>NW_027397073.1:10159848-10476499 GCF_003265705.2 Callorhinus ursinus | reverse complement strand
GCCCCAAGTAATTGAAGTCTTATAATATTCCCTCTAGCTCCTTGATCTTTAACCACAGCTGGGATTAGTTAGACTGGTCCAGCTCCAGGTTTAATAAATCAGTTGTGGAAACCGCTGTTTACTACATAGAATTCAAGTTCTTTCAGTGTGTCCAGGATGGCCAGCTTGACATCCAGCTGTCATGCATCTTTTCACTTTTCTTTCCTGATCTACAGAGTGCTGTATCATATTTGCTCCTCTGTTACTGTGGCCACTCATGATTTTGTTCAACAGGAAAATATGTTCCTAGTTTTGTAAGTGATAGTATTACCTAAGTAAAATAGATATATATTAGTGGAGAACAGTATGATAGCACTATGCAAAAGACTGATCCCCATCATAATCTATAATGATAGTCCTAGTGATAATAAAGGACAGAAGTGGCTAATTTATGGTGGCACATGTGTTCCTCTTTCAAACAAGTGTAAGCATAGTGAAAAATTAATTACATTTAATAAGCTCATACTAAGTGCTAGACATTAGCTAAGTGCTTTATGAGCATGGTCATAATTTATTCCTCACCACACATTTCCTAGGCAGGTATTAGTAAATAGTATTATGTCTACCTTTTATATGAGAAAACTGTAAATTAGAGGAGACATGCACAAAGTTATAAGGTGTCACAGCCAGGACCCAAACACAGGTGGGACTGCCTTCTGGATGTCCTTTATAAGGTATTTTTCCCTAAGTGTTTTCCAATAGGAGAGGCTTCCGTGTCTCTGGGAAATGCCTGGCAATCTGTGGGTATCGCAGCCCAGGTACTGCCAAATTAGAACCAGCAGAATCTTTGATCTGCTTTACAAAGCAGCTTCATCACTTCTTTTGTTAACTGTGGGTGTCTAATTTACAGTATCCTCCAATTACTTCCAACCTTGAGAGAACACATCAAGAATTGTATATGATAAATTTGAGATTATACTTCATTACAACCAAAATATATAGTATACCAGTTGTCTTTGTACACACAATATTCATTGTACTTAGGTCAGTTTTATGTCTGTCTTGATACTCAAATAATTCTAACTGGCACATTTAATGGTGAGGGACTCTGTGATACTTTTTGCAGGGCAAAGGGAAGCTGAGTTTTGGTCATAATGAAATGTTTCCTTGTGTTGAGATGAGACATAGAAAGCAGCATCTCTCTTGTGCAGATGTTTTGCAGAACTCTGGGATGAATGTGCATTCATCATTCTAACAGACTGCTGGCATTAGAAATTTGAATAGAATTATTAAATCCTGAACAATTTTCCTACATTCCTACCTCTCCTCCTGACTTAGTCCCTATTTCCATGTTTCTGAAAGGGAATCAGACTTTACTCTTTTCTTCCATCTCCCACAGCCAATCAGTCCCCCCAAAATATGAAATTTCACTTTGTTGATTCTTGAATCTATGCCATGCTCTCCCTTCATGTTGCACCTGATTTTGCCCCAGGTCTGCATCGCCTTTCTGAATTAGGCAATTTCCTGTCTCTACCAGATCCAATCCAACAGCATCACAGGCAGACCAAGCTTTTGCAAACCAAGTGTGACTGTGACACACACCAGCTTAAAATAAGATTTCCATGGCTCCAATGGTCTACAGATGAAAATCACAGACTTTCTATGACCTAACTGCTCTCTACCATTTCAACCTTCAGCCAAATTGTGGAGCTGCTCTTTCTCAGACTCATCCAGCTTTGTCTTACCTGCTCTTACGTGACTTGCTCCTTCTGCCTCAAATACCTTTCTCCCTATTTTGCTTCAGAGTCCAGGTTGGGTGCTGTTCCTGCATGCCCCATAGCACCTTGTGTATACCAGAGCATCTTTCATGGCTGACTCACCTGTTTCATTAGTTTGTCTGTCTCTCTGCTACAGTAGACTCCTGCTTTTAGAGGCAGGGGCTGAGTATTATTTTATCATTATGTATGTAGCCATAAAATGCTGATATGACATGTAGAGGGCATGCCATACCTGCATGCTGAATGAGACCATGAATGATTTGAATGTATTCATTAGTGGAAAAGAAGGTTTGATTTTATTCTTATCCTTACCCATAAGTAGTATCTCCATTGGACCCAGACTTTCCCATTTCCTAAGATTATATGATTTTAGGGTATTTTGTCTGAAATTCAGCCTGTCTCTTAATTTTTTCTCTATAAAGTGGATATGGCACACACTTAAAATACTTAAATTATATTTTTGGGTTAATGGCCCTAGCTAGTGATCTATAAGGGCTGAGGAAAAAATAAATCTGAATATATGATTTTTCTAATCTATCTAAAGATAAAGAAAAAACTGCAGTAGATATTTTAGGGATACTGCATTTGTTGTTAAAAGTCAGCTTAAATTTTAGTTAAAAATGCTATAGTTGATATCTGGTTTACCTCATTCACATGTTTGGATTTTATCAAATATAAATCTTCATTTATTCTTTGTGACTATAAATAATAGAGTAGGTTCATAAGTACAAGTTCAAATTCTGGCCTTCTGTGACTGAGGATCTGCATATATCTCTTATTCTACAGCACATAGATCCAGACAAAATGACAAGTTGAATTCTCTCATCCTTTAGATCTTAGCTTAGATGTCACTTCCAATGACATCTGTCTTTGATCACCAGACTGCACTAGTACCCCTGTATTTTTCCTATCATTTCACTTTTTTAAACATAAATTATTTCTTTGCTTGAGACATTTCAGAAGCATCAAATGTACTTACATAAAATCCAAATGGTTCTTATGGCCTACAAAGCAAGACATGTTCTGACACCTGCTCACCTCATGAAGGTATCAGGCTGTCTAATCCTTCACTCACCCTATAGGAAGAATCACACAGCTGCCTCTCCATGAGTTTCAAACATGCCACCCTGTTACTGAAAGATTTTTCCTGAATCCCTTCTCCTGTTGGGCTCACACTATCCTTTATGACCAGCTTCAGTGTTACCCTCTCAGGGGGGGACGTCTTACCTACTGATTAAATTAAGCACTGTTCACAACCATGATTCTTTGTCTTTTTAATTGAAGTATATTTGACATACAACATCCTATTAATTTCAGGTGTACATTATAGTGATTTGATATTTTTATATGAAATTATTTCCATGATAAATCTAGGTACCATATGTCACCATACAAAATTGTTACAAAATTATTGAATATATTCCTTATACATTACATTCCCATGTCTTATTTTATAACTGAAGGATTGGACAACTTAGTCTCCTTCACCCATTTTGCCCACCTCCCAGTCACTCCCTACTCTGATAACCCACAGTTTATTTCCTATGAGTCTGTTTCAATTTGATTTTTAGATTCCACATATAAATGAAATCATTCAGCATTTGTCTTTCCCTGAGATATTTCACTTAGCATAATACAGATATATATATATATATATATGGAGAGAGAGAGCGAGAGAGAGAGAACAGAGTATGGAAGTTCTTCAAAACATATATCTCTTTGAATTGGTGCTTTCGTTTTCTTCAGATAAACACCCAGAAGTGTAATTATTGGATCTTATGGTAGTTTTAACATTTGAGGGAACTCCATACTGTTTTCCATAGTGGCTACACCAATTTACATTTCCACCAACAGTGTGCAGGTGTTTTGTTTTCTCTACATCCATGTCAACACTTCTTATTTTTTGTCTTTTTGACAGTTATCAATCTGACAGGTGTGAGGTAATCTTATGGTTTTGAGTGGCATTTCCTTGGTGATTAGCGATGTTAAACATCTTTTCGTGTTCCTGTTGGCTATCTGTAGGTCTTCTTTAGAAAAATTACTATTCAAGTTCTGTACCCATTTTTAATTGGGTTGTTTGTTTTTGATACTAAGGTGTGTAAGTTCTTTGTATATTTTGGATATTAACCCCTTATCGAATATATGATTTGCAAATATCTTCTCCCATTCAATAGGTTGCCCTTTCATTTATTGATGTTGTCCTTCACTGTGCAAAAACTTTGATGTATTCCCAATACATCAACAAAAGAATTTTTTAGCTTTTGTTGCCCTTGCCTAAGGAGATGAGTCCAAAAACATATTGCTAAGACCAACGTCAAAGAGCTTACTATGTTTTCTTCTAGGAGATTTGTGGTTTTAGGTCTTATATTCAAGTCTTTTAATCCATTTTGAGTTTATTTTTGTTTATGGTGTAAGAAAGTGGTCAGGTTTTCCCAACATCATTTTCTGAAAAGACAGTCTTTTCCCTGTTGCATATTCATGCCTCCTTTGTCATAGTTTAATTGACCATAATTGTGTGCATTTATTTCTGGCCTCTCTCTTCTATTCCATTGACTTATGTGTCTGTTTTTGTGCCAGTACTGTACTGTTTCAATTACTATAGCTCTGCAGTATAGGTTGAAATCAGGGATCATAACACCTCTAACTTTGTTCTCTCTCAGGATTGGTTTGGCTATTTGGGGTCTTTTGAGGTTCCAGATACATTTCAGGATTCTTTGTTGTAATTCTGTGGAAAATGACATTGGTAATTTGAAGAGATTACATTGAATCTGTAGTTTGCTTTGGATAGTATGGACATTTTAAAATAATTTTCTTCCAATCCATGAGCATGGTTTATCTGTCCATTTATTTGAGTCATCCTCAATTTCTTTCATCAGTGTCATAGTTTTCAGAATACAAGTTTTTCACTTCCTGGGTTAAATTTATTCCTAGGTAAGTTTTTTAAAAGATTTTATCCATTTATTTTGAAAGAGAGAGAAAGAGAGCAAGCTAGAGGGAGGGGTAGAGGGAGAGGAAGAAGTTGGATCATGACCCAAGCTAAAGGCAGACACTTAACTGACCAAGCCACCCAGTCACCCCCGTAAGTAATTTTTTTGATGAAGTTGTAAATGTGATTGTTTTCTTAATTTCTCTTTCTTGATAGCTTGTTATAGTGTAGAGAAATGCAAACTATTTCTGTATGTTAATTTTTGTGACTTTTACTGTATCATTTATTCTGGTAGTTTTGGTGGACTCTAGGGTTCTCTGTATACAATATCATGTCATTTGCAAATAGTGACAGTTTAATTCTTTTCCAATTTAGATGCCCTTTTTTTTTCCTTGCCTAATTGCTGTGACTAGGGTTTCCTGTACCATGTTGAATAAAAGTGACAAGAGTGGGCATTCTTGCCTTGTTCCTGATCATAGAGGGAAAGCTTTTAGTTTTTACCCTTGAGTATGATGTTAGCTGTGGGTTTGTCATATATGACCTTTCTTATGTTGAGGCGTGGTTCTTCTATACTCATATTGTTGAATTTTTATCATAAGTGGATGTTGAATTATGTCAGATGCTTTTTCTGCATCTATTGAGATGATAATATGATTTTTAGCCTTCATTTTTGTTAATGTGGTATATAAGGTTGATTGATTTGCAGATGTTGAAACATCTTTGGCATAAATTACACATAATCATGGGGTATAATTCTTTTATATTTTTTTAAGATTTATGTAAGAGAGAGAGTGAGCAGGTGAGGAGTAGAGGGAGAGGGAGATAAGCAGACTCCCCACTGAGTGGGGAGCCCATTGCAGGACTCAATACCAGGACACCGAGATCATGACCTAAGCGAAAATCAAGAGTCAGACGCTTAACCGATTGAGCCACCCAGGTGCCCCATGGGGTATAGTTCTTTTAATGTAATGCTGAATTTGGTTTGCTAATAGTTTGTTGAGGATTTTTGTATCTATTTTCATCAAGGATATCGGCCTATAATTTTTTTTTTTCAATGTCTTTGGTTTTGGTATCAGGGTAATGCTGGCCTTGTAAAAGGAGTTTGGAAGTAGTCCTTCCTCTTCATTTTTGGAGAGTTTTTTTTAATTACTAATTCAGTATCATTATTTGTAATTGGCCTATTCAGATTTTCTGTTTCTTCATAATTCAATCTCGAAAGTTTGTGTTTCTAGGAATTTATCATTTTTTTCTAGGTTATCCTATTTGTTGGTGTATAATTGTAGTAGCCTGCTATGATAATTTATAGTTCTGTGGTATCAGTTTAACTTCTATTTCTGATTTTATTTATATGGGTCCTGTTTTTCTCTTGAAAACTCTGCCTAGAGGCTTATTATTTTTTTTTATATATTTTCCAAAAAAAAAACAACAGCAGCTCTTAGTTGTGCATTGATCTTTTCTATTTAATGTATTTCCACTCAGATTTTTATCATTTCCTTCCTCTTCTAAATTTGGAATTTGTTTGTTCATTTTCTACTTCTCTTAGGTGTAAAATTAGATGGTTTATTTGGGATTTTACTTGAGGTAGGCCCATATCACTATAAACTTGCCTCTTAGAACTGCTTTTCCTGTATCCTATAGATTTTGAAAAGCTGTGTTTTCATTTTTATTTTCATTTGTCTCAAGGTATTTATTTCCAACTTTGATTTCTTTATTGACACATTGTTTAGTAGCATGTGCTTTAGGTCTCCATATGTTTTGTTTTTTTCTAGTTAACTTCTTGTGATTGATTTCTAGTTTCACACTGTTGTGGTCAGAAAAGATGCTGTTTATAATTTTAATCTTCTAGAATTTATTGTAACTTGTTTTGCAGCTTAACATGTGATCTGTCCTGGAGAATGTTCAATGTGCACTTCAAAAAAAAAAAGTGTAGCCTGAAGTTTTTAGATGAAATGTTCTCTATATATCTGTTAAGCCCATTTGGTCTGAGTTGTTTAAGGCCAATTTCTTCTTATTGATTTTCAGTCTGGATGATCTATTCATTGATGCAGGTAGGGTGTTAAAGTCCCCTTACTATTTTGTATTACTGTCAATTTTTCCCTTTATGTTTGCTAAAATTTGCTTTACATATTTACATGCTCATATGTTGGGCGCATAGATATTTACAAATGTTATATTGTCTTTTGGAGTCACAGTCTTTGTTTTAAATGTATTTCATCTGATATGAGTACTGCTCCTCCAGCTTTATTTCCATTTGCATGAAATAACTTTCTCCATTCCTTCACTTTCAATCTGCATATGTTTTTAGATCTAAAGTGAGTCTTTTATAAGGAGCGTATAAATAGATCTTGTTTTTATCCATTCAGCCATCCTATGCCTTTTGATTGGATCATTTAGTCCAGTTACATTTAAAATGTATTGATAGGTATATGCTTATTGCTATTTTATTGTTTTCTGATTGTTTTTGTAGTTCTCTGTTTCTTCTCTTGATCTCTTGTGGTTTGATGATTTTCTTTATTTTTTGTAGGTTTTGGGATTTTGGGGTTCTTGTGTAGGTTTAGTTTTGGTTATTGTGAGGTTCGCATATACCAACATTATAAATACAGCAGTCTGTTTTAAGCTGATAGTCACTAAATTTCCAGTGCATTCTAAAAGCACTACATGTGTACTCCCCCATCCACACACATATTTTATGTTGCTGATGTCATATTTTACGTCTTTTTTGGTTTAATTTTCATAGGATATTTTTAAGTGGCTGATCCATTGCCTTTATTATATATTTGCCTTTATTAGTGAGATTTTTTTCTTTCATGTATTTTATTTTTGGTTATGACCTTTTCCACTTAAGACATTTTAACTTTTCTTGGAAGTCTGGTTTAGTGGTGATGAACTCCCTTAGGTTTTGCTTGTCTGGGAAACTAGGGATCCTGGGGCACACTGTGCTGGGGCTGCCTTAGTGGGATGCCTGGAGCTAGATCTAGACCAGGTGTGACCCCGGCGGGGGGTTCCCTGGGCATGCCATGCTTGGGACACCTTGGCCAGATAGTTGAAGCTGGAGTGGGCATGGGCCAGGGATGTCAGGGCATGCTGCATCAACACCTGCAATTCTTTATCATGAAACGTTATTTCTTTTCTGTCAGTTATCACAATTTGTAAACATATTTATTCACTTTGCTCAAATTTAAGAACACCTTGAAAGTACTGATCTTAATCTTTCTCTTTTTAAACCAGTGTATTCTTGGGGCCTAATACAGGGAATGCAGGAGGAAAAAATATTTTGGGATGAATTTTTAAATAGTATTTATCACATTCTGTTCATTTTCCTGTCTTTGCCACATATTTTAAGGTTCTCCAGAATAGTTATCTCTACTATTTTACCATCCAATAAATAGAATAGCATAGATATCAAATAACTAAATTAGTAGGGAGTTATCAAAAATCACATGTGAGTACCAAGTAAATGTTTTTCTTTTTGTGTACCTATTATATAAGTCAAATTTTAGCAAGATCCAGAGGAATAGGAACTATATTGCTTAAGATTTTATTATAGAAGCTAATCATATATAACCTATTATTGTGCTTACTGTATATTTTTAAACTTTACAAATTTAAACTCAATCTTTATAAAACTACCATAAGATGGTTTTATGAGTTAAGTTCTATTATTTCCATTTTGGAGAGGAGGAGACTGAGGCAGGGCAAAGTAGAACACCCTGTTTAAGGGCCACATGTTCAGTACATAGAGGCAGGGAGTCAGTGTAGATGTGGGTTTAAGCAGGGGATTTGAGGTACACTCCAGGAGTTATGCTGTATGATAATTGGTTCATTAAGGTAGTGAGATGAGCAAGAGGTAAATACAAGGAGGAAGTGGGGTTAGAGTCCAGGATGACCTGGAAGTTCCTGGTTTGGGTATTCTTTTGACAAAAGAACATAAGATATGAAACAGATTGAAGTTAAAGGGTTGAAATCTGGAAAGAGATATTTGAGCAGAAAGTCGTTACAGCAAAATAAGTGCTAGTAACAGTTAAAAATTATAATTGCCATATATTAAGTATTTACTATATTCTGAGCAGTCCATGTTTTTATTATCAATAAAATAAATTCATAAATGACTAGTTATTTGTGAATATGGTCTTGATTTATTCAAAGAGATAGATCGGAGATTTATATGTCAAAGATCTTACCAATTGCCATATATAGAAAAGAGTTGAATTATTGTATTTCATTGAGCTCATGTAGAAAGAGTGTTGGGTGAAAAAGGTAGAAGCCAAGTACAGAATTTGAGGAAGATTTACCCGAGGTATTACCTAGAGAAGAACAGCCACCAAACCAGACTTGAAAGGAGAGAGTGAAACTTTTTTTTTAATTTTAAGAATTACTATAATATTCTATTAATTCAAGAAAACTCACCCATATCATGTTTCCTGATTGAAGTTCTGTGTCAAATATGATAGACATGCTATGTAAACTAAGGCTGACTAGTGCCCATTGGATTGGGCAGATGTCAACAAGACCATTGGTAACCTTAGTCTTAGGGGAATGATCCAGAAAAACTCCGATTTCTCTGGCTTCAGGGCAATCAGGATATAAGAATAGAAATATGAAATAGCTATTTTTATAAAAAGAAAAGTCAATAAAATTGAATGAAGTTAAAGATAAACCAATGATTGGAAAATTCTCAGTGACCTGTTTTTTGATGAGAGTATGAAACTCTGGGGTAGCTCCAGGCATGGAGAAAGTGGTGGGAATTTGGAAGTGACACTGAAAGGTGTTGGGATGTTTCTCTGTCATGGTTGTTTCTGATCTGAAGCCACCAAAGTTCAAGTTCAAAATTAAAGAAAATTTGTGAAACTTAATTAGTGCCAAATGGAGAAAATGTAACAGGTTTTTAGTAATGTTTTAAATCAACAGGATCAAAAGACAGTGAAGATTTAAAAAACAAATTTATTGAAGGGCTAAGTTCTACTCACACATGGATGTGGATAATCATTTATAATAATTTGCTGAACTTGGATACAGATTGTACTAGCAGATTTTTCATTTAGAGTAGGTCATTTTTCAGTTACACCTAATAGACACAGTAATAATTGTAGTATAATAGTTGTTTCACTGTTCAATATGTCATTTGGCAATAAAATTTTAGAGTAGTATACCTTAAGATTGTACACAATTAAGATTTTTCTAGTATTTTTGAATCATTTTGCCCAAAGAAATATATTATGATTCACAAGTGTGAACTGCATATCTAATTTTAAAATTTCAGGTAGTCTCGTTAGCAAAACTAAAAAGAAACAACTGAAGTAAATGCTAATAACATATTTATTGCAATATTAACAAACTATTATAATTTTAACATGTAATCAATAAAAATATAGTTTAACAATTGTCTTGAACATCACATGTCTATTTTACACAAAAAGCACATCTCGATTCATGTTTCAAATAGGGATATCCACGTTTCAAATGCTCAATAGCCACATGTGGCTAGTAGCTACCATGTTGGATAGTGAAGAGTTAGACAACCATTTTATTGACTAATAAGAAATTCTGATTATTCATAGAGACCATAGAGAAAATAGTGTTTCTAGGTGACAGTAGCTTATCCTTCAAGTCTTACCTCCATGTCATCTCTTTTGTGAGACTTTCTCTGAGCATCCTGGTCAAAGCATACCTTCCCATACATATTTACCTAGCATGTGTTATATTGCTATATAATCTGTTGCATTATGTAATATTTACTTTTTCCTTATATAAAATATTGAACTTCACAATGGCAAAAGTTGTCTGCATATCTCCAACCCATATTTTATTTAACAAATAGTTTTTGAGTGCATATTTATTATCAAGTATTGCTTTTTGTGCTCAAGATATACCTGTGGGGAATAAAATCACTGACCTTATAGGAATTACAGTTGCAGAAAATCAATGCTCAGTAAAAAAATGTTGAATTAAAAGAAATTTAGGTTTTAACTTTTGGTGAGTCTCAAAACAATAGGTTAAACTTAACAAAATGATATTTAACAGGTGATGAATTTGTAAATAGTCTTGCAATTTGATTTAAAGCAAGAACCTTTTATAGAGTTTTAGGATGGAAAAGAACTGGCTTGATAGTATTCACATGACTGAGTGGTTTTAAATAAACTGACTCAAAATTTGAAATAAGGGAAATAGTTTTTCTTTAATATAAGTAGGCTTATCTAGCAGTGGTACCAGTTTGTACCACATCTATACAAATGTTCTGGGGACCAAAACTGAATTTTGAGAATTCAGACATTTGCAAGTTTAGAAAATCCAGTGCAAGGGATTCAGGATGACAAGGAGATGTTGAAGCTTCCAGAGCAAACCTGGATGACTTTTAATGTCTGCTGTCTTTAAGAAAATAAGACACTTGATGATGGGAGTTTATTGGAGAGGGGGCTTCTTAATTGTATGGGCCAATAATGCTGTGGTTAACCTCCAGGAAGTGTTTAGGTAGGACTGAAATTCTTTCAAGATGATTAAGTAAAAATGAATATGTATCTGTCACAGACTACAGTGATGAGAATATAGGGGACCACTACTTTATAGTATGCTATGTGTTTAACACTATTTTTCTTCATCTTCCCTTTTATTTCTTTCAATTTGGGGGAATGGTGCTCTTCTGGTCTGCATGCTTCTTTGCACCTGTGTATGTCTGTACTTTCTCACAGTGAATTGCATTATGATTTATACTATATTTATCTTTGTAAATATATAGCTACCAAGTTTGAGCTGCTTGGATGCAGGGATCTTCTCTTATGATTTTGCCAATAACCAGCCCTATTGCTTACATAACTGGGATACTCAGAAAATGTTGATTGGTAAAGAACTGAATTCTAAAATAGAAATTTAAGTTAACCCAGTATGCTTTTGCTGCTGTAGTATTCTAATTGCTTTCTTAACATCTTCTCTTCCCTTCTTCCTATCCTGATTCCAATCAGAATGATTTTTTTTTAAACATATATGATCATGTCATGCAGTCCTTGAACCACACTGGTTATCTCCCACCTTCTCTTTACTCCCCAGCCTTGTTGGCTCCAACCCTTGCTAACCGCTTGCTTGTGCCAAGTATCACCTCTCCACCCCCATCCTAGCATCAGCCTTCAAGGACACGTAAATCTGCCTTGTGTGGATCTGTTTCTTCTACTATAGACCTTTAAAAGATCATGTTTCCTTCTTTGGGAATAATCACAGTTCTGTCTTTACATTTAGTTCTCATTATTTGATTAATAGTCTGCCCATTTCATTTTAAGTTCCATAAGAAGTGTGCTTTGCCTGCCTCCGTGTGTAACATTACATCATCATACCTAATGCCTGTAATAAATGGCTAACACACATTTGTTAACCATATATAAATTCATGAACAACCAACACATAATAAGTGCCCCGTGTCTAGACTAAATCTTTTCTGTCTGAACTCAGAAGTATTGTCCATATGACAGAAAAGACATATGAGAAAAACCTCTTAAACTATATAATCTTGTGCTTACTTAAGCAGAAAAATACTCTTTTTAATATAGGGATTATCTCTATAGACCCTGAAGAGCACTTAATACTTGTTCTACGTAAAGGTTAAATTTTATTTTTTATATGTGCTCATGTAGTTAGAAATTAATACTCTCCTAGGTCATTGAAAAGTTAAATTTTCTAACCTTCTAAAACACTTCATTTTTCTCAGCTTCAGGCAAGATTGAGAAATAAAATAAACTCTGTAAGATATTAATATCCTTAATAGGTACTGAACCTGAGGGCTGACACACCTATGGGTTCTTTCATGTTTCACTTTTACTGAGCACTATACTTGAGTGTCAAAAAGTAAGTTTATCAGTAGCATGAAAATACATTAGAATATAAGAAATAATTGTTTTATATGTTAAAATAAAATAGCATATAAAACAAAAATATAACAAAAAATGATTATATATTATATATATGACAAGATTCATTGTAATTATATGAAATATTTTGCCTAAATACAGATTTAAATTAAAAGCACCTAATTATCACATAGTATCTTACTCTCTTCATAGCCTCGTTCACTTGTATGCCCATTCATTTCTGGTATCCTCTTGCACTCATTTGGATATTTGCTCCCCCTCCATTCTGCTTCCAATGTGGGTGACAGATTTCTCATATTCCTGCCTCCACCATCATGATTCTGATACTCACCTTTCCATTCTCTCTACCTGACTTCTCAGGAAGTATTATCTTCCTGTTGCAATTTTATTTTGGGGGGGACTGTATAAAAAATTTCAGAAGCTCTATTTATACATTAATATAAAATGTTATTCATCCATGTGTCTTAAAATTTACTGGTGTGTCTTTCTCTGAACTAGCAGATTGTCACCTGAGCTCTTAGCTTGTATCTCAGTTACCTTCTACAGAGCACTAAGGCTCATAGTGTTCTAGAAAGTGCAAAGATTCTGGGGCAGATGGAAGTAGAGGACACTTCATTCCCACCTATTGCATTTTATTTCATTGACCATAGGCAGTTTGTTTCACATGCTTAAGACATCATCAAACAAGAAGACACATACCCCAGAGAACTATCCTGAGGGCCAAATGATAAGTCCTATTTGCAGACCTCCATTTTTCACCTTACTGCCTTTTCTGTCATTTAATCTTTAGTGCACATGCCTTGCCATATATTTGCTACACCTTCTACTTCGTTACCTAATTTCACTGTTTTGCTTGGGTCTGAGGAGAAATTTTGAGTTCACATTCTTGGTTAGCCAGAGGATAACAATGATAATTTCTCTTTGGCACACAAACAAGTGCCTGCCACTCTACTTATTCTACTTACATTATTCCCCAGCCTCTGTAATTTACCCTAGTAACATTTGTCTATAATTATCATATGTGGCTAGGCTCTGTTAGTTTGAGTTACTTGCCCAAAATCACACAGCTAATATGTGAAAAGGTTGGACTTTTATCCAAGGCCATTTTGACAGCAAAGCTATATATTTGTTTTCAAGGCCCATGCCCGAACATTACAACAGAAAAGGTTTTATTTAATTAAGTGCTTAGATTTTTTTTTTTAGGTTGATTGAGGTAGAGGATGGAATATGTCTCATCTAGTCATTGCT
Organism: Callorhinus ursinus; assembly: GCF_003265705.2. NCBI lineage: Eukaryota > Metazoa > Chordata > Mammalia > Carnivora > Otariidae > Callorhinus > Callorhinus ursinus. The sequence goes on along the minus strand of NW_027397073.1, from coordinate 10,462,715 downwards.
TTTAATTCTTCTGAATTACAGTGATGTCCTTCTTGGCTTTATACTTTTTTATTTTCAAATGTATTCTTAATACCAAACTAAAACCTTATAAATATAAATATTTCAAGTGTTTTTTAAAAAACAGGCTGAGAGTAATGGTCCCTTTGGGCCTGTTAGATATTCAAGAAAAAAAAGTTGGCTTATGTAATAAAAAGGTAAGTAAAGATAATTCTTTATATATTTTGAACTCCAAAATTCAAGAATACTTTTTTTTAACTTAATTCAAGCACCCATGAAATCTGATGTGTTCCCAGTTCAGCTAGCATCACAGTCACCCATAGCCTGAATGAAGCAGAATCTTTCTTAGTAGTGTATACTTATTAAAAATACAAAGAGTATACTCAGGTGGTTTAAACCCAAATAATAGCCAGTGAATCTGGTGTCCTTTGCTTTCTAGTGCCACCATGTGCTTTATTATTTATTATTTTTGATAAATCTCTCTTTGGCTAAGCTGAAAATCTCATAACCTCTCTCTCCAGATAGAATGTGTAAAGACCAAGTTCAGTTTTTCATCCTGAAAGTGAGATTCAATTTACTATAGAAAAGCTTTTAATCTTCATATATGGCCTGACATACTGGGTTTTATTTAACAGCAGAGTTTCTTAGACGAGTGCAAGGTATTTCTTCAAAGAACCTGACCAAATGCTAAAATCCATTTCCTTCTAAAATTGCAGTTGTTAAATTAGACCTAAAACATTTATGAATGTCACTTTGCCTTTCCAGCAATTAAGGAGTTCAAAAAAAAAAAAAAACCCTTTGTGTTACATAGCTTTGAAATTATTATATTTATCCTGAACTGGCCCTTCAATTTGCTCTAGCAAATACTTTGGAGGTTGCCTTAAAGAGGGAGACATCAGTTCTGAACAGGTGTGGAAAAGGGTTTCTTGATGTATAAAAGTGTCCTATTTCAAAGGCATTTTAGCAATTTTAGCACATCTACTGCTGTGAATTCCCATGCAAGTAGGTGGCCAATTCATTTCCCTTTAAAGAGCAGGAAATCTATAAGTCAAGATCATTGGCCTAATTTCACCATGATGAGGGGCAGTTGGTGATTTCCTGAAACTTTCCCTTTCCTGTCTCATTGTTTTAGTGTTGATCCTCCTGATCATCACCATGAGAAGAAGAAAAAAAGAACCTCTTATTTTTGACGAGGAGAGAGATATCAGAGAAAATATCGTGAGATATGACGACGAAGGTGGGGGAGAGGAAGACACAGAAGCTTTCGACATGGCTGCACTAAGAAATCTCAATGTCATCAGAGATACCAAGACTCGGAGGGATGTGACTCCAGAGATTCAGTTCTTGAGTCGACCAACTTTCAAAAGCATCCCAGATAATGTCATTTTTCGGGAATTTATTTGGGAAAGACTGAAAGAAGCTGATGTGGATCCCTGTGCTCCCCCCTATGATTCCTTGCAGACATATGCATTTGAAGGAAATGGCTCAGTGGCTGAATCACTCAGCTCCTTAGATTCCATCAGCTCAAACTCTGATCAGAATTATGACTACCTAAGTGACTGGGGGCCTCGCTTTAAACGACTTGCAGATATGTATGGAACTGGCCAGGAGAGTTTGTACTCATAGCCCCGGAACCTTAATTTGAAATGTACTGAAGAAAAAGTCAAAGCAAAAAAAGAACCCCACTCCATACAGAAAACGAGAACTCGACTTACTAGAGAAAATGGTTGTAAATATCTCTCCATTTTTAACTGTTTAGGTTTTTGCCTTGGTGAAGCATATCTTCATTAGACTTATCCAAGGGACTGCACTGACCACAGACTCTGAGCATTTGAAGGCTTTTTGATAAAATGAAATGCTCAGTGGTTTGTGAATAGATAGCAACTCTCAGATACCTGCAAAGCACCTAACCTCGATGAGTAAGTAGTGCCCTGTGTTGTCCGTGAACCAAGTGTGCACTGTAGTGAGAAGAACAGAACACGATGAGCCATTGAAAAGTCCTGGAACTTCTTGCATATCAAAACTTGGGGCAAATTTAATTTACAGTGATGCATTTAGCTTGCTAGATTATAGAATCCAGAATTTTATTGCTGTTGGGTAGCAAATATATTTCATTTAGCAATATATAAATTCTTAGAAAATCCTCCCCAATCCTCCAATACAAGCCAATAAAATTTGGTTTAGGACGACATAAACCGTTGTTTAGCAAAGAAATTATGAAGTGTTCCAAATAAGAAAAAGGTAAATCATTCTTAAAGTTTGCAGTCCTTTTGAGATGCTTGTGTAGGTATGAAAAAAGTTGCTGTCTATTCATTGATTTTTATTATCTCTTCTGATTTATACAGGAGACTATCTTTGTGTTTTTTATTTGACACATGGTGTTCTATTTATTTTGGAGCTCCAATCTCCACTGAATTCAGGTCCATCTGACTGCCTCATAGCATTAAGCTTGTCAGAACATGCTGATTTTTCTCCAGTCTGAGCTACACGAAGGAAATGAAGCATGGAAATGGAGAAAAAAACCGTAGAGCAGTTGAGCTTTGTTGCAGTTCACATCTCAGAGAGGAGCACAGATACAAGGACATAGTAGTTGTTGATCTGAGCCATTAGAATGTTCCAAATGGTGGAATAAAATATTTGTATTTTAGGAAGATCTCAGAGAGAATTGAGCTTTTTTTTTTTTTGATGCAAGATTTTTCAAGGTCACAAGTTCTATACGCTCCAAAGAATTTGAGAATTTGTTTTCCCCAGGCTCTTTTGCTGTGAATGTATTGAGCAAAAGACTTTTTATTTTTTACTCTATCTTAAACAATGTAATGTTATAAATTTCAAAAATCCATCTTTAAATTCTGATGCAAATTTGTTCCTCAAGAATTAACCAAGCAGTGTAGGATTTCTGTACTGGTTTAGATGTGCCAAAATGAGGAGAGGAATTTCCGGTGATCACATGTGTTTGAGATGGACTTCTTAGAATAAGAATTTTATGACTAAAATAATATTTCCACCTATCATTTTTTCCTAGAATAGTACTAGTTTAATGTGCACATATTTCAGTAAGAATGGATTTTTTTCTTTCACTTCTCCTTTTAAAAATAATTTATTGTGTTCCTAATAAATCTACAGGTAGTGGACACTGTATAGGAAATTACATTTTAAAAAAAGTGCTTCTTTCTGAAAGACAAACACTGGAATCAGAATATCAGTATTTTGATTACATGAGGAGAAACTAGGATTCTGTAAACCTACAGTCCTTCTTTAGAAATAAGGTACATGAAAGTGGCCTTCAACTTCATTAAAATAAATTCAATAAATCTGATTATCTGCAAACAGCCCTTTCATTTGAAGAAAGTTTTGTAAACACTGTTTCAGGACTAGATAGATATGCTTCTTGCTGGATTAATATACATATATATGAAAAGCTCGTAACAGTAAAAGGTTCTGTTCATGACTTTTAGTCACATATGTAAGTTTTTCAAAAAAAAAAAATACATAGTACACTTACCGAATTCAATAAAAGCAGAGTGTGGTACAGGAATTATATAGGCATTAAATCAGCAAGGTGCTGAGAAAACAGTTTTGTAATAATCCCCTTGTTGTCTTCAGGAAGATAAAATAGTTTAGTACATTTGGATTATGATGTCAAAACTGCTGATTGTTGCACATATCACTAAATGGAGGTTTGAATGTATTTTAGAAAAGAAACATCACATCATTCACCTTGCTTTCTCTTGTTTTCAAGTATATATTTTTTCTTGTTTTTTTTTCATATTTGTGGGTCATAGATTGGGAAAAGAAAAGCTCAAATTTAAATAAAGATTTGAAATTCTTGCATATACCCACTTGCTTTTATGTGTGGACAATTACATCAATACAGTATAAACTTGGTTCAATGGTATTTTTTAAAAATGCTTGAGATGGCTGAAAGAATGTCCCTAATTTAGATGAAATTTATATGAAGTACTCTAGCTAAGCTCACCTGTAATGGAGGTGAATTGGTTATTTTAGTTTTTTTTTTTTTTTCTGAAATCTAATGCTATGTATGATTATCTCCATAATACTTCAGAGAGACACTGGAATAGTTGATTGATAAAATCAATGTTAAGCCTAGTTAGGACGTTCTCCAAAAACATTTATATAACCTATTATCTAGTTACTAAAATTCAGTGATATACTGGAACCAGCTAGAACCAACTCCCAAGAACCAATGACATACATCTCTTCTCAACCCTCCTTCTAGAGAGAGCATTTTGGTGGATTGAAGTTAGCCCTGGGGTAATATATCTGGACCACCATGGAAATCAGCAAACACTACCTGTTTTTCCTGGAGAGCCAGTTGTTAAATGTTTACCAACACTTCACTGCTTACATTGCTTTAAAAAGGAAATCTCATGATTGTAAATATAGTATGAATGAATAGAATATCAAGTAATGACATGCAAGGAATTTATACTCTATCCTACTACTAAATATAGATGCACGTGATACTCCCCAGTATGAAGTCCTTGGAGCTAGAAGTAGAAAGGAAAGGATCCACTTCATTGTGGGAAGCAATGGCTTAATAGTTTCAAGGGCAGACAGTAGTCTGGGAAGCCAATAAATTTAAATATTTTCCGTTTGTCCATATGGGGGCACCATTAGAAACTCAAGGTGCACAAAGTAATGCATATTTTGACACTTTAATTTCTTAAAAATGTTCGCATTTTATTTGTTACTGTCTATGTCAAGGAAATATGCCCAAGCCCCAATTCTGTATTATTGCATAATTTTAAGTCAGCATAAAGAATACAAAAACTAAATCTTATCAAGAAAGTGGGCTTTTGCAGATCAAACCTAAATTTTCATTCTGGATTCACAGATCAGTTTCTATGTTAAAGCCATACTCTAAGGTCAACTGCAGACCAAAATTAAGGAGACAACAAGGAAAGATTACCTCTGTGAAGGCAATGAGTAGATCTTTCTATAAGCAATTAGATGAAGCTGGTAGACTTCTTTGACCTGAAGCTCACACCCAAGGCTGACCGCAGTGGGGTCAGGTAACTGCAGGACACAGACAGGAAGTAATCGTGTGGAGGTAATGATATCTGCCTTTTCACCCTGCCCTCTGAGAATGTTTTAAATTATTTTAACTTCATGCACAATTACATTTACTACACTAGATGAGCAGGCACTGCCAATTATTCTCGTGTAAAAAGTGTAGTTATATAAGGTGTGAGTGATATTTGTGTTATGGCCCACGTGCCCAAAGAACTTTGTGCGAATAGACTTGTCTCTTATATCTAAATATAAAATCTGAGGGAGCTTAAAATAAGTTAAAATATATTGCAAGAGGCAAAAACAATCTAAATATTTTAAAGTTTTTAAGCACTAACTGTAAATATTAATCTTCAAACTTTCAATTTTGACATCAATTGACTTACAAACTGTTTTAATTAACCTAATCGGGTTTTTTTTTTGTTTTTTGTGTTTGTTTTAATTTTTTTATTAACATTTAATGTATTATTTGTTTCAGGGGTACAGGTCTGTGATTCATCAGAACTAATTGTTTTTAAATCACTATTTAAAGCTTTATTTACAGTTGCTGTAATTAATGTTGATTATAAGAAATCTCCAACTTTTGACTCTTTCTGGTCAGGGATGTCTGGAGGCACATACAGTGTATATGACAATTAGTAGAGAAGGAAATTCATTTTCTGTTATTATACAGTTTTTTTAAATTATTAATAATGTATATTATGTGTATATACGATGTATGAAAGTTTCACAGGCAAAACTAATGCAGTAATGTTAGCTAATCATCAACATAACCAAAAGAGCAAGGGAAGAGTAATAGCATTTACATTTTGAGTGTAATGGAAATTGTTTCAGAGGACTGGGATAAGGCCTCAAGAAAAATGGGAGTGATTTGACTCTGATTTGGCAGCCATTGTAAAGTACAATTCTAAGGGTAATTTTTCAAGCAAAAACAAGACAGCTAGTGTGTGTGGCATTCTGGTTCTTTTTTGTTGTTACGCTAGCTTGTACAGGCTCAGGGTTAAACTGCAAAAGGTCATGTGCGTGTGTGCATGTGTGATGGGGAGGCATTGGGAAGTATGTCTGAAGCAAACTAGTCCAAAACTATCTTATTTAATGCCAATATATTATTGTCCTTTGCAAATTCTTGATAAGCCATAAGACTAGGATATCTGATATGGACTGAAGGGAGCAATATTTTATTTGCTTTAAAAACTTAATTTAAGGAGAAGGATTTTGGTATTACAGGGAAAGCATTTAGCTGAACTATCTAAATAATTGCTTCATTTTATTTTTATTGCGTAGATGTGATCTCGCTGTTCACACAGATTACGGAGTTTGAATTACTTATTATGGAATGTCACTGAGCTTTGGCCTTGACTATCAGTATGGTTACTACAAAGTAGCCCTGGTCTGTGGTTATAAAATCTGGGTCAGAAGCCAGTTCTAGCACATTTTTGCTATGCCCTGGATGCCATTCTAATTCTCTAAATCTTTATATCTTCATGATTAAAATTGAGTTAATTACTATCCTGTTGCAGAGGCCTGTGAGCTGATTAAGTGAAAGTGCTGTGTAAACTGTAAAATGCTGTAAAAAATGTAAGGCTTTATTATGGAAAATTATGGAAATTATATAATAAGGTTGATTATATGTATTGTTATATGGTAAACACAGATAATGTCTGTTTTGGGGAGCATGCATTAAGGAAAAAAAACATGCAATTAGTATTCTAAATTGGGAAAGAATTTTCAGAAACAATTGGCATAATTGAGTGAAGCCACTACCTAAAAACAATCATTTTTATAAGGTCTTTAAAGGTTGGGGTCTAATTCAAACCAGTTCAGTCATTAATAAGAATTAAGGATATCAGTATGGGCAAGGGATTACAAGTAAAAAACAAGTATTTCCCACCCCTGATACTAAGTGGAACATGAAGGTCTTTAGCTGACCCCAGTCTCATTACGGAACACAAATACATCGGAGCAGAGGAGATCTGTTTAAGAAGATAATGAATGTAAGGTATGAGATCTTCCAGACATCCAGAGGAAATGGAGTGTGGCTCTAGGGAGTTCAAAGTTTTTGTCAGTCATGAGTGGCCAATGTTAACTAACAATTTATACACTTCAAAGTACAATATTGACTTAACATGAAAACTATCCTGTACTCTTGTTTTGATGACTTAAAAATACTTCCAATATCTTACAGTAGCTTATTTTAGCCTTTTATAAATGAAGAAGCCATCAGAGATTAAAAAATAATATACATAGGATATATTGCTTTGTCAGTGACAATCTACTCATAAAATGAGCATTAATAAACTTTCTACTCAACTTTAGACATTATTGGATTTGAAGCTCATATAAACAAGCATTATAAACAAATACACTAATAGCTATGTAATTACTGAGAATGTTGAAAAATATAGCATACTCATACTCAAAGGCATTAACTCTTACATTTTTATTACATTAATTCATGAAATGATGCTAATGGTTTTTATTTTTATAAGCTGTAAAAAGATATGCTTCACTACTGTTTCACGCTGTATTTTTTGTGAGTAAACACTATTTTTTTAATATCAAGATCTGGCATATACAGTATGCTGAATGTGTGATCAATACTTCAAAAGTAATCAATTTTTTAAAACAGATCAGATCACTATATAGCAGTTGCATTTTACCTGTAATGATTTTAAAGGCAAAAAATAAAAGGAAAAGGAAAAAGGACTTACTACACAAATTTAATATATGTTTCAAACTGCATATATATATTGAGCGTTATATATGACCATATGCACACACACACAATCTGAGGCTAAATGCTAAATTGAAACTTTTAACATTTTTTAAAGATAATTATGGCTACTAGATGCAATCTCTACAATTACAGGGGAATGCTGAACAATGCTATTGCACATTTGTTAAGCTGTTCTTCACTATAGATTCCAGAATTTCTTTTTACAAAAGTTAGAGAAATGAGCAATTCATATAAGTAAAATATATAGCATATCTTTCAATGAAACTATTAGTGCATATTTAAGAGGCTCTATTAGAGTAAAAAGAATTGGATCCTTTTTTCTGCAATGTTTTTACTCACACAAGAATCACTTGAATAAATCAACATAAAATAGTTTTTAAAATGCTAATTCAATTAACTACAAAAATCAATCCTGAAAATGTAGTTCCATTTAGCCTTGGAAATGAGACATCAAGTAAAACCTTGAGGTCTGAATGTATGTCAAAACCTGAAGAAACGTTTTTTGTTCAACTCAAGCACTGGCTTTCAGGCAGCTAGTGTGCTAGAGTACTATTTGAGTTTTTTTTTTTTTTTAGCAAATAAAGGAACGTATCATTTCATAATTATACAAGTGAATGGCTGTATACAAAGTGCACAACGAATATGAATTAATTTGGGAACCCAGGCAGTGATAATATGAGAGCTTGGTTTATTGCCATGATTTCTTGATGTGTGCTTTGCTGTGTTTAAAAATATTAAGAAACTTTGTTGCAAATTAATTTACTGGAGAATAAAATAATTTCCCAAATTCTTGATAAAACACCTGAGACTTGCAATGGCTAGTTCTTTAGTTCTCATTCTCAACTGTGATGGTAATACTTGGTTTCCAATTTGTACCTCCTGACCACTTGGTATAGAAAATGAATTCCATTGTAATTAAATTTCAATGTTTTCTTCTAAGTGACTGATTTTTATATAAAATCATCTTAATAAAAATGTTCCATTGATATGTCACTTTAAGTTTCAGAAAGATCAAATGTAATATATGATTGCAATTTTTTCACAAGCCCGTGGACTGCCCAAGGAAGGCATTGTTATACCTTTTTCAATGGCAAAAATTTGAAACTCAAAACTATTAGAACTTATCCAAGAAGACATGTGGAGTAAGTGGTAGAGAAGAAAAAAGAAAAAATATTTTGCTTGTTATATTCTCTATTGTCATAAACTTCCAAAAAAAATGGTGTTCCGGTTTGGGAGGATAAGAAGACAATTGAAACTCATTTCAAAATCAGGCTCTCTAATCTTAATTAAGCTTTAGTTTCCTTACAAAGAGTATAAGACTTCTTTATTCTTTTTTTTTTTATTTTTTATTTTTTTTAAAGATTTTATTTATTTATTTGAGAGAGAGAGAATGAGAGATAGCACGAGAGGGAAGAGGGTCAGAGGGAGAAGCAGACTCCCTGCTGAGCAGGGAGCCCGATGCGGGACTCGATCCCGGGACTCCAGGATCATGACCTGAGCCGAAGGCAGTCGCTTAACCAACTGAGCCACCCAGGCGCCCCAAAGACTTCTTTATTCTTAAAAAAAAAAAAAAAAAAAGGAAATCCTAATTGGGAAAATGACATTAAATTATGTTTCAAAGTAGCAAGAAAAACAAATATTTATATTGTCAGTAATCCCACACTTCAACACTATTTTCCAAATCATCACCTATTCTCTCTCTGAGGGGGTCCATTGTCCTAAGAATGTGCAATACCATAGCAATGTGGCAAAGTAGATATTCTGAGGGTCACCCTCTCTGTAGATTTCTCTACATTTTACTGCATTGTTTTCTCTTGGAAGTGTAAGGAAAATCCTGAAAAGTCCTATACTTTTATAAATAGAAAGAAAGAAAAATTAAAAAACGCTGAATACCATGAAGATGAATTATAAACAGGCAGAGACACTGAAGTTGCCCTGGGACAGCTGTCAACGGAGTGCTGAGCTCGTGGAAGGCAGCATGGCACCTGCATTAAGCCAGGACCCACAGAGGTGTTAACATCATTTGAGGCCAGCTATGTCCCTAGGTCCCAGATTATTTTCAATCAAATATAAATGAACAATTAAAAATCACCAGATATAGGACTTGAGCCATCATGAATGAGAAGTTTCACAGAAAACCCCAAGAACTTCAGATACTGTAATTATCAAAAACATAGAGCCACGCATAAAATATTTAAGGAAATCAAAGTGAGAATGAAACACAAATAAAGACCTTGCCAGTGATGGAGGTAGGCTTGCAAAGCAACCAAATGGTACATCTCTATATGAATAACACACCATCTTGAAGCTAGAAAGCAGATTGAATACAAATGACATTTGACACTGCATGAGAGAGACTCAGTAAACTAAAAGATAGATCAGAAGAAATAACTTAGGCTGTGGCGTAGAGAGAGGGGGAAAAAAGCTGTGATCTATAAAAGCATAAGGGGCGAGGATAAAATGTGAAGGTCCAGCATGCCTTTATCCATTGTGATCTCTGTTATTCAGACTTCCAGCACAATGTTCAATTGACTTTTTTGACTCCCATCTTTAAGTGATGGGTTAACTTTGCCAGAGGCCTCCAGCTCCCCTGACTTCACAGCAATCTGTACACACTCTGCCCTTCACAGTTTGATTTGTTCAGCTCACTGATCCATTTAACAAATAGTTATAAATGAAACCTCAATTCCAGTGAAAATAAATTGTGTACATTCATCAAAACTTGGGGCATACTTATGAAAAGTGAGCAGGATGCCTAAGCAATTTGAATTAAAGCCAGATAATTAAAAATAGGCTCTGTGTTTTAATTTATCTGTTCTCCCGAGGGTGTCTGGATGATTTCATATGTAGTTACTGAAGACCAAAGTGCAACCTTCCGTCTTTCCTCTGATGGAGTTTGTTTAGATTGGACAGAAAGGACGCAATATAATAAGGATATAAGTGGCATAAAGGAAAATGGTTGTTATTTTGCTTCCAAGTACTCTTTCCCGCCCCACTTGGCCTCCAGAAATCCTTTCATCAATGTGTTCTATAGCAAGAAAACAGCCAGTTGAATATTAAGTCATTCTTCAGCTCTCAGGTGACATGTCAGTTACTAATTTGGCCCTGTACCCTGTCTAGGGGGGTCATAGATGTATTTATTTCAAAATTTCATAAAGATAATTGAGCCGTGCTTTGCCATTTCACATTTGGGGATAAAGTGGATTCTCTCAGTGCTCACTCCAGGTAAAAATTGCTGTTACTTTTTTTTTTTTTCTTTTGAGCATCAAAAGAGGGTCAGAGGTGAATTGTGGTGTTACTAGAGCTTGGTCTCATAAGAAGTTAACAAGGCCAGGGTTTTATGACAGACACAGATCCCATACCCTTTGTACTTGAGGGCACTTATTTCCCTCACCAGAGAGAATAAATTAATAAAACTTAATAAAACTTTGGTCTTTTAGTTTCTGGGGGGGAGGGGGAATGGAATATACATATGCCTATGATCATATGGAAGGGACCAAAGAAGTCTCTTTGGCATAAGCCTAAAAATGGTTCATATGCACTTTCCCTTATCTGAAACTTGGGCTAATATCTAGCCTCTAAATTGAAGATAATTAGTGAAATAGTATATAAAAATAAGTGAGAGTATTTTTCTTAATATGCATTATGTGTTATTACTTTCATTATACATAATTATATCAGGTGAGGCTTAAATCACACAAATGCTCAAGAAACATTTATATGAAGTCAATTTTACTGTTACTGCACATATATTTTCTGAGGACATGTATTATTATCAGCATTTTACCTACAAGGAGAGTGTAACTCAAAGAGGTTCAATGAATTGTCCAATATTCCAAAAACAAGTGATGGACCACAAACCTGAACTAGGTAAAGGCCATTCTTTCTTAACACTATTATGATTGCTCATAATTTGAAGCTGAATACCATGATACTATCATTTCACCTATTAAACATATATGTATTGCCCATTCAATAGGCAGGTAATTAGAGGTGATTAAAATTTATCGTTTCCCTCTAGGTTAACATGTTCCCATAGCGGGGAAAATCCATAAAAACGTGATCCCTTAGCTCAAAGTGTTTAGATGAGAAAACATGTGAAATGGGTTCATAGTCACATTTATGGAGGCAAAACTGTTAAATTTTAAATACTATTTCATGACGATGGTATATATGCAAACCAAACACGACTACAAAGGAAATCCTAATAGATAATTTGGGCAGTCGCAAACCTTAAGAATGGTAGATTTAAGTGTTATGGACAGGGGCTAGAATTAGAAGCAGTGCCTTAGAAATGAATATCCGATATTGAACACACTGACTTAAAAACAAATGTCACTATGAGTAATAGGCAAGAGAGAGTTTTTTTTACAATAATTGCCTTACTATCTATGTTTGTAATTGAAATCCTCTTGAAGTCTATTAATATGCAAGCAAATAGGAAAAGATGTCTATAGTTCTTGAACCCATTCTAACACTTTTTTTAAAGATTTTATTTGACAGAGAGAGAGCACGAGCAGGGGGAGCAGCAGAGGGAGAGGGAGAAGCAGGCTCCCCATGGAGCAGGGAGCCCAATGTGGGGCTCCATCCCAGGACCCCAGGATCATGACCGGAGCTGAAGACAGCCGCTTAACTGACTGAGCCACCCAGGTGCCCCCCATTCTAACACTTTTAAGGAGAGGTTCAGAAAATGCTGGCTAGAAGTACAGTATTGGTTGAACATTGTTATTCAAAATAGCCTTAATTCGTGTCAAAAATCCCTCCTCCCTCTTCAATTCAGCTTTCCCAAATCCAAACATTTATTCTTAATTTTAGAAATGCTCATTTAGCTTACTGTAAAATGGGTGCCGGTCATATAATAGTTGAGATAGGCATTATTACTGCACATCCGCTAGAAAATTTTCTCTGAATGTGATTCCAGCATTACCTAAATTATTAAGAAAATGTATCTTTGAAGATTTAATGATGTGGACTGAATTAGAATTTCTGGAAGTGAGAACCTTTGTATTTTGTGATATCGTCTTCTGAAATATCAAGAGCTACCATACGAGAATACAAACTGGCACCTCTGTCAGATTCTCTGCCACGGAGACCAGGCAATAAAATTCATTATATGTTAATGCTAAAAATATCCATGGATCCGACTGGTCTCTACATTGGGTAAGAAAGGTGATTTTGTCTTTCAGAGTGTGAATATCAAAATAAATTCTAACAATATGGATAATAAACTACTGAATAAAATCCATGAGTCCATGCTAGTATAAGTTAATACAAAATTAAATTAGGGATATAATATTGTTCAAATGTTCACCCTACCAAAAGCAATCTACAGATTCAAAGCAATCCCTGTCAAAGTATCAAAGCATTTTTCACAGAACTAGAACAACAAATAATCCTAATATTTGTATGGAAGCCCCAAAAACCTCTAATAGCCAAAGCAATCTTGAGAGAGAACAAAGTTGGAAGTATCACGATCCCAGATTTCAATATATACTACAAACGTGGAGTAATCAAAACAACACAATACTAGCCCAAAACTTGGCAGGTCAATGGAACAGGATAGAGAGGCCGGAAATAAACCCATGTTTGTATGGTCAGTTAATGTACGGCAGAAGAGGCAAGACTATACAATGCGGAAAAGATAGTCTTTTCACTAAATGGTGTCAGGACAATTAGACAGCTACCTGCTAAAGAAGAAAACTGGACTACTTGCTTACACCGTACACAAATATAAGGCTAAATGGTTTAAAGACCTATATGTGAGACCTGAAACCATAAAGCTCCCAAAGGAAAACATAAGCAGTAATCTTTTGGAAATGGGTCTTAGCAACATATTTATGGATCTGCCTCCTCAGGCAAGGGAAACAAAAGCAAAAATAAACTATCGGAACCATAACAAAATAAAAAGCTTTTGCACAACAAAGGAAACCATCAACACAAAAGGCAACCTAGTGAATGGGAGAAGATATTTGCAAATAATATATGATATCCTAAATATATAGAGAACGTATACAACTCAACACCCAAAAAAACAAACAACCCGATTAAAAAATGGGACGAGAACATGAATAAATGCTTTCCCAAAGAAGATATACAGATGGCTGACAGAGGAAAAGTTGCTCATATCACCCATCATCAGGAAAATGCAAATTAAAACCACATTGAGATATTACCTCACACCAGTCAGAATACCTATTATCAAAAAGACAAGAAATAACAAGTATTGGTAAGGATGTGGAGGAAAGGGAATCCTGTGCATTCTTGCCAACAATGTAAATTGTGCAACCACTCCAGTATGGAGTTTCCTCAGAAAATTAAATAGAGAAACACCTTATTGTCCAGTAATTCCACTGCTGGGTATTTACCCAAAGAAAATAAAAACACTGGTTCAAAAAGATTTATTTACCCCTGTGTTTTTTTTTTTTAAGATTTTATTTATTTATTTATTTGACACACAGAGAGAGATAGCAAGAGAGGGAACACAAGCAGGGGGGAACGGGAGAGGGAGAAGCAGGCTTCCCGCCAAGCAGGGAGCCCGATGCGGGGCTCGATGCGGGGCTCGATCCCAGGACCCCAGGATCATGACCTGAGCCGAAGGCAGACGCCTAATGACTGAGCCACCCAGGCGCCCCTACCCCTGGGTTTATTGCAGCATTATTTGTAATCGCCAAGATATGGAAGCAACCCAAGTGTCTATCAACAGATAAATGGATAAAGAATACGTGTTGTGTGCGTGTATGTGTGTGCAATTACTCAGCCCTAAAAAAGACTGAAATCTTTCCATTTGCAACGACATGGGTAGGCCTCGAGAGTAGTATGCAAGGTAAAATATATAAGACCAGAAAAGATAAATAGCATATTATTTCATTTACATGTGGAATCAAAAAACAAACAAACTTACAAAAAAAAAAAATCCCTTAAATACAGAGAGCTGATGGTTGCCAGACAGGAGATGGGTCTGGGGGATGAGTGAAATAGTGAAAAGGATTAAGAGACACAAACTTCCAGTTATGAAGTAAATTAGTCACACAGATGAAAAGTAAGGTGTAGGGAATATAGTCAATAATATTATAGTAATGTTGTATGGTGACTGCACTTATTGTGGTAAGCACGGAGTAAGGTATAGAATTAATTATTTGACAAAAGTAAACTCCTTAATATTTTGGTTTCAAATTGTTATTTAAATTCTAGTTAGTTGACATAGAGGGTAATAGTGGTTTCAGGAGTTGAATTTAACACCCAGTGCTCCTCACTACAAGTGCCTTCCTTCATACCCATCACCCATTTAACTCATCCCCCCATCCATCTCTCTCCATCAACCCTCAGTTTGTTCTCTACAGCTAAGTGTCTTTTATGGTTTGTTTCCCTCTCTTTTTTTCCCCCTTCCCCTATGTTCATCCATTTTGTTTCTTAAGTTCCACGTATGAGTAAAATCATATGGTTTTTGTCTTTCCCTGACTTATTTCACTTAGCATAATATCCTCTAGCTCCATCCACGTCATTGTGAATAGCCAAGATTTCATTCTTTTTGATGGCTGAGTATTATTCCATTGAATATAAAATTCCACTTCTTCTTTATCCATTCATCAGTCGATGAACATGTGGGTTCTTTCCATAATTTGGCTATTGTTGATAATGTTGCTATGAACATTGGGGTTCACATGCCCTTTCGAATATTTTTTATCCTTTGGGTAAATACCTAGGAGTGCAATTGCTGGGTCATAGGGTAGTTCTATTTTTAACTTTCTGAGGAACTTCTGTACTGTTTTCCAGAGTGTCTACACTAGTTTGCATTCTCACCAACAGTGTAAGAGGTTTCCCCTTTCTCTGCATCCTCGCCAACATCTGTTATTTCCTGAGTTGTTAACTTTAGGCATTCTGACAAGTATGAAGTGTTATCTCATTGTGGTTTTGATTTGTATTTCCCTAATTAGACAAATGATGTTGAGAATCTTTTCATGTGTCTGTTAGCCATCTGTATGTCTTCTTTGGAGAAATGTCTGTTCATGTCTTCTGCCCATTTCTTAACTGGATTATTTATTTTTTGGGTGTTGAGTTTGATACGTTCCTTATAGACTTTGGATACTAACTCTTTACCAGATAGGTGATTTGCAAATATCTTCTCCCTTTCTATAAATGTATAGAATTATTGAATCGATATACTGTACACCTGAAACTAAAATAACACTGTATGCTAATTATACTTCAGCAACAAAACAAATTAGGGATAAGTAAAAGTACTTCCTTGCAATCAAATGACAACCAATAAATATTGAAGGGATAAGAAAGTTAGGAAGTTATCCATGGATATTAAAACTATTGTGTAATATTTGATAATAAGCATATTATTTACATTGTCTCCAGGTTTCTTCCCACAAGATATTTATTAATTACAAAGGGAAAATAATAGCTTTATGGTGGAGAAACCTGGCAGACGCTCCCTTAATCAGCTAATGATCTGATCACTAAGCTTAAGACAAACTTATCAAATGCCTCTTGACATTATGCACTGAGCAGGATACAACGTCACTTCTGTGGTATTCCTGAGAGATGTATAATGGGTTTCTAATCAGGAAATGCATGGGGCAGACTCAAATTGAGAAATAACCTCTGAAATAGTGAATGTGTATTTTTCAAAAATGTCAAGATCTATAAATTTTTAAAAGCCAGAGGATTTTCCATATTAAAGGAAAATAAAGTGATATAAATTTGATGCATCTACTTCCAAAGTTAGAAGGCATGTTTTTTTTTAAACTATATTTTTATGAGATTATAACATGTAGGCCAACTTAGCCTCTGTCAAACCACAATGTGAAGTCACTTTTATATATTTTGTGTGTAACAAATGGAATCTTTGAGTACAGTAGAACTAGAATATTAAATAGACATAGTGTTATCTAAGTGCCCAAGATAAAATAATAAGACAAAACATTGTATGAGACTTTCACATGGCAATGCTAATACATATAATTCAAACTTGGATATAGTTTCTATGGTGATTGCCAAACTGCCACTAATCACTATGTTCTTTTTCCATATACCAGTATATTCTTTGTTATAAAATTCTAAGAGATGCTTCATAAGGTATTTCTATTCTACTAACAGAATACAAGTTGGCAATAGCTAATTTTCCCAGAAATCCAGTTTCTCAAATTATTGTCTATAAAGTTTGTAACAATAATTATCATTTTTCTATGACATGAATGACAGAGTATCTGACTGGTTTGGACTAGATTTGCACTTAGTGCAAATCTTTATATTAAGATTAGAAATTTTATTTAGAAAATGCTGACTATAGAATTATAATGCTATAACAAACATTATGCTGTGATTTTTATATCATTCACTATACTTAAGCAAATAATAAATGGCCTAATGGTTTGAGCCATTGCTAAGTAGGTGTTGAATTATTTATTGTCAAAAACTCTGAGAGAGTCATAGAATGTGAGTGAAGCATTTTGTACATTAAAATATTTTTAATAAATATAAGTTATTACATTTAAGCTGATGACAAAATTGGCAAAGTATGCCCTAACAAAGTGAAATAAAATGGGAATATCCCGTATTTTACCTACTTTAATGGGTGGCAAAGTTACTATGTAATTTTAGATGCAATTAATACTATTAATATTGTTAAATATTTTTCTCTGAAGTTTAAATGATCTCTTAGGCCTTGAATACACTATCAATGTGTATAATTTACTAAATGGCTTTCTCTTCCCGTCATTCTTTCTGCTTTAGTTAAGATTAAGAAATCCAATCAGAGAATTATCCTCACTTCCTGACAGCATCTAATTCATACCAAAACCCTGCTTTTTTGAACTCTTCCCCTAATCAACTAACACAAGCTCCAATAATGTCTTGTCTAACATCTTACTAAGATACCCAGCAACTCTGCCGTGTGGGTTCTTTTTTGCTAAAATGAGTAAATAAATCCAACTTTGGTGACCTACAGGTCTCTTACTAGGGGTCTTTTGCTGTAGGGCCTTGATAGCAATAATGGAGAAATGAAGTAGCTGGAAGAGAATGTAGAGTCAAGGGAGGTTTTTTTTCACAGATTTGTATTTCACAAATACAATATTTTTAGAAGCTGATTCAAGGGAGATAGTTTAAGGGAAATCTCTGAGATGAGAGGGGAAGGGTCTAGTGCCTAATGGTTGGCCCTAGATAGAGAAAAAGGTCATCTGTAATGAGTATAATGAAGAAAGATAGGGCATATTGCTACCAACATAGGTAGCTGGGTGTGCTAGTGGGAACATGTGGAAGTTCTCTTCTAATTACTCTTGTTTTCTTGGTGAACTAGAGGGCAGTCATCAGCAGAAAGTGATCAAGGGGAAGGACATCCTGATAAATAAAGAGAAAAAGGATAAGAAGCAGACTTCTAGGGAGAAAGAAGAGTGAAAGAACTAGAGAAAGGCAATGGGATCTATGGCAGCAGTAAGAGCTCAGAACCCTTGAACTTACTGATCGTGACCAGAAATCAAAATTGTCCCTACATTCCCAAATCCCAACACAGTCAATATAGTTTTTATTTTTTTAATTTTTATTTTATTACTTTATGTTAATCACGATACATTATATCATTAGTTTTTGATGTAGTGTTCCATGATTCATTGTTTGAATATAACACAGTGCTCCATTCAGTACGTGCCCTCCTTAATACCCATCACCAGGCTAACCCATCTCCCCACGCCCCTCCCCTCTAGAACCCTCAGTTTGTTTCTCAGAGTCCATAGTCTCTCATGGTTCCTCTCCCTCTCCGATTTCCCCCCTTCACTTTTCCCTTCCTACTATCTTCTTCTTCTTCTTCTTTTTTTTTTTTTTTTTTAACATATAATGTATTATTTGTTTCAGAGGTACAGGTCTGTGATTCATCAGTCTTAGACAATCCACAGCGCTCACCAATATAGTTTTTAAAACAAAGGTGGTATGTTAAGGAAAAAAAAAGATATCAGGAGGGGAAGAATGAAGGGGGGAAATCGGAGGGGGAGACGAACCATGAGAGACGATGGACTCTGAAAAACAAACTGAGGGTTCTAGAGGGGAGGGGGTGTGGGGATGGGTTAGCCTGGTGATGGGTATTAAAGAGGGCACGTTCTGCATGGAGCACTGGGTGTTATGCACAAACAATGAATCATGGAACACGACATCAAAAACTAATAATGGGGTGTCTGGGTAGCTCAGATGGTTAAGCATCTGCCTTCGGCTCAGGTCATGATCTCAGGGTCCTGGGATTGAGTCCCGCATCGGGCTCCCTGCTCCTTGGGAGCCTGCTTCTCCCTCTGCCTCTCTCTCTCACTCTGTCTCTCATGAATAAATAAATAAAATCTTAAAAAAAACACTAATGATGTAAGGTATGGTGATTTACATAACAATAAAAAATTTTTTAAAAGGTGGGTAGTAACTTTCTAATTTCTGATTTACTAGGGTTATCAAGCTGTTAACACACACACACACACATCTTGAGGTGGATTTTTCAGAAGCAGTTGTTAGGAGGGACAGCATAACACAACTAGGTACAGCTTCTAGATGTAAATTTCTGGATCTGGGCCAGTTATCTGAGTCTGGGCAAGAGACTTGCCTCTGCGTGGCTCAAAATTTTCATCTCTGCAGTAGGCTTAGCAATAGAATTTACTTTATCTGGATGCTGAGAGGGTTAAAAATGTTAATACTTATAGAGTACTTCAAACAAAGGGCACTGCATTTGCAAAATAAACAACCTTATCAACTAAATCTTACATCATTTTTTCCTGAGTTGCTTTAAAACAATGAAGTCAAATGGGTGAACCAGTAGAAGTAGCCTATCTTCATGGCCCATTTGCTGACAGAATTATTTCTGATGGTCACTTGGGATAGTCTTTGTGGTCTAGATCTTGGCTGGCAACTAGAATGACTTACATCATAGAACTCTGACGCCATTCATGAATGAAAATGCTCTTTCCATTGGCGCCAGCATTCTTGCATCATCTTCTAAATTATGTCTAGAAAAGCATTAATAGAAACTTGTTTTAAAAGTTGGAGAAAATTTCAGTTCCGGATAATGAAGCAATCAATTATAAGTGCATTAACACATTACTAATTTGGCCAATTATAAGGTGAAAAATGCATTATTGCCTACTTTATTTCTATGAGAGAGAGAGAGAGTGAGAGAGAGAGAGAGCCTATGACGGTATTGTCCAACAAC
This sequence comes from Callorhinus ursinus, assembly GCF_003265705.2. Taxonomy (NCBI): domain Eukaryota; kingdom Metazoa; phylum Chordata; class Mammalia; order Carnivora; family Otariidae; genus Callorhinus; species Callorhinus ursinus. The sequence continues at coordinate 10,442,766 of NW_027397073.1, read as the reverse complement.
TCTCTACACCTACCACCGAAACATAGCCCCTTTAACAATGCATTATTTTATTTTGAATTTGTCCACTTAATGGAATGTTTTTTTTAAATTTTATTATGTTATGTTTATCACCACACATTAAACCATTAGTTTTTGATGTAGTGTTCCATGATTCATTGTTTGCGTATAACACCCAGTGCTCCATTCAATACGTGCCCTCCTTAATGGAATGTTCTTAAGGATTATCCTGAGATATCAAAGTACAGACCCAATGTGAAAGCCTAAATCACTACTCATTACTATCTGACTACTTAACTTTTAATACTAAATTTTGAATTGTTGAGATATTTATTCAGTGGCTTTTATGGTTAAATATTTGTTTTTACATGGTTAAAGATTTGTTTAAAAAGAGTATGTGTTCACAGGTTCTAGGAAATCTTAAAAGACCAGGTCTACTGAATGAAAATTATTTCTCCCATCTATAAAAATTCAAATAATCAGACTTCTAAAAGGAAAGATTTCTCTTAGGGATTTTATTGATCCTGGCATTCCAAATATCTACAAATTCTTGAAGTAAAACATTACACGGTAATTTTATTAATGAAGTATTTGGGGCTAGCAATAATCTAAAGTTGTCCAAGTCCACCTCTATCAGAAGTGAAGCATTAAGACACAGAATAGTGCCTCAGAACTGCCTAGTATCTTCACAGGAAGAGCTGAGATCTACCCATGGGAAATAAGTTCCTATTAAAATACGACAGGGCATTTAATTGCACTGATCCTCTATTCTCATTGGAGATACGTTCGATGGGAAATACTAGTGATGGAGTTCTTTTTACTTTAAAAAATGCTGTTCAAAGCTTTTCTTTTTCTTCTCAAAGATTTTGCCCTGCTTTACAGGCAATACCCACAGAGAAATAAAAGTTACTTTGTGTGATATTACATTACATTTTACATTCAAGGACACTGTAAGAATTTTTGAAGTGTATAAAAATTAAAACATTCCTTTTCTTCTAAGAACAAATAAAAGGTTGAACAATGTCTCTTTCTATTCTTCTGTACCTATTCCTTTGCCAAGGCTAGAGATGATGGCAAATGTATTAAGAAGACATTATCTTAAACTTCTTGGTAATTATTCATTCATTTATTTCTGTATGTATAAAGTAAATATAGCTTAATTTGATAACAAGGCTGAAATATGGGAATAAGGAAAATATTTAATAACTTTAAACCCTTTGGGAGGATGTGACCTTGGGATATTGTCTTCAAGGAAAAAAAAATCTTTCTAAACTATACAAAATTATCCTTCTGAAAAACAAATTAAAAATAGGAAACCTCACCTGAACAAAGAAATAAAAACAACTTATTTCAAATATTTAATATTGAAAATTAGTTTTATTTTTCTAGGCTACAGATAATAAAGTCAATGCATTATTTTACTTATCAGACTACACAAATGACTGGAATTTAGAAAGTTTTTTGAAGTTTTAAACACCACTAGAATTCCTCATGAAAGAAAAGTAGCTAGATGTCAAATATCCATCTCCTTAGGTATGTATGTATATGTGTATGCGTGTATGTAAAATATATTATGCCATTATACTCAAACTGGATTCCTAGAGTCAATTCTGAATAACAAGCAATGGAATATTTTGCAAGCCAAGAGGTTACTGTCCCTTTGCAATTTGCTAGTATAATTAAATTATTTATATTTCATGGAAAATAAAGCAAACTCACACTGAATGTTTTACTGAACCTGGTCACATGAGCGTAAGGGGCATTATGTAAACAATATTTTTTAAAAGATCCTTAAAGATATCTTACCATTTTTTTATTTGTAGGAAAGAGATTTATATAATGACTTCCATGAAATTCATTTTATTTTATTAAGGATTTTTGTTATCTTTTGGGATAAGCTTTTACATCGCACTAAAAAGATCTTACATGAATACTTGCTTTTTCTAGTTACTTCTATGAATTAATACAAAAGAAATTCCTCAAATCTGTTTTGAAGATGTGGATATGGCTCACTTTTAAAGAGGTCCTTTCTACATAAAATGAATACTGTTTCAAGTAGCATACTTATTATTTTTGTGCAGAGCAACAGGCTATAATTCAAGGATTCATATAATAGAGCTATCTGAATGTGTATTAATATATTTCTTTGAATATTTCTGCAGGTGTCTTAATCCTCAATCTTTGATTTCTGAATGTTCTGTATTTTTCAAGCTTTATGGTTGAAACTAAAATAAAATCAAATGATTTAATTTTTAATTGTTTATCATTTGCAAGCAACAGAGACATTTTGAATAATGTGTTCATACAGCTCCAGTGTCATGCTTCTAGAGTCTGTGCCACAACCTCTGAACAGCTCAGAAATAGGATGTTGTGTTGACAATTGCCTGTATTCATTGGAGAACTGCTAACTTAGATTTATTAAATTTAGTGCACTTTGGAAAATGTAAAATTGAACACAGGAGACCAAAATATAAATTGTATTCTACAAGCAAATAAATACAGCTCTTTTGAGCCTCCAAAATAAGCATAAAATACACAGAGGGATGCAGAGAGACAAGTTAGAACACAATAGCTGATTTTAAAAGGCTGCCTGGCCCCTCAGCAACTAGAAAATATATGGTGGTTCACATGACCCATGATCCTTTTGCTCTGTGTTTTGCTCTTTCACCCTTTATATGAGATGTTCACAATCCAGTCAGTGAAGAGCTAAGTTTATGTGAAATAAGTTTGATATTCATGGTATAAAATGTGTTAAGAAGTAACTAACTTACATGCATGATGCTAATCGTATTCTAAAACTGCCCTTGTGTTTTGATGGTGCAATATTATAAACAAATCAGATATTCATGTAGAAGAAATACACAGTGTTCTGGAGAATGATCGCAAACTTCATAAAAATTATAGTTCAGAAGTACCCAGACAGTCCATTATTTAGAGTAGAAAGCTGGGTTTTCAGATTAGGGCTATATCTACCAAATATATTTCAATTCTGGATAAAATATTTCTAATTCATTTGTCCATGCAAATGCTTTAGCTCCCTGATAATCATAATAATGTAATAACATTTAACTATCTAGATATAGTGTGAAGATTAAATGCACAATAAATTGAGTACTATTCTTATTGGGTTTTTTTTTTTTTTGGTCTTTATCAAGATAATTATTAATTATCTGAAAAGTCCAGAAAGGTTATAGGTTACACCACACTCTTTCTAAATACAAATACACACATATAAATGGATGCACACATACCCACAGAGCAAAGAAAAGCAGAATATGTCAAATTGTGAACTTCTGATTCTGTAGTCTTGGGGATTTTTTAGGAATGCTTATAAAAGAGTTGAAGTCCTTATTTCAATTCAAAAAGTTTTTTTTTTTTTCAATATACCTTTTGCATGGATCCAAATTACTGTACCAAAATTCTAACTGGTGAGTAGTTTTCAAGAGTCCTAGCTTAAAAGCTACTTTAATTTACAGCAAGAGAAGATAGAACGATGTATTTAAAATAAAAATTATCCCCCTTATTCAACCTTATGACCAATAAATTTGTACTCTCCTTGTACATGTTCTTTCTGGGTTAAAAAATCTGAAGGTTAGTTTAACATATTTGATATAATCAACGATATGGCAAACTTCTTCGGGGAAGAGAAGATGCCCTTTCTATGTCCTTTTCCACTCAATACACATGAAGAATTGCACGTGGCACACACCTAAAATTTATTGTTTCAAACAAGCAAACTAGCAAAAAAAAGGTGAGGCTATTCATATAGTTTGAATAAACATTCTAAGTGATTGATTAAAGAGTCATTCAATCCTGAGTATCAAAGCACTGAATCTCAGGTCTAGCATAAACATCACAATGTGAAATTAAAAACAAACAAAACAAAACAAAACCTCTGTGGGGTAGTCCTAACAACATGCTAGAGATATTTGATACTTTTGTTGTGTTATTTATTCTGAAAATTCTAATCCTAGTAATTCTGCTGGGTATAAAATTAAATGAGGACTTCCATTCCTGGTCATAGTGGAATAGCTTATATCAGAAAAATCACCCTGCAGATAACAGTTACACATTATAGAAAATATGTGAAAAGTCTTTATTTGAAGGTAAAAACAAGTAAAATGAAATTAAAGAGAATTCTTTGGCTGTTGAAAAAAAAAGGAGCACAATGAGTGAAGTGTGAAGTAATTAAATTTTGAAATTAAGTAATCTGATAAATTAACGTTGAATATTATTAAACTAGTATAACTGAACATTATAATAGATATGACTAAAAAGCCCAAAGATGAAAGAAATGAAATGCTAAAAATAGCCAATTAAAACGAGAAGGTGAGAAAGAAATAATAGAGAAACAAAAAAAGAATATGTGAAAAACAAACATTAAGGTGGTTACCTTAAACCAAATAACATCAAAATTACATTAAATATAAATAGCAAAACAATCCAATAAAAGGCAGAGGTTTTCATCCTGGGTTTTGAAAAAGCAAGATATAGCTCTATGCTGTGTATAAACAATGCACAAAATAACAATATAGGATACAATTAATAATATAGAAAAAAGATACATCCGGTACACTTTCTGCTTACAAAGCTTTACATCAATATCAGCAAATGCAGACTTTACATCAATATCTTTACATCAATATCAGCAAATGCAGACTTCAAAGTCATAAGTCTTAGGAGAGATAGACACTTGTAATGATAAAAATCAATTCATCAAAATATAACAAAAGCATTCTTGTCAGCATTTGGTGTTGTCAGTGTTCTGGAGTTTGGCCACTCTACTAGGTGTGTATAGGTTCTAATTTGCATCTCCCAGGAGACATAGGATTTGGAACATCTTTCATATGCCTATTTGCCAACTCAACCTGTTTTCTTTTTTTTACTTCACTGTTATTTCTAGCACTCTCCTTCTGTCTCAACTTCATCTCCTTGCCTCTTTAAATAAAATATTTCTCAGTGCTCTTCCAACAACTGCTTCACTTTTCTTGGAAGCATCTGCTTTTTTTTTTTTTTTTTTTATCTGTATGAAGATGTTTCAAATCTATGTCTTCATCTCATTCTCTATCCTGAGATCTTGACACACACTTTGAGCTCACCTTCTAAAACCAGATGCCTCAATAAGCTTCAAATTCAAAGTATCAAAGAAAAATATACTCTTTCATCAGAGTTTGTGCCCCAAGCTTGTTATTTTTATTTGTCACAGCTCATTAATAACATCATCATCCATCAGCCAAAGCAGAAATCCTTTCATCACTTGCAACTCCTTATCGTACTTTACCTCACATGTGATACGTTACCAAATGCTGTTTCATTCAGGAATGTTTTTAGAATTTCAAAGTCTAGACTGAATCCTCATTTCATCAGGAATACCTCAAAGTCTTCCTAAGTGGTAGTCCCTTCCATTTATTAACCTCCATGACCGTATGATTTGTTACTTATAGGACGATGCCCACAGCCTTTAGCAAGGGACCAAATTAATGTATAAGCCAGTATCTAAGTTACTATTGCCACAGAAATGCTGTATGTTAAACAACCACGTAATTTTCCTACCATCCAAATAGAAGTGTTTATTGGTAATAAATCTGGGGTCAGTGGATTTTGATTCAGTATCTCCCCTTGATCTTATGTGGGACTGTTGTCATGTCTGAAGTTCAGCAACCTGTCGAAAATCTAGGCTGGCCTCACCTGGGACAACCTGGTGGATTCAGCTTGGCGCCACCTCTCTTTCATCATCCAGCATGCTTTCATGGTGATATATGAAGCACAAGAAAGGAGACAGAAACACATGTTCCTGAGGCTGTGTTCTGCACTGCAGGTCCATCATTTCTACCACATTCTATTGGCCAAAGAGAGTCAGAGGAGGGGAGTAATATTCTCTCCCCTTATGAAAGAAGCCTCAAAATCACATGATAAAGGTCCTTGAAGAACAAAGAATTGGGGACATTAATGAAATAGATCTATCACATTTGGTTTATCTGACCCTTCCTGGAACTTTCCTCTAAACTAGGGTAGCCAGAAAAAACACAAGACACTTATTTAAAACTTGGATTTCAGATAAATAACGAATAATGTTTTAATATAAAAATGTCCTGATGCCCTGTATTATCAAGATTCTCCAGAGAACTAGGGTGCTATTGAGAGATCTCTCTCTCCCTATCTTTCTATCTCTCTAGGGAAAGAATGACTGATTTTAAGGTATTGGCTCACATGATTGTGAAGGCAGCCATGTCTAAATTTCTTAGGGTAAGCCAGCAGGTTGGAGACCCAGGGAAGAGTTGATGTTGCAGCTCAAGTCTAAAGGCCCTCTGCTGGGAGAATCTTCCTCAGGGGAGGTCAGTCTGTTTTCTATTAAGGCCTTCAACTGACTTGATGAGTTGTACCCACATTATGGAGGGCAATCTGTTTTACTCAAAGTTAAATATTAATCTCCTCTTCCTTTAAAATTATTAGTCATACATGAAAGGCAAAATCGGGAAATCTATTCCCCAGAACACGCTCTGCTGCTTCTCAAAAGCTGAAATCTGGCCCACTTAAAGCTGCTGATTTCCCTATTGAAGCAGTTGAATCCCTACATTACAGAGCAGTATTGGGAACTAAATAATTAAACATTGACATTAGGCTGAAACCTCTAGTTGACACATGTGAAGAGATCCACAAATAGCAGCCATTTTCATTGTGACTTTGGGCAAGTACCGGAATACTTGACAGTCACTCCTTTCCAAGAATTTTTCCTATTCATATCCAAGCTGTGCAGAAGATGCATTGTAGAGTGTGCATTGACAATGCTTGCAAAATTAAAAGTACTAAGTGTGTGCAACCTTGTTATTAGGAGACATTGTTTCAAACAAAAATTGCACTGGGCAGGCAGTTGAACAGGAAAGGAAGATTATACAAGACTATTGAGATAGGGAGAGAGGTCAGAACTCAGTCTGAGCTCAACAATCCTGAAGCAAAGGGCAAAAAGCTTTTAAGAATTGGGATGAGGGTCTCAAAGCCCATTTGTGTTTGCTAATTGGCCTTAGCAACAACTTAAGGGAAAGTAAACTCTTCCCTCTTTTCATAACAGTAAGTGATTTTTATAACTTGGAGCAAAGTGCCTCGAAATTTAGGTTATTGTCCCTCTGACAGATGCTGGAAGATGCTTACTTTTCAAAGGGTTGGGCCAGATCCTTGGGGGGAGAAAAAAATGCTGGGTTGTAAAACTGGCCAGAGGTTTTTACAAATTTACATTTCAAAGGGGTAAAAGAAGGATTTACGGTTACAAGTTTTCTAATGTAAATAAGAGAGATGAAGCCTAGATTGAAGAAGCCTGTGGAAAGTTCAGTCAAGCTGAGAACTTGAAGGCCATGTTGGTCACTGGCTATGACTAAATAGGACTTTAAAGACAGAATTTTAGAAGTAGAGGGAAATACATTCTTACCTTTTAAGATAAGAAACAAGGTTCCCCAAGGGAATGAGAAGGGTTACATTTTAGACAACAGGATTAAGAACTGGCAACAGTTAAACAACAAACAACCAGTAAATGGAGATTAGAAATTCAACTGTTAAAATCTGTTATTCCTGGGAGATTTCTTATTGCCTGGTGCTTTTAATGACTAAATGTTCCTATTTAATGACCTTGTACCATTATTAGCATCAGTGTGTTAATACATTTAAAATGCTTATAGCCCATAGTGGGCATATTAGCAGCCCTCAATAGCAATTATTTATTTATTCTGAAAAACTCTTTCCTTCTTGGGCAGAACTTCAGGCAAGTAGTGCTTCAGGGTATATGCTATTGACTTTCAAAAATAATGGATTTGCAAATGTAAAGGATTTTCCAAACTAGCATGTGGACAGCCATCTACAATTCTTGCATTTGCCTTGAGTGATACAGAATCTTCATGCAAGAAAGATAAAAATTGCGGAGTAAAAGTCAGTATTTTTAAATACTTATTTTTATAATCATGGTTTGCATATAATTGTGTTAAGTAAGAAATGGCCTAGTGCTGGAAAAATTTATTAGTTCAAAAACTGATATATATTGTGGGGAGAAATAGCCTCTTAGTAATGTTAACATTTTTCATGTTAAAGAATTGATCAAAATAAACTTTTGAAACAGAGATTTGCAGCTACTAATCTATCATTTTTAAAGGATCAGCTTAACTTCAAGCAAGTGTTGGAGAAGTGTAAAATATTAGTTGGGACTTTGAATATCCTGTGTCTTTACTGGTCTCTAAAAGTAACTGTTCGGGAGAATAATATCAAAAACACACAATTTGTAGAATATGAGCCAAAAGGAAGTGCCAGTTTAAAGTCTGAGTTGTGATCGGATTCTAGAAGTGCTACAAATCAGACCGAATTTATTAACTGATGATGGCTTCAAAAATAGCTACATGCCATTTCATTGCTGTGGTCAGCTATCAGTTGAAGAGATGATTGGCTTTCTCATTTAAAGCTATGTACCTAAGTACTGTAAGAAAAGCATGAGTTTTAATAAAATCAAGTATGGATTTATGTTTTAAATACTACCAATGAATCTGAAATCTTTTAAATTTCAAATATCCTACAACTCATATGTGATTATTCTACATTATCTGCATAGCCAGGTTTTGCTGGACCCTGGGGTGAATTGAGGGTAGAGCACTTTAAGTTTTGGCAGTCACTCCCCCTTTTCTCCCCCTTGAACAGAGTATTTTGCTTTAAAATGTTATTCTATATTTTTGGTTACCCTGTGACAAAAACAGACTGGAAAATTGTTCACTTACACTTTTTATTTTAAAGCAGCAAAAGAGAATCCCAGAGACTGTAAAAATCCTAATAGTGAAGTAATAACTATTGTTAATATTTGTGGCTATGCCTCATCACCGTCTAGAGGAAAAAAAAAGATTCTGAATACAACACTACCATTTAAAATGTAAGCATTTAAAATTAATTAAGAACCACTAATTTTTACTTCCTTTTCCCCATCAGAATTTATTTAATTTGAAACAAGGGCTGTTGTCATGTCTCACAATCTGTTAGAATGCAGTGATTTTTCCTAGTGTTATGTAAAAAACACTACCATGAACTGTAATTTTTCATTGTATTTCAGTTCCACTGGCTTTAAGCCAAAAAGGTGAAGGTGGTGTCAGATCAGCTCAGTTCAGATTCCTTTAGCAAATTCTCTATACAAATACCTCTATATGCCACTATCAATAATAAGCATGTGAGGGCAGAAAAGCGCAGAATGCTTTCATTTCTCACTGTCAGGAGAGATGAGATTTACTCTGTAGGCTACATTTGCCTCATCTTACCCTGTTTAGAAAACGGGTCTCTCCCATTCTTTTTGTTCGTTTTGATTTATTACTCTCCGATTTTTTTGTCCTTGAGTTCTTTTGATATCCTACTGTTCTATCCCCACTGGATATTGGTGTGATCCCCAAAATTATCTGATTGGCTATAAACTGTTTTTATCATAGAAATTTCTAAACGTTATCTATGTGATACTGGCCTTTACAAAAAATAAAAATAAAAAAATAAGCAAAATGTACCTCAAGAAAACCAGATAGGAACAAAATGAATAATCTTGAACAGCTTCTCATTTAGGTGTAGGTTTATATACCTGTAGATGCATAAATGTTTATTATGTTTCTTTATCTTTTTTCTCTGTTATTCCTTTTTTGTCACAATCTCCAGGTAATGGTGGTATTATTTGGTATGACCATTGAATGAGCAAGATTTTTTTTTTTTAAACTGAGGTGCCGAGACTTTCATATATATATGTTGATATGTAATTGGAAAAATCTTTTCAGAATATAGGTAGAATATAGCTTGAGAGTACAGGTGGATTACTGTCAAATTTTCTCTAAAATGAATTTTAAAAAGTAGTTGTAAAGTTTATGCTTAGAAGATGAGTTTCTTACATTGAGTCAGCAGGTCCTCAAAGGCAATGTTTCTCAAAACTTGGGTGGTCCCTGAGCAGTTTTGTGATTTTAGATGGGTCAAATATTTTGAATCAAAAATTTACATTCATTTCACAGAATGAAATCAAAGGTTTATTGTAACTTTTGTGGAAACCCTATCACATTTATAAAAATAATAATCATGCTATGTGGCCTGCCTTGTTGAGCTGGTCTTGGCTAATATTCAAGTAATAGAAAGTATTTTGACAATTCACATCTTTTTTTGTGTGTCATTGTCATTTTTTATTTTATTAAGCATGCATATTTGATTTTTAATTCTATTAAATCTTCAATTTATCAATTAGGTTATTAGTGAAAAAGTGGGTTACTGAAGTATAAATTCAGTGATTTTAATAACATAAAGACTACAACTTAAATTTATTAATGGAAATAATCAAGACCTGGTGCAAGTATAGAATGTAAATCTGCATGTTTTTGCACAGGGATTCTGTGGAGGTGATATTTCACACAGGCAGCTAAAAAAAAAAAAGGTAAAGTAGGACATTGAATTTTTTTGGCCTGTGAATTCCTAGAGCTCTAGTTCCCATAGAAGTATCAGTTATGACACTTTATCCAAATAGCTTGAGCTGGACTATTAATACTTTAGCATTATTTACAGAGTCTTGGATAATCAGTAACTTTTTCCCCAGAAGAGGCATAATAATATACCCTTCCTGCTGGGAATTAATTAACATCAAAAGTTAGAAAAGTAGACAAAATTACAAAGGTGCATTCAAAGTGGCATGCATCATCGCCAACATGGAAACAAGAAGTACTATTGAGGAAGAATTTGTAAACCAGTAGAAATTTGTCAGAGGGCAGTACTGAATGCACATCAAATTGATGTCATATAGCTGGAAGAGCAAAATCAGTCGCATTTATGAGCTAAGGTATTTTTTAACACTTGGATGAAACTAGTCAGATACAGAGTATGAATTCACATTTGGTTCACACAGTATACATAGAGGATAAAGAATGGATCATTTTGTCTCTACGTATACTATACCCTATGTGTGAAAATAAATAACAATGATGCAAACTTTGACAAAAGGTAGTGTTTGAGATCAATACTTTTAAAGCACTAAGAAGAAAAAGCACTGTCCTATTAAAAGAGGATACATCCAAATGTTGATCTGAGTTTATTTAGAAAGAAATCCTAGAAGTTAACAATGAGTTTACTGCTCTGAGTTCAAAATTAAAAGAATCACTGAAGATGTTTAATACAATCCAACATTGGCCACTGTGTATTCTTCTGCTGAGAGCCCTACAGAAGTAAATCTAGTCTTAGGAAAAACCACTTTTGTACTCTCAAGTACACTAAATAGAAAAGAGATGTCAAGGGTATTAATTGGGTCAAGAAGAGAGTGGGCCTCTTTCTTTGCTGTTTTGGATTACTTAGTTCATTATTCATAAGATGTGCAGGAAAAATTCACAATGCCAAGTTATCTCCAAATTTTCTTCTACTTTTTTTTTTCATTTCATATGAAGGACAACATTAAGTAATGATTAATTAACTAAACTGGAGACGGTTTTGTTTAAGAGGTCTGTGTCTCAGGAAGCCGAAGCAGAGAAAGCTGGATCTGCAGGCATTCCCATGGATTTAAAATGATCACTGTTCAAGTCAAAGGGTTGTAGTGCCTCTTCTGTAATGAAAATGATTATAAATCTTTGCTATTTTTGTTTGGGCTACTGAGAAGCTGGCTTTCTTTACTCAGCAAGAGAAATATTTTAAAGTCGCAAACACCTAGAATTTCTTAGTAACAATGATATATTTTGTAAAACCAATGTATGTTTCCATTCCCTTCACTTTCTATAACTGAAATACTTCTCACTCAATTCTACCTGTCATTTATAAAGGTTGTATGGTATACCCTGCACAATTGTATCCTTGTTTGAGACTCTACCTAAGGCAGAACTTAAAAGATAGCGGGTCAATATAATGAGACTATTAAAATAATGACATCTTATTAGACACAAGCCAAGGACGGCCAAGCATAATGGGTACTTTAATCTTTGCAGCTCCTTTAAAATTGCTATTAATTTTATACGTTTTGCCATGGAGTTGTAAATTTTAAACTGTATGGGCTCTTTTTAAATTCTATGGGTAAATTTCAAACTCTATTTCAAAATTTGGTTGATTTACAAACTGTTTTTGTATATCCCAATTTACTTTAGCTTTTTGGGATCAAGATGATATATTTAACCCTAGACGTTTTAACCCAGGTATTTTGAACTCCTAAAGAACATCATTATCTTTCAATTCATAAATTCATACTATTAATTAGTCTTATTGGTTATTATCCTTGCAGACGCATTTAAAGTAATTTTAGGCAATAATCAAACCATCTGATGTAAGAATTTTTTTTTCTATTTTCTCCCACTGTCAAATATACAAGTTATTCCTAAGAGCAGTAATAAATTTTTTATGAACCTTTCAAAGAATGGGATGCTACATCTCTCAAGCTGAACAGAGAAATCAAACCCACAGTAAGTAATGCTGTGCAACAAGTGGCACTGAGATTTTTAATCATTACACCTTTAATACAATAGCTAGAAACCACCAATATGCAGAGATGGACTTTGCAAACATTGGACATTGCCACTTCCCAGTCATGACTTACTTCTTTTCACACAGCTTGGGGATGCAAAATTTATCAGGGCAAAAAACATTGAAGGGCAACTTTGATCTAATTTTCTTATTAGCTTCCTAGTTATTGCTAATTCTTTTTCCTACCAGTCTTCAAATTGTATCATTTATTCTTGAAAAATTATTTCCACATTCTCAGTCATACAGTTAAGATTCAATTTTATGAATCCAAAAATGTAGGTCATTGGGCAGATAACTCTTTGGAGTTCTATAGGACCAAAGGTTCTTACATACTGAGCTATGGTTATAACTCTTTGGATTCCTGCAACTTGTCCCCACCTCCTAAACAAAAAGGAGAAATGGGCCATACCAGCAATGTCTTCTGTACGAGAGTATTATTTTTTACAGTTTTCCTTTTTTTTTTTTTTTTTTAAGAAAGGCGGACTGCCACATGCAGCACCTCATTTTGATGTGTCTGGAGCCTTAGAAGCTTGACCACCCTACATTCTCCTACAAATGGATCTTGAGAGCTTGTTTGGAGGTTCTAGCAGGGGAGCACCATGACTCGTGATGCTCCTCAACCAAGATCAGTCCTCCTCTACTGGGGAAGGTTGTCCTCTTGGACCAAGGGTGTGCCTTTGCACCTTCAGGAGGGGTGCACCTGGAGCTGTGAGGGAGGAAGGGGGCACCCGTCTGGCCAGCCAAATCGGCTGAATCAACCCTGGCAATCAATGGGGTGATAGATGTCATAGCCAGATCGCCCTTACATCTTCCAATTTTACATTTTTTACAGCTTTGAGATATAATTGAACTGCAATATACATTATTTTAAAGTGTAGAATACATTTTCACACACATTTGTGAAATTGTTCACCATAATCAAGATTGATCACCATATTGATCACCATAGCCAAGAAAATGAAAATATTCATCAGCACCCAAAATTGCTCTGTACCCTTTTGTAATCTTATTCTCTTGACCTTTTATGTTTCCACCACCTGCAGGCAACTACTCATCTGCTTTCAGTCTCTGGAGATTAGTTTGCATTTCTAGAATTGTATGTGAATGGAATCACATGTTTTCTTATCAAACTTCTCTTATTCAGCATAAACGTTTAAATATCCATCCACCTCATTTTATGTGTCCATACTTTCTTCCTTTTATTGCTGAGTATTATCTCATTGTATTAGTATACCACAATCCTATGGGTGGACATTTAAAATGTTTCCAGTTTTTGGCTATTGCAAAAAAAGGCTGCAATAATATTTGAGTAAGTGTCTTTGTATGGACATATGCCTTCATCTTCTCGAAGAGTAGAATGGCTATGTCATTTGGTAGATGGATATTTAAATTTATAAGAATCTGCCAACTGTTTTACAGATAGTTTTACAATTTTACATTGCCACTAGTACTGTATGACCTTCCAGTGTGACCCATATCCTTACCAATACTTAGTATGGCCAGTCTTTTTAATTTTAGACACTAAAGACATTCACAGTAGGAATTCATCATAGCTTTAATCTGCACTTATCCAATCACCAATGATCTTGAGCATTTTTCATGTGCTTTTTTTGCTATCTCTATATCTTTTTGGGTGAAATGTCTGAGAAAATTGTATGGTTCACCTAATTTGTTTTCTGTCTCTCACAGATCACCATTCTTCACTGCCTGATGTCTAAGGTTATGAAAGCTTTTATTTCCTATCTTTTGTCTGGTTTTAAAATTGTTTCAGGTGGGAGAGTAAGTCCAGTCCCATCTTGGCCAAAGTAGAAGTTCTTATCTGCACAATTAAATGTTCAGCCTTCTTGAAATGAATCCATGTATATTTTACCTACATAGCACTCATTTATGTCAAAGTAAATGTTTCAGTAATATCTTTCTCCCTTCCACGCTTCTCAGTCCTACCATCAAAGGGCTCCAAGGGCCATACACACATATGTGGTATTCTATTTTTATCATGCTGATTCATTTTCCCACCCTTGAGATATAACTAAATAAATTCATATGGGGTTTCTACAATTATTCTGAATTTCTCTGCCACTAAAGATGTGGAATTTACTTTCTAATACTGCTGGAGTTGTTATAGTGAGTATTTTTACTGTATCTGCAGACATTTACCCAGGTTCCAGCTTTGGATCTATTCATGGAACTATCATTAGCCTTTGTTTCAAGTCACTGATTATCTTCTCTAACTGCTACAGTTGAAGAGTTTGGTGTTTTGTTGGATGTATTCCCATTTGGCCCAGGCAGATGACTGGGAATTAATAATTAGCATTTGTGGCTAACCTGCTTATGGATTGCCTTAATTTAAGGGAGCAATATATATACATAGTGAATCCCAGATACCTACCCTGGGGCTGTTCCCCTTATCACCATAATTTTCACACTGTTGAAATTGTTTCACATTATAGGACTATGTGAAAAAGGGAGCTGGGTGATTCTGGTGAAATGAATTCATAACTACAACCTCAAACAATAGAAGCTATCATCACAAGTAACAGGAAGAGAAGAACACGGTTGAAAATCAACTAGAAACTTCCTAATTATACATTAAGATTCTAAATTATATTTCCCATGATACTGATCAGCTACCTGTTAGGTATGTTCTAGGTCTTAAACATTATCTCTCTGCTTTGGGTCTAGTTCCTGTATAATTAACTCATAATTTGCCATTTATTTGGTCAAAGGGAATTTTTAGTTTTTTAATTCCTCCTGGTATTGAATTATGGTTGTAGCAGGTTTTCTTTTTCCATTTGCTACCCTTGAGTTTATAAACAAAAATCAATTACAGAAATTCACCTTAAAGTAATAAACTTATCACATTAATATTTTCCCTTAATGAATCAAGTATATTTTGTTCAAATCTATCACCTCCTCTGTTATAACAAAGATAAGCTGAGAAAGTCTTATTTCATCAAGTTCTGTCATTCTGATCACGGTCAAACACATAAGAGTGAATGGTTGGCTTAACACCTGTGTCTCATCTATTTTCTGTGTTCCACCATTTTTATCTCCCATCAAGAAGTTATCTGATGTGAGTGAGTCATACGAGAGGTCACAGAAGACCAAAATCTGTCAGGTTATAAGGTTAAAAAAAAAGTGAAGGGGGGGAAATCGGAAGGGGAGACGAACGATGAAAGACTATAGACTCTGAGAAACAAATGAGGATTCAAGAGGGGAGGGGGTGGGGGGATGGGTTAGCCCAGTGATGGGTCTTAAAGAGGACACGTACTGAATGGAGCACAGGGTGTTATACACAAACAATGAATCATGGAACACTGAATCAAAAACTAATGATGTAATGTATGGTGATTAACATAAGAAAATTAAAAAAAAAGTAAAAAAAATCTCAGAGAGAATAGAAATACATGAATAACTGTCATTTTTGTTTTGTTTTCTATTTTTTTCATAATGACTAAAGAATGAGTAGAATATCACTTGGGCTTCTGGGTTCCATGCATAGCAAAGTTTTAACCTCATTGCTTAAAAAAGTTAGGTCTAGCTTACATTGGAGAGTCAACTTACGGCCTGAGAAGACTCATCTGTGTGGTCCCCTCAAATCTGACTGGTCAGCTCAAAGGAATCCTTAGTTGATACGTTCCCATCATAAAATGTCTTCACCCTGTGGGAATACATTGTAAATTTTAATTTAATTAAAATCACATTTTTCTAACATGGGTTCACAATTACTTTACTATGATAGGTTTGGTGAATTTTGTTATGAAATATTTTATGGAATACTCTGGTGGCTAAACACCTTCAATGCCTTCTCAACAGTAGTGGTTCTCAATGTCTCCTGCTGGGACTGGTTAGAGATGCAAATTCTTGCTTCAAACCCTCTCACCCTGTACCTTGTTCCAAATCTAATGTATCAAAAACTTGGAGCAAAGCCCAACAATCTTTTAACAAACCTTTCAGGTGATTCTGAGCAAGCCAAAGTTTGAGAACCACTGCTATATATAATCTTACTTTGTAACTCAACAATTTTGAGACTGCCATAAAATGAAGTACCATAGGAAATGTCTACTATTTATTAGTTGATTTGATTCAAATATTAGCCTATGAGTCTATTTAACTGATGACCTATACAAAACTCCTTGTATCAAACCAATCTGAAAATATGATTGAAAGAGATCTTCATAAAGTTGAAACTATATGATATCAAATGTAGGATAGACACCTAAGGATACAGCAAATACCACATCTTGTAAAATAAGTTTAAATAGTTGTTTCTGAAAAATTTAAGCAAAAGAATGATCCAATAACCATGATATTTCCCCCCTAAAATGAGTTACTTTCTTTAACCTGCTTATCAACCTCTATTGAGTGCATTTATATATTGAGCTAGAAATAACTGTAATAGTGAAAACAGATCAATTTAAAATGCATGTGTTTATTATTATTATATATGCCCTCAATGAGAAAGGATTAAAAAAAAATGTTGCCCAGTGAAGGTGACAAAGCTAAATCATTCCATACAATTTTTATTTAAAGATAGTCTTATGCAAAGTTATTTTAACAAGTTATTGTTCTTTATCTGTCATACATAGTTTATATTTATCCCTTTATTTAAGAAAACAAGAATCTCAAAGAATCCAATTCAATATACTGTTATAAAATGGTAACGTTAGTACAGTTGATTCCAGTACTTAGCAGGTTTCAATATACTGAAAAGTAATAGCAATAGAAATTGGAGCTCTGATCAATCCATCAGAGTATCTCCTTAGATACATGGCATGGGCATGAATCTACAGAGACAGTAAGAGTTAAGGCATATTTGAGTCTTCAGGTTAAGCCATGTTTGAGGTTCAAGAATTCATAGACGTGAATTACTCATGGCAGTTGCCTAATCATTTCCAAAGCACTATATACTATTCCAGTGCTCTATTTGAATGTCCCTCCATATTCCTGTCTGTATGAAGAACACAGGCAGTATAGGAAAATCACTTCTGCTTTGTTACAAGGTAGAATTTTCAATAACAATATAACTTTGGTTTTTCTTTTTTATTTCATCACTCCACACATTTTGAAGGATATTTGTTTGGAAGCTCACATTACAGGAACTTGGAGACATGCCATGTTTTCCGGGGGACAAAATCCTTAGAGCATGACCCAGTGTTAACACTGTTTGTGCATGTGGCAGAGGTGATACAGTGCAAACAGAAGACAGAGAAGGAGAGGAGCCCATGTCAAATCAGATAAACTTGGAATCTTTGTTCTAATGTTCACTTACTCTATTTTGTTGGACTATTAATCTCTTAGCTTGTCCGTCTATAAATTAATGTAATAATACTTACTTTAAATGGTTACTGTGAGATTTAATGTTCATGTTGGTTTCTGTCCTTACTCTAACCCTCACTACCTCCTGTAGTGAGTTTATGTGGTTGTCAATAAAAGCAGTTTACTTGCAAGGCAATGATCAGTACATTTTCATTAGTCATTGTTTTCCCTGAGACAATGATTTTAATTTCTGATTCTCTTACTTTAGTGGTGCTTGGGTTCTGCAGTCTTAATAGGTTTTTGCTGTGTTCTTTAATGCTGTTCTCATAGAACTGAAGCTAACTTTTAACATCCCTTTACTGTTAAATATTTAATAATGTTTGAACACTAACTTCTTAAGGATGTTTTAAATCTTTCTGTAAATACACCAGTACAAATTATAGAGGTTTAGACTTTCACTAGATACTGAGAAAAACAAGGAATTAAATCAACTACAAGCTAAGTAAAGTTACATAGGAGATTTCATAAGGTACGGAGGGCAAACAACATATTTTCATCTATTTCCCTGGAGTAAGAAACTATCTGCTAATTGCTAGTTAATGACC
Source organism: Callorhinus ursinus (assembly GCF_003265705.2). Classification (NCBI taxonomy): domain Eukaryota; kingdom Metazoa; phylum Chordata; class Mammalia; order Carnivora; family Otariidae; genus Callorhinus; species Callorhinus ursinus. The sequence continues at coordinate 10,424,431 of NW_027397073.1, read as the reverse complement.
ATGAAGTGCATTGAAAATATGTAAGAGCCGTATATAATGATCCAGATTTCATGACTGCTTCAAATACTATGATCATTTAACAACAGTTGAAAACTCTTTATGCTAATTCTTCTCTTACTCATTTATATTGCAGGGTGACCGCTCCCATTTGAAAAGGAAAAAAAAAAGGTAACATTCTTTCAGCCCCCTTCCGATCCCTAGTGAAAGCCCTCCGGTTCTCATGTTTGACGTTAGCTCAAATTTCTTCAACTACTAAATTTTATCTATTCCTTGAAGTGTGATATATAAATAATGGCACTGGATGGATTCTTCCTTTAGTCTGCTTCAAAATTAAGATCATCTAAATGTTGTCAAATGCTTAAGTCTCTAAAATCCCAATCTTGTATTTTTATTTTTTAACCTTATGTACTCTTGATTCTGGCCAATTGCCACATTTCCTATCTTCTCTCCCTCTGAGGGCACAAGTTCAATTCTTCTGTGTATGGCTTGGCAGCCCATTTTGTGTGCATTCTCCAAAGACTGCCATAGCAACATAAAATGATAACTTCCGCTTACATAAACTTTCATGGATTGGAAAAATAAAAGCTTGGCATGACATCAATAGTCAGTCTCTATCTGTTAGTTCTCCACTCTGGAATACTATGAAAATTATGGATAGGTTGTCACTTTTATCTTTTTCCATGTATGGAAGTCCAAATTAGCTGCTATGATTCATGCTGACCTTCTCACATCACTTTGTAGTTATGGTCCCTTGGTGCTCCATTCTGTGGCTGAACGGAACAGCAATCAATTTATTACTGAGAACACAACATCGAAATAGAGAAAAGAGTGTGTGAAAGGGATGCGTATGGTTGACTGTCATCTAGATATGTCTCTTTAGAATCTGAACTACAAACATATAGTGTATTGAACTATACAAAGATTTTTAACTAGTTCTAGCTTATGTCTGGGCTGGGGATAAAATATTTGTTAACATTATATATGGTTCACAATCTCTGAGTTACCATTGTTTCATTTAATCTATTCATTATCACCACAGGGATTTATTAAGGGTTAAATATTACCCATGTGTAAGCTTCCTTTAAAAGTAATTCAACACTAGAATTTATTTTTCATAAATTTCTTTTATAATACTATAGTCTTATACTTTACTATTTAAAACTAATGTTTTTAACTGCTCTTTGGAAAAAAACAAATGGCAAAATAAATATGGATTTACCTATGCAAGGAACCTATGACTAGATGCCTGGGTATTGAGAAAATATTAGATTATCACTCAGCATAATTCAGTTCATAATTGAAGTAATTGACTTCAATCCTGATGAATTTTAGTTTGAGGAAATGAGAGAGTTTGGTACCTCATGAGCCATGGTAGCCAGAGATCTAAAGTACACCTGGGGACGCCTGGGTGGCTCAGCCAGTTAAGCGTCCTCTTGTTTTCAGCTCAGATCGCGATCTCATGGGTCTTGAGATCAAGCCTCGTGTGGGGCTACGCACTCAGCGGAAGTCCGCTTGAAGTTTCTCTCCCCTCTCCCTCTAGCCCTCCCCTCCACTCTCTCTTCCTCTTTCTCTCAAATACATAAATCTTAAAATACACCTGAATTACTGAGATCAGAGCCCATGAGAAAAGAAGACATCTTTCACTTCTGTACAATAAGAGACTTCAGTCATTTCCATTGTGGCCTTCAAAAGAGTGTTTTGTTTGATTGAAATCTGCTTCACAGGTGTTATGTTTGGCCACATCCTTCTCCTAATTAGCCTCTCAGGCAAAAGCGCCATTCCCACAGTGTGGCCTTCCCTGACCCCAGCATGCTCTGGTAGCGCTCTGGTCCTTCTCTTTCCTGACACCATCCATTGGTAACCACTCAGTCCATGGTAGTCATACCTGCCAGGAAGAGGCATGAAAGCACAGACAGCATTTAACACATAGTAGAAGCTCAACAGATGTTTTCAGAATAAATAAATCAAGAATAAATTACACGTTAAAGAACTTGTCATTTAAAGTATATGAAAGCTTTGGAGGTTTCCATCAGTGAAGTCATGACATGGCTTGAAAATACAACTTTACAAAAACTTAGCTTATGACAAAGTAGCCCCAAATCAAAAGGAAAGAATGAACTAGTAAATGTTTGGGGCAAAGTAGTTTGTCAAAAAGAGAAAGATAAAACTTAACTCTTACTTTTGACCCTAGATGGATTAAAAATCTCAACGTGACAAGTATTAGCATACAGGTAATATTACTTGAAGGATGTCATTGTGCTCCACATGGAACTGGCTAAACAAGATAAAAACAAAAACAGAAAACAAACCAAAAAAAGCAACAAAACCCACCTACAACATAAATACAAAATAAGGTTAAAAAAATAATGGATTTGATTATATCAAAATTAAGAGTTCTGTGTAAAAGGATAAAACAGGCAAGGTTAAAAGATCAAGGACTGCTTAGAAGATATGTGCACACATGCAAGGTAACGGAACATCTAATATTTAGAATACCAAAAAAAAAAAAAGAAGTCCTAAAAATTAGCAAGAAAGAGACAAAACCTAAATTTATAAATGGGTAAACTCAAAATGATTCAAAAGAATATAAAGGTCACTGCTACTAATTTTCAACCAACAAATGCTTGCTAAAACATATAGATTTCAGCCCATAGTCTTCAGATTGTAGTAAAAAAAAAAAAACATGACTGATGTGTCAAGTATTGCTAGAAACGTGGGGAAGTCGAGGTCACAGCACTGCTGGTAACTGTGGGAATGGTATAGCCATTTTATAGAGCAAACTGGTAATTCTTTGTCAAGTCATTTTTCTGAACCTTCCATTTCTCTTGGTAGAATTATATACCCATAACTCTGTCCAGTGATTTTTGGCAGTGCGTTTCACAAAATAGGAGAAGCATATATGACTCATCTATTAATTAAAGGCTTAGTCTTGTGACTTCATTCAGCCAATGTAATATGAGTGGACTGGTTACAAGCAGAGGCTGAGAAAGGCTTGTATGGCTCATGTAATTAGTCAAGAGAAAGACATGCCCCAGGTAGCCACAGCACCTTCAGCCTGATTACCTCCATGAGAGACAGCAAACATACCCGAACCCAACACACAGTCTCAACACTGGGAGCTCACATGGACTCTTCTCTTCATTCACCAATCCCCAGGTCAGGTACATTCTTCCTTGATAAGACCTGGGATATCTGTTACTTTTGTCTCTATTACCATGAATGATAATGTAGTTTTGTACCTATTAAATTACTATACTAGTATCTTTACTAATATTCCTATCTCTCGTCTGCTTCCCTTTCTGCATACCCCAGCCCAACCAATTCAACCTGAAATCTTTTCCCATAATTATTTTTTTGATGCAGACCTGACCATGGCATGGCAATTTCCTGCTTGAAATCCTTCCAAGGGTTTTTGTAATTTCTGCAATAAAATAAAACTCACCTTTTTTTTTTTTAAGATTTTATTTATTTGACACAGAGAGACACAGCGAGAGAGGGAACACAAGCAGGGGGAGTGGGAGGGGGAGAAGCAGGCTTCCCGCCGAGCAGGGAGCCCGATGTGGGGCTCGATCCCAGGACTCTGGGATCGTGACCTGAGCTGAAGGCAGGTGCCCCAAAACTCACCCCCTTAATATATAGTGCCCGTTAGGTAGACTGTCTGGCCATTTCTCCACCTCTTCATCCACTGCCTCCCCACATGCACCCTTCACTTCTGTGCTGGATGCCATCTGCTTGCTACTCAGAATTATCCCCACACTTGTAATTAACCCTTCCTCTGTAACTCATGGGCTAGAGACCACATTTCTCAGACACCATTGTCAGCAGAGTTCCAATTTAGAAAATGTCTGTGTAAGGCCTTGGTGAAAGATTTGGATGGTGGATTAGGAACAGAAAGCACCAATGTTCCTCTGACACCAGGGGGCAGGTGTGTGAAATTCAGCACAAAACAGAGAGAAATTTAATAGTGCCTGAAACAGATACAGATTTTCTAGTGACGTTGATGTCTCCTGTACCTATCAGGGCTGTATTCACTGGTGTTAGTTTCTTGCAAATATTATCACATCCTAAGCTTCTGAAATCACTGGAAGTCTTCTTTGTCCTTTTGGAAACTCACTCGGTCCAAACGTTTTGTAATTACCAATTCTTTATATTAAATATTTTAACTGAAATCTCTAGGGTGTTTTCTGTTTTTATGCTTCTTGACAGAAGCAATCTACAAATGAATCAGGTGATTTCATCTCATACATTTCTGATTTTTGTCTCTGATTTTCTTTATCTGGGGTCCCCTACCATTACTACATTGCTTGATTTCTACTTATCTCTCAAAACTTATCTGGAAAGTCACTTTCTTAGGGAGACTTCTAAGTATTCTCTTAAAAATTTGATGAAGATGTTCCCATTTCAACCTGATTTTATCTCTCATCGTACGGAATTTTGGTTGTTTCTTAACTTGTGTCTAGTCTTTACGTTGTTCTAAGCATCTGAAGAGCAGAGACTGCCAAATGCACTAAATGATAATAGGTACACAGTTGGTGCTTAAAGGATGGTTCACAAGGGAGGAATATTAGCACATGACATGAATCTTTCAAATTATGTCACAGAAATAGGACTGACTCGGAGAACTCAGATGAAACTAGAGACCACTCAGCGTAGTGTTTTATATTATTATGTTGAAGTTACACACACCTGTGTATTGAAACATAGCCCTGCCACTTGTTGTCTGTGTTATGGATGAAAAATTACTTCACCCTACTTCACGGTTGTATTCACAACTATAATACAGCTATAACAATAGCCAGTAAATTACAGGATTTCCAAGACAATTAAAAGATATATTGAGCATAGTGTTTGCACAGAAAAAGTACTAATAAGGGCAATATTGCTGTTATTATCATCATCACTCTAGTTCCAGGAATCACAATTCAAATTTGGAACCAAATACATTTTTAGATGAACTGCTAGATAACTTCAGCTCTCACTCCATGCTATTTATAATTCAGGAATCAAAGACAATTCAACAATGTTCTTTGCAATCGAAACAGAGCATCTGAATTCATTATTTGGCTTTTGAAATGGAATAGATTTGGACTGTGATGGATACATGTACATACAAGTACACATTTTCGGCAATTAAGAGTATTGGAAAAATTAGTAATGGCTTGATACTAGGCTTTATTCAACTAATCAGTACCAGGCCTAGTCCTTCTAGAAGGAAATAAACCTTACAAATCATGTATTAGACATTTTGGAAAAAGAAATGAATTTAGACCCACATAATGAGATTTCAGAAAAAAACAACATAGTCTTCCACTCTTCACCAACACACAAATAAGTATCTGTTTCTCTTCTGCTTATTATATTCCAATACGGTATATTATAGCATCCAGATAATTATATTTATAGCATCCATATTAATATATATTTATATTGCATACAGATTAATAATAAATGCTATAGATAATATTGTAGATGGCATACAGATTTAAATTGAGATCACTTGAAATTCAAACATTTTTATAGATGTCACACTTATAAGAGAAAATGCCATTTTCTGTTAAGCAAAGAAGTTGAAATACAGACTGTATTTTTTGCAAGCATAATAGAATGTTTGAGGTTCTTTGTATAAAAGATGGTTTTCAAAATACTTCATGATTTTTTTTATTTTTGTGGCTTGTAGAAAATCATTTCAGAAGCATTTAATCTAAATGTCTTTGCTAAGTAAAATTTCCATGTATTTTTAGAAAAATAAGTCAAACGATGTAGAGACAGGATGTTTATTTTTTTTAAATATTTATTTATTTATTTATTTATTTGAGAGAGAGAGAGAGAGAGAGCGTGCGCCCTTTGGAGGAGGAGAGGGAGGCGCAGAGAGGGGGGGAAAGGGAGAGAGAATCTGACGCAGACTCCAGGATGAGTACAGAGCCCCATGTGGGCTGGACCCCATGACTTTGAGATCATGACCTAAGCTGAAACCAAGAGTCTGACACCTAGCCGACTGAGCCACCCAGGTGCCCTGAGACAAGATGCTGGTAAATAACCATGTTCTTATATTTATCATCCTTTTCTATCAAGTGTTAAAATTAGCTAATAAAGGCATTTGTATAGTGGTTTTTCTGAAGGTGCTGGGCTGTATATGTAGGTGTGAGTGTGTGTGTTAGTCTTGAAGCTACATGAATTTTGTGTACATCATGCTATGCTGGTAGGAGAATCCTATTGTGCAGCACGTATCTTTGATATGCTAGATCTGAGGTAGCACAGTCTATGATTCTCTAGAACAGATTTGCAACAATGACAACATCGTTAATGTATCCAGTGGACATTATGTTTCACATATGTTATATAATTGAATCTTCACAACAAAACTATTAAGAAGGTATAATTATCCTCATTTAATAGATGAGTTAACTGGTTTATAGATGGTGTTAAATTGTTTGATATCAAAGAAGAGAGTTACACTATGGGGATCCAGTCTCTCTGACACTGAGATTGATTGTGATGGATATACACTAACCACAGAACAATATTTTTTCAAAGTATGATACTGGCTAGAGGTTGGCTCCAACCAGCTCAGGAGAGCAGGTTGTGTGCATGTCTTTTCAGCAATCTGTTCCATGATGTCATGTGATGGCTCAGCATGAAATAGGCCCTGGTAAGACTATTATATCATGGGAATAGGTAAATGGTGCAAATCAGGGCTTTTATACTTTAGGGAACCAGTTTACCTACATACCACTGGTATTGAATATCCTGTGACTATGCCATTAAGTGGTCAAATTATGAATTCATTCTTTTTGTTCTTTTGAATATATTCACAAAAATTCATTTCTTCCTATAACTATTGGCTTTACTAAGTCCAAAGCAAATCAGTTTTTAAAGGTCACTTAAATTAGGTGTTCATAATTTTAGAGTGTTTAAAGATATGTTTACTGAAGATTCTAAATCAGTTTTCTTCTATGAATTTTTAATTGCCAAACAATCATTAGCAAGTATGTGACTCTTGTTGTGGATAGCTGGATGGATGGATAGCTAGATAGCAAACCCTAGAAATTTTAGGAACTCCTCCTATGGATGCACTGTAACTATAATCTTGAAGTGTTTATTAAAATGTTTCTACTTGTGCTTTTTAAATGATAATTACCATTGGTTAAATACAATTATTAAAACTTTAGTGTCTTTATGGCTTTTGCTGATTATGCAATGAATAACTCATCTTTTTATGAAGGGTGCACTGGGCCTATACTTTAATAATTAGTAGATTTTCGTGCATATGTGAATTGCAGTTCAAATACAAATCTTTTCTTTTCCTAGTCATTGTAAACTGATCCTCCTATCCAAAGATACTGTATAAAACATTATTATGACTGATTTCTTATCTACCAAACAAAGAAAAAGAGTGGTTTGTGTTCTAAAAGGTCTTTTTTGCCTCCCGAGAGAATGAGTTAAAATAGCTTCAGGCATATGTGAGAGAGGATCACTGTAACATCTTGATGGTTCAGTGTTTAAAAGATAATGTCAGAGAAAGGAATATATCTGGAATTAGGAAGATAAGGAAAATCCCAAGAGAGTTGCTCAATTTTCATTTTGAGTAATATAAAAAAAAACTGCCAAGTTTTGATTTTTTTTTTACAAAAAATATATTTACAGCGTTTATGAGTGGATAAATGTCTGTTCCCTCAAGTGTGTGGGAGGACACTGAGCTGGATAATTTGGAGGTAAAAAAGGATGCTGCTCTAACCTTGAAAGAAAGCCAAATGACGCAAAATGTTAAGTAATGATTACAGACAAGGCATTGAATTATGGTAGGTTTTTAACATAAATTTTACTTATTTTTCTTCTTTGAATACATTGTTTTTATTTCAGGCAGTTATCTTATTCACAATGATAGCTTCAGATATATTTGTTACCATAAAGTGTTCTACCACTTGTATGGAAGACTGAATAATGGTCTCCCAAAGATGCCCATGTCCAAATCCCCAATACCTGTAAATGTGTTGTTACATGACAAAGGGGAATTAAGGCAGCAGATGGAATTACAGTGGCTAACTAGCTGACCTTAAAATAGGGAGATTTCTGTAGATTATACTGATGGATCCAATACAATCACAAGGGTCCTTTGATTTGGAAGAGGGAGAGAGTCAGTGTCAGAGTGGTGCGCTCTCAGAAAGATTCACATGACTGGCCTTTGCTAGCTTTGAAGACAGAGGGTGGGGTCCATGAGCAAAGGAATGTAGGTTGCCTCTTAAGCCTGGAAAATAATTGGATTTTCCCCCTAGAGTTTCTAGAAAGAAATGTAGTCCTGCTCACAATTTGGTTTTTTGCCCATTGGAACCCATTTTGAACTTTGAACCCCCAGAACTGCAAGATAGTAACTTAGTACTGTTTTAAGTCACTATGTTTGTGGTCATTTGCTAAAGCAGTAATGGGAAATTAATAGAGGTAGGATGCTAGCATGAGGAAACATTCTGAAATGCTGGTCTTTCATAATTTGAAGGCATAGCTTCTTCAAAGGGGAAAAAAGCAGGAACTCAATTACTGTTAGAATACAGGGTTGGAGTGGTAAGCAAGGCTGAACCAATGCTAAGCCACTTGGGAAAAAGTTCTTCAGATTCTTTCTGAGTGATGGTTAGTTCCAGACCTTCCCATGTCAGCACATACACCATATGACCCAACATGTGTGGTCCAACATGAATAATATATGGACTCAAGGCACTTGGTCTGACATTACAGAAATGGTCTCTCTATTCAGAAAAAGACTTAATCTTTACAAATTAGATATATGCCAGCTCTTCTTTTAATATATTCAACTAATTGGGAAAAGATTTTGTGTTTTGTGGTAGAAATTAATAAAATATTGGTTATTAATATATGCTCAGTCTCTTGAATTTAATGACTGGAAAGCAGCTACTATGGGTTGAATAATTCTTGTCAGCTGATTTGCTTGTTGGTTTTGTCAAAATTCTGCTAAAAGAAACAGAGCAAATGCAGTAAGTTTTCTCTGAATTCTTTTGGCTCCAACAGATTTGACAGATTTATAATTTTTGTGGTAAGTCCTAAGTGACTAAGCAATTAAAGCTATTCTGAAAAGATTCAAAACACTACAAGACTGGTTGAATTTCCTCAATTCATTCTAATTACTTGTTAATTCAGTGCACACACACACACACACACACACAAGTCAATAATAAGTTATTTGACACCCATCTGGTATTTTTGTGCAGTGGAATAGCCCCTTGAAAATATCTGTGTCATAATCTCTGGAACCTCTGAATATATCACCTTCAGTGACAAAAACAATTTTGTATATGTAATTAAGGTTCCAGATGTACAATAGTGAGACTATCGTGGGTAATCACAGAAGCCCTTAAAAAGAAATTTCTCCAGCTCAAGTCAAAGCAATGTGGCAAAGGAAAATCAGAGCGGTTTGAAGCATAAGAGGGTCTTGTCCCCCACTCCTGGAGGGAGCCGCTTCAAAATGAGTGGGGACAGTTTCTAGGAACAAAGACTAGCTTCTGGTGGGCAGCTATCAAGCATCATGGACCTCAGCAATGACTGAATCCTACCTAGAGCCTGAATGAACTAGTTAGCAGATTCTTCCCCACCGACTCCAGTGAGGATGCTGGTCCCGTGAACACCTTGATTTCAGGCTTGTGAGATGCTAGACAGAGGACCCACCCAAGCTTACCAGACTTCTGACCCACACAAGCCATGAGGTAACAGATTTGTGTTGTTTTCAAGCCCTAATCTTGTGGGAAGTTGTTACAGCAGTGAAAGAAAGCAAATAGCCTTGCTTCAGGAAGCAGACATTGCATAGAGTCACCAGGACTCTGCAAAACGCCTGGCCCCAGCATGAATCAGATGCCCTGGCTGGGGGAAGGCTGGGAGTCGCAGAGAGCAGAGGATTATTACTGCACTTATTTTCCTCTCAACTGGAGCATTGCCTCTGAATTCTCGATACCATTACAATAACTACAAAGCTAAAAATAAAATCAACTCAAAACTCGTAGTTCATTGTGGAATAGTGCCCTGTTTTTTTGATTCGTCTATCATGCTACTATGCCACCTGGCTCATCCTGAACCTGGCTGCGGTGTGTAACTTTGATATTCACAATATTCTGTTGCCATGAAATGTGTTAAGAGGACATGTTGCAAAATCACCCTTTTGAACACTGCCAGTTTCTGACAATTTGTGTTCCAACTCAGACCTCACTCCTGAATTGCTCCCTTTAAATGACTTCTCCTGAGATGCTAAATGATTTGGTTTTCATTTGAATAAACACTTGAAGAAATTTTTGTGCACCTTGATTATGTTTCTTGTCAGATACCTGTAAAAGACATTTATTTTTTTTTCAAGATTTTATTTATTTATTTGACAGAGAGAGAGAGAAAGAGACAGCGAGAGAGGGAACACAAGCAGGGGGAGTGGGAGAGGGAGAAGCAGGCTTCCTGCTGAGCAGGGAGCCCGATGCGGGGCTTGAGCCCAGGACCCTGGGATCATGACCTGAGCTGAAGGCAGACACTCAACGGCTGAGCCACCCAGGTGCCCCAAAGACATTTATTTTTTTAAAAAGATGCGTTATATCTGAAACATGTACAGGAGAATCCCTTGCTTGCTAAATTCTGTGAAAAACATCCTTTACTTGCCTTTTTGCCTCTAATTGTTTCCTCTGAATTTTCCATATCACTGCATGTATATTCCTCCCTGGTTTTCTTCCTCTGCCAGGTTTCAGTTAGTGTGCTCATGTAAATGAAACAGTCGCCTGTCCTTGGTATTAAATGACACTCTGTCCTAAGAATTTAAAGACCTCCAGGTAGCATATCAGAAAGGTTAACAGCAAATGAGTGATACTGTGGACTCCATTAAAATTTAGTATTCGTTATTGGTCTTTTCTAAGATTACAAGTTCCCCTGAATCATTTAATTCTGCCCTTGGAGTTTCGCTAATAATTCAAAAACTTTGTTTCAAACATCTCTTGTCAGCATCTTTAAGCGTCATGCTCACGACCTAATACCACCCAAATATCAAAGAAAGGACCCTCCAATAGAGGTGGGCTTATCCATCAGGATGAATCAGTTTCTTTTCAACATGGCTTCCTCACTGGATGACTGGTCTCCATCTATATCCAAGAAACCTGTCCTCTGAGCAGGTTTTCTCTACCAATAGGATTTCAAGTACTTATATGAGGTGGTGTTTGTGTCATGGTCCATAAATAATACATTATTTATCAAAAATTTGAAATATAGAAAAATGAAAAATAAAAACAATGCATTATTTCTTTGCCTAGAGAGAACTACCATCATCATTTTGGTATATTTGTCTCTAATAATTATACATAACTAAAATTATACTGTGTATATAGATTTTCAATATGTCTTTGTTTTTGCCTAACACAATACATATTTTCTATTTTCAATAGTTAACATTAAAATTTAAATGTGAATAACCATCATACGGGCACAGTACAATTTATTTAACCATTTATCCGTTACTCAATTCAGTTATCAAAGTTGTGCTATTGTAAATGACATTGAAATATAGGATGCTTGCACAAAAATTTTTTTCTACCCTTGAGAGACTGCTATGCATCTATAAAGTTTGAAAGTTCATGAGGCATACAATCAACTGCTTCCCAACTCCAGGAGATAGTGTTCTGTGGCTGTCTCTCCATCATTTAATATTATCTTCCAATTCTGCTAATTATATAGGTGAAGACCAGTATTTCATTCTTTTAATTTGCATTGCTTTGATTTCTACTAAGACCATATGTTTTCAATCTATGATTCATTATCTTTAAAAGAGTTAATAATATCTCCCTCGTTTACCTGACAGATTTATTTAAATGATTAAGTTAATCTTCTATAAGACTTCATGATATCATGTGCCTCTCCAGCACAGTAATACTTGCAAATGTTGCTACAGTACAGTATGGTGGTACTGACACATTCACTTAATGTCTCTCTTTCACACTGAACTATACTGCTACATACTTTGAAGCATGGACCATGACAGATTTGCTCACCTAGAGTGGGTCTAAGTTTTATGGGTTCTCAAAGCAGGATGAGCTTGAAACCTTACAGGGGCTTAATAACCTTTAATAAAAATGCAGTGGAGGGGCACCTGGGTGGCTCAGTTAAGTGTCTGTCTTCAGCTCAGCGTCCTGAGATCAAACCCCACATCAGGCTTCTTGTTCAGCCAGGAGTCTGCTTCTCCCTCTCCCTCTGCTGCTCATCTCTGCCCGTGCTCTCTCTCTAATAAATAGAATCTTTAAAAATTAAAAAAAAAATAAAAATGCAGTGGAAGAGGTAAAGCAACAATGAGACCAGGCATGTACTTATAGGCAAAGGAAAGACCATGGATTTTGTCCAAGCAAGCTAGTAAGTGATGATGTTAAGCAAGAATCACCTTACATCTTTATTTCCACTAACCTCAAAACAAAATGTAACAAATATAGTAGTATTTGAAGAACATATGTCTTCATCATCAAAATAAGTCAGACATTTTCACAGGATACAGAAGGACAATTTGTAGCTAAGCAATAATAGGTAAATAAACTTTATACAGAGTATTAAAAGTTACAAGGTGCTCACAGATGCAGAAAAAAGCATTTGACAGAGTAAAATCCATTCATGATAAAAACTTTCAACAAAGCAACATACCTCAACATACTAAAGGCCGTATGTGAAAACTCTTAGTGAACATCATCCTTACTGGGGAAAAGTTAGAGCTTTCCCCCTAAGGTCAGGAACAAGACAAAGATGTCCACTCTGACCACTTTTATTCAACATAGTACTGGAAGTCCTAGCATCAGCTATCAGACAACAAAAAGAAAATGCAACTGATTGGTAAGGACGAAGTAAAATTTTGACTATTTGTACATGACATGATACCATATACAGAAGACCCTAAAGATTCAACCAAAAAACTATTAGAATTGATAAATGAATTCAGTAAAGTCTCAGGATACAAAATCAACGTTCAGAAATCTGTCGTATTCCTATACACTAGTAATGAAGCAACAGAAAGAGAAATTAAGAAAGACATCCAATTTACAATTGCACCAAAAAATAATAAAACATCCAGGAATAAACTTAAAAAAAGAGGTGAAAGACCTGTACTCTGAAAACTATAAAATATTGATGAAATAAATTGAAGAGGACACAAAGAAATGGAAAGACATTCCATTCTCATGGATCAGAAGAACAAATATTGTTAAAATGTCTATATGACCTGTACCTCTGAAACAAATAATACATTATATGTTAAAAAAAAAAAAAAGAAGGTAGCAGGAAGGGAAAAATGAAGGGGGGGGAATCGGAGGGGGAGACGAACCATGAAAGATTATGAACTCTGAGAAACAAACTGAGGGTTCTAGAGGGCACGGGGGTGGGGGGATGGGTTAGCCTGGCGATGGGTATTAAAGAGGGCACGTACTAAATGGAGCACTGGGTGTTATATGCAAATAATGAATCATGGAACACTACATCAAAAACTAATGATGTAATGTATGGTTATTAACATAACAAAATAAAAAAATGTCTATATTACACAAAGCAATCTACAGATTTAATGCAATCCCTCTCAAAATACCAATAGCATTTTTCACAGGACTAGAACAAACAATCCTAAAATTTGTATGGAGCCACAAAAGACCCCAAATAATCACAGTAATCTTAAAAAGAACTAAACTGGAGGTATCATAATTTCAGATATCAAGATATACTACAAAGCTGCAGTAATCAAAATAGTATGGTACTGGCACAAAGATAGACACATAGGCAAATGGAACAGCATAGAAAACCCAGAAATAAGCCCACAATTATATGGTCAATTAATCTTTCACAAAGGAAGAATGAGTATACAATGGGGAATAGACAGTCTCTTCAACAAATGGTGTTGGGAAAACTGAACAGCAACATGCAAAAGAATGAACCTGAATCATTTTCTCTCATGATACACAAAAATAAACTCAAAATGGATTAAAGACCTAAATGTGAGAACTGAAGCCATAAAAATCCTAGAAGAGAACACAGGCAGTAATTTCTGTCTTCAGCTGTAGCAGCATTTTTCTAGATATGCTTCCTTAGACAAGGGAAACAAAAGTGAAAATAAACTGGGACTACATCAAAATGAAAAGCTTCTGCACAGCAAAGAAAACAATCAAGAAAACTAAAAGGCAGCTTCCTGAACGGGAAAAGGTGTTTGCAAATGACATATCCAATAAGAGGTTACTATCCAAAATACATAAAGAACTGATACCCCGCAACACCCAAAAAATAAATAATCCAATTAAAAATGGGCAGAAGAGATGAGCAGACATTTCTCCAAAGACAACATCCAGTTGGTCACCAGAAATAGGAAAAGTTGCTCAACCTTGCTTATCATCAGGGAAATGCAAGTCAAAACGATAATGAGATAGCACTTCACACCTGTCAGAATGGCTAAAATCACAAATAAAAGAAACAGATGTGGGTGAGGATGTGGAGAAAAAGAACCCTTGTGCACTGTTGGTGGGAATTTGAGGTGGTGCAGCCACCGTGCAAAACAGTATGGAGTTTCCTCAAAATTTTAAAAATAGAATTACCCTATAATCTAATAATTGCACTACTGGGTATTTACCCCCAAAATATATAAACACTAATTCAAAAGGATACATGTACCCTTTGTTTATTGTAGCATTTACGATAGCCAAATTATGGAAGCAGCCCAAGTGTCCATTGGTAGGTGAATGGATAAAGATGATGTGGTGTGTGTGGTTGTATCGCACAATGGAATATTATAGAACCAAAAAAAAGAGAAAAGAATGAAATCCTGCCATTTGTAATAACATGGATGGATCTAGATAGAGTGTATTGTGCTAAGCGAAATAAATCAATCAGAGAAAGACAAATAGCACATGATTTCACTCATATGTGGAATTTAAGAAACAAATGAGTAAAAGGAAAAAAAAAAAGAAAAAAGAAACCAAGAAACAGACTCCTGACTACAGAGAACAAACTGATGATTGAGTTCCAGGGGAGGGATGGTGAAATAGGTGTTGGGGATTAAAGAGTACACTTGTCACGATGAGCACTGAGTAAGGTATAGAATTGTTGAGTCACTATATTGTACACCTGAAATTGATATAACACTGTCCTTTAATTATAATGGAAATAAAAAAAAGAGCTTAAACAGTGCAAGATGCTCAAAATACTTAAAATTTAAAGATCAGGTAGAAAGGTAAACTCCTAGGAGGAAAGCATGGAGCATGTCCTTTCATTGAAGCCAAGAAGGCAGTGACAGCCATGTCCAAAGAAGCTGAGTGGCCAGGTTAGATGGTGGAACAGAACGATGACCGGATTCGGCCACATGCAGAGTATCGACAACATCACTAAGGGCAATTTCAGCGTGGTGCTAGGAAACCTACAAATATTGGAGTGGATCAAAGAACAAATCATAGTGAATGATAGAAACTGTAAAATCGAAGACATTTGAATAGCAAAAGATACCATTAGACTTTGATGAGGAAAGAAAGTGGCTGCTGTACTTAAAAGTATATATGAGCTCAAGGTGCTTTTTATGTAGTGTTGACATAATGTTGGCTGATGTTTATTAAGGGCTTCCTATATGCCAGATGCCGTGCTAAGTGCTTTTCCACGCAGTGACACTTATGAATGTCACAACAATCCTGTGAGTTAGGTACTACTATTCCTATTTTAAATCTGAGGAAGAGGGAGCTTGTCACTTGTCCACAGGCACAGGACACACGAGGACAAAATTAGCCTTTTTGATTAAAGAGGCTCTTTCTCCACAGAAACAGAATGGAGAACAAGTCCAGAGGCAAGTATGGACTAAGAAAAATGTTTACTTTGGTTCATATAATTGCCACTTCTCTAAGGGGGACACTGTTTTAACCAGTTTCCTGACTGTGCTGTTGCAAGAACAGTTCACGTCTCGGACATTCCAACTTCTGCAGCTCTGGTGACAAATTTCCTGATCTCATCTGCTTTAAAATTGGAGCACTTTCTACACTTGTTCTTAGTCTCAGACTCCAAAGAGCTTCGGACAACCAGCTCACGACGACCCCTCTCGGCTGGGAAGCCCCCACACTTAGTGCCCTAATGTAGGACTGCTCCCTATGCAGTCTATGGCTCTCTTTTTACCAGCTTTATGATGTGTCAAGTTCTTTTTTCCACTGAATGTATTAATGCTTCTTTGGAACAATAAGCAAAAATTATTATTTTTTATTAGAAGTCATGGTGAATCTAATATACAAAGAACATATTTGTTTTCTAAAATAACCTACATCTACTGAAATTTATTTTATAGCTACAGTGACTATTTTCGGCATAAAATCGGTATATGCAGCTAACACATAACAGTATATTTGGAGGGATAATGGACATAATCGGGGTTGCACGGTTTTCATATTTATATTTATACCTGCAACCCAACCAAAGTAGCACAAGCTTTATTTCCAGAACATGAATATAAACATGGTGTAATTATAATCTCTGTATATAACAAAGTACAATTTTCATATCCAAAATGTATTGCATTATATTTTTTTCTGCCTATTGACTTCCTAAATCTAAGTATTTTTATTTATCCCTTCCCTCTCTCTAAAACATATTTGGATTCACATTTTACAGGAAGCTAAATTTTTTTTTTTTAAAAACAGAACAAAGAAAAACCTGAAGAATGCAAATAAGCTACCTGAAAGTATTTATTTTCAGACTGAGTTTAAAGTGATTGTGATATTCTTTGGATTCTGGGTAGTAAGGAAAGCATGATGATTTATATGATGAAGTATTTTTTCTTAGAAATTAAATTTGGAAAGATGAAATGGACTTTTTATTTTTCATTATTTTCCTAAATATGAAAATCCAGCCTTCTAGAAAGGCACAATTTTTACTCAATCTAGACCAACTTAATTTACTCCGAGTATTTGTAGAACTCCATACTGATTTTGTGTGTGATCTTCCTCTTTCTTCATTACATGTACCCCAGCCAAGAAAAGCAGAGACCACGATGATGGAGCAGAGACAATACAGTAGGTAGGAGTGTAATTTTAATGCCTGCCCCCCCCAAAAAAAGTCATAATAAATATTGTCTTGGGGCACCTGCGTGTCTCAGTGGTTAGGCGTCTGCCTTGGGCTCAGGTCATGATCCCAGCGAGCCCCGCATCGGGCTCCCTGCTCCGCGGGAAGCCTGCTTCTCCCTCTCCCTCTCCCCCTGCTTGTGTTCCCTCTTTCGTTGTGTCTTTCTCTGTTAAATAAATATTTAAAAAAAATATTATGTCTTGATTTAGAGTAATTCTTACAGGTTTCTTTTTTAAAACTGTGGTTCCTGGAATACTGAGGACCATGCTGCAGAGGGCTTTGGGAGAGAAAAAAACAGTAAGGCTCTGAATTTCTCTTTTGAAAGGCACCTGCTGAAGCCCCAGCTCATCTGAGGTCCTCTCCTTTCCTTCTCTGGGGAAACCAGCAGGCAGCAATCGCTGCGTGAAAAGAACAAACTGTACTGTCACCTGCAGCCATTCAGGACAGGAACTCTGAAGAGCATTTAACCACCCAAGTGATTAAAAATCATGAAGCCTTCACCTACCAAGAGATCGTGTGTTCTTGAAAAGGGAAAACGCAATGCTGTCTGAAGGTGATCGTTGACACCGGAGGAGGAGTGGTTAGAGCCCTAGTTCCTCGCCTCAGAAAAGCCTGGCGAAGCATCTCCTGAGACTCTGGGTGTGCACGCCCCAGTCTCCTCCTCAGCAGGACTCCATTTACAACAAGGCTCCTCTCCTCTCCCACCACCAATAGCAGAAAACCTGTCTTTTACTATACAGAGCTAATGTGGAAATACCATAAAGGAAACATTCAACTGATCGAGAATATACTTAAAGACTCCTTTCCAAGCAAGGGCAATGTCATTCATCAGCTAATGACACAGACCTTGCTGCGCCCATGATGCCTGGGTTTAAATCCTACCACCACTGTCTGGTTATGGGGACACCTGAGCAAGGGATTGTATTTCTTGGTAAGCTTATCCTTAAAACACAGATAAAACAGAAACCTATCCCTCAGGGGTTTTGGAGGTTTAAATGGGCGACGGGTGTCAAAACTTAGAATGGTATCTGGCAAAATGTAAGCTTTCAGTTAATGACAGTAACATTCATACATGGAAAGGACTCGTCAATGTGGAAAGCCATTCCTGACTCCTAGGAATATGTATAAATTCAAAGAAAGGGAATGTATTACCTGATATGACTTTGGCCATGTTAATTCTAGAAATGCTTAAGTTGACCAAGGTTCTGTCTTATTCAGATTTGATTAATTTGCTGACACCATAGCCTGGCCCTTTACAAGTGAAAGCGATCTCCCACTTTCCTGTGGTATCTTAAGGATATCTAAAAATAATAGAATTTCCTTGTGGCCAAAAGATGTAGTTGGCATTTGCAACACAGGGGTAGGGAAGAAAATAACCCAGATGGTTGTTAGAGATATACATAGGGCTCAGCTTCATTTAATTTCCTAAATCACCAAGTGCTTTCCTGCTATAGATTAGTTTGTTTGCTCTTGTAATTTTCACTTATTAGTGTGAAGAATATGTCATTAGTGGAAAGGATGATTTATGATGATCATAGGCAGAGTAATTAATATGCATACATAGTATAAAGTAAATATTTGAGGCATTCTTACCATCTCAATCAACCTTACGGAAACAAAGCATAATAGTCATTTGATTAGTTTCATCCATGACTCTGATTACTGCCAAATGATACACTGCAACAAAAGAGTCCAAGTGTTCACTTTAGAATTTGGGAAAATATTAAGTCTAAACCTTGCTACGTTCCTCAAGAAGGTGGTTTTTCTATTTTCTAATGTGTCTCATTTCTTATTCTGATAAATATGACAAATGAAAGAAGTTTGCTACCCCACTGAATTCTTTCAAAGGTTTCCACAAGTTATGAGAGAATGCAGAAGGCTTTGTGAATTGAAATGTTTAGCTCAGCAATTTAAAATCTTTTGTGCTGGCTTGGAGATTACAGTGCTAGCTTCAACAGGGGAGAAGTAGTGTTCTGTTTCCCGGCAGCTCTTCAGCTTTTAGATGCCAAATTTAAACAAATTTCAAACTGCCCCACGAGAGCTTAGGATTCGATCTAGGGAAGAATTTCCCTGAGAACTGGATGGTTAAGTGGGAGACATCCTTCCTATCTTAACATTGTTTAACGTTCCCGCCCGTTCCCTTTCTCACTTTATTTTCTTCAAGTCCTCAGATGGGATTGCCACCCAGAGCGTCCTCCTCCCCAGGGAGATTTATTCCCTGCATCGGAGAGTCATCTTGTGACTGCTGCATCCCCCACTGCACGTCACAGTTCACCATCTCCCCCGCCCCATCCGGTTCATCTTCCTCCTGCCCCTGAGGGGTGGACCACCCCACATGCCCCCGAGTACACCCTAGAAATATCTCGCCTCACAGTGCCCTTCCCAGCCTGCTCCATGCTGCAGCAACACACATGACCCTTTAGAGCTATTTCCTTTTTTTGTTTTTGTTTTAATAGGGAAACATTTTTGGAACAAATACATAGAGAAAAGTGGATAATAAGCTCAGTGACTTTTCACCAAGCTGACACTCCATTATAAACCGTAACCAGAGGGGACACAGACTGTCCCCAGTTCTCCAGGATCTCCTCCCTCAGGACAGTGGTTATTCTGACTTCTAACATGACAGACAACTTTGTGTGGTTTTGGACTAGATATAAATAGAATCATGAAATTGGTGTACTATTTGTGTTTTGATTTTCATCTCTCCACGTTATATTTGTGAGATCCATCCATGTTGTTAAGTGTAGTTTGTTTCTCCATTGCAACATAGTGTTATTGTGTTAATATGTCACACGTTGGTCATCCATTTATGGTAATTGTTTTCTTTCTCATTTGGCTGCCATGAGTAGTGCTAAGAATATAATTATGTCTTTTGGTGGAACATACATATGCACTTCTTTTGGATATCCTGGTATCTTGAGAATTACTGGTTCATAAAGAATATATATTTCAGATTTTTAGATGGTGCCAGTTTTCCAAAGCATTTAGGACAATTTGTAGTATATGAGAAATCTGGTTGCTTCCCACATGCTTGCTGACAGTTGATAGATTCTGCTTCCCTTCTTTTAGTCTTTCAGATGAATATCTGGTAGTATTCCATTAGAATTTTAGTGTGCATTTCACTGACAACCATTACATTGAACAGCTCTTAGTGCATTAACTGGCTTTTAGGTATTTTCTTTTGTGAAATGTGTATTCAAATTTTTATTTTTTATTTTAAAGCATTTGTCTTTTTCAGACTGATTTTTAGGAATTATATATTCATTTAAGTCATCATTGAATACGTATTTCTCATATATTTCTTTCAACTGTGTGATTTAGATTTTTACTCAATGATAACTCTCTACAGAGTTAACTTTAATGCAATCCAATATATATTTTTCCCATTACAGTTAGTATGTTTTGTGTTCTACTTAAGAAAATGTTGTTATCTGAAGGACATGAAGGTATTTTCCCATGTGTGCCTCTAAAATTTTTATCATCGGGCGCCTGGGTGGCTCAGTTGGTTAAGCGACTGCCTTCAGCTCAGGTCATGATCCTGGAGTCCCGGGATCGAGTCCCACATCGGGCTCCCTGCTCAGCAGGGAGTCTGCTTCTCCCTCTGACCCTCTTCCCTCTCGTGCTCTCTCTCATTCTCTCTCAAATAAATAAATAAAATCTTTAAAAAAATAAAATTTTTATTATCATTTATCTTTCAAAATAAATCAACACTCAATGTAGATTTTTTTTCTTTTTTTGCGATGTGAAGGTGAGTTAATGTTCATTTTTCAGGAAAGCCATAAATTAAATGACCATTTTAGCAGGTCTGTTTCAGACTCTATTCTATTTCATGTCTATATTTATCTGCCCTTGGCCCACAACCACACTGTTTTAATTACTATAGCTTTATTATCAGCCTTGACATATGGTAGTATAAGGGCTCTTGTTTTGGTCTTTTCAGGATTCTATTGAATGTTTTTGGACTTTTGTATCTATAGGTTCTTTAGATTGAGTTTGTCAATTTCCACAGCCCCCCCCCCCGCCAAAAAAAGGAAACATTGCTGAGATTGGGGTTGGGCTTGGTTTTAATCTTTACATAATGTAGAGAAAATTGACATCTTTATAATACTGAGGCTTCCAATCTACGCACATTGCAGCATCCTTCCTTTTACTTAGATTTTCTTCAATTTCCTTCAATTACAATTGCAGTGTTTTTATATTTGGACTTTCTTTATAAAATGTTTTGATGCTTTTCCAAATAGCATCACTTTTAAAATTTGACTATTTCTTTGTTTCTGATAGGTGGCTTTTTTTTTTTTTGACTTTGTATCTAACTCCTTGTAAGTTTACTTATTAATTCTACTTTGAGAGATCCCAAATTGTAATTTTTTGTCTCTCCAAACTTTCAATGATCATAAAAGTCTTTCCTGGTCCCTATCTTTAGTCACAGCCATCTGCTGTGGCAAAACTTGAAGTTTTAGTCTCTTGCCCTGTGCCAAGATTTATCATTTGCCCCAGGGAAGGAAATACCCCAAGCTTATGGGGTATTTCTGAGTGACGTTCTCCTTAGAATCTCAACACCTTAAAATCTTCTTTGTTTCAGCAGCCCTGATTTAAATAGATTGTTTCGTACCATTTTTTGGTTTTGTGTGTTTTGTTTTTTTTTTTTGGTGTGACTGTCGGTCTGCCACCATCTACTGTTGCTAGTTAGAGTCAGAAGCCCTGCTTTGCCAAATGTTGATCAGTGTGTGTGTGTGTGTTATAATTTGCTTGATACTGGTATGGTAATTTCTAACAGATTCAAGTCTGAGCATAGTGGGTCACTCAACGTGAGAGATGAAATAGGTAAATACACTGCTGGCTACTGTCAAAAAACAAAAAGTAAAGTAAAACATGAAACACAGAGAAACACAAAGAAAAAATACAGCTGCATGTTTCAATGATCATTTGAGACTCAAGAGCATATTAGAGGGTAGGGTCAAAGCGTTAGATAGATTTGCTCAAAAACATAGCTCTGAAGACGAACAAATTGCAGAGTATTAAATGGATGCATTTCATAGTCCCTTTGAGTGGTTGTTATCCTGTAGTCAAGATTGTATTGTAGCTGCTGCTGACTCACTAGTTTTGTTTTGAGCTTTTTTAATCTACACAGAAAAATCCTGCAATCTAAATCCTGCAATCTAAAACTGTGCTGAAACAAAAATGGGTTGCCTCTATTTTTTCTTATGAAATCATACCAACATTATAGAACATTAGAGCTGCAAGGGATAATAAAGGTCACAAACTCTGTATCCCCTTTATGGATATAATGAAATTCAGAACAAAGAACGTTACATAATTTACTAAATATCATATATTATTTAGTGGTAGAACCAGAGCTGCAACCAAATTTTCTGACTCCTGGTTCAGGATCTTTGCTTTCTATAACCGAGATTCACTTCAAATAACAATGTTGACATGTATCAACACCATTTTTAGGTTATGTACACCTATTGTCCCCCTTCGGTTTAAATCTAAACCCTGATTGTTTACCAGTACTCAGTCCGCCTCCTTCATGTTTTCTGTTCACTCATTTCTTTTTTATTTATTTTTTAAATGTGTATAAAAAAGTACCAAGTTCAAAGCAGAGAATTTATTGCTTTAGGTAGATGGTGAGAACTGCTATGGAAGAATATTTCAGGAAGAAAGAGTTGGTGAACTTTGTGTAGACTTTCTGGTGTGTAAGTGCAGTGGAGAAATGCCACAGGAAAAAAACAATTGCAACCATAGTCCTGTTTATAAACTCTACTCTGAGATGCATCATGGATAGGCAGTACTTAGACTGGTTCTCCTTAGTTCCTTTTCCTTCTACAACATATATACATACACATTTATAACAAAATATTCTGTTGAGATTTTTGTTAGCTAAAATGTATTAGAGATTCCACTATTTAATGAGAAAATAAATCAGAGTACAAGATTTCCACCAAAGCAAAATACCCTTACATTTGCCAAAAATCCTTTTTTGTGAGCTTAGAAATTGCTACAATATCATACTCCAAATCCGCATGGCAAAACTATATTATAGATAAAAATGAAGTTCTCTTGTTATATAAATGGTGCTGTACCACCTTAAACTGTACTTTACTGGGTCATGTCATTTACCACAAGATTCATTTGATGAAAAAAAAACTGAAATCAAGGGAAAAAAAAGTAATGTAGCCTGAAGCATCAATCAGACTATTTATAATAAAGTTAGGATGGTGTTAAAAGAAATCAAGCTGAAAAATAATTGAGTTGTCATTTTAGTGAAACTTGAACTCTGTTCAATGCTATAGTCATGTGATTTTTCACACTAAAAGGCTACTATGAAGTGAATGACTTCTGAAATATTGATGAATAGGGTAGGAATGAGAAATATTTTTTCAAGTTATATAGATATCTATATTGTTGATTAGAGATAGATATAGATTATATAAAACCGTATTAATGGTATTCACAAATATCAAGGTTTTTCTTACCGTGGTATTAAAATCAAAGATACCTTATTATCACCACTCCTGTAAAAAGCAGATGAATTGCTATAATTTAAAAGCTGGAATTACTATTACAAGGTATTTTCTGTTTATGTTCTCCATTTTTCCTCGCTTTTGAAAATACTTTAATCATCTAGTACTTTAGCTAAATAACGTTCTCATAGCACTGTTCAATTTTCATTATTTCTATTTTAGATTGTAATCTGTTTAGGATTATTTTTGTTAATGTTTGCTTTTGCTTAATTGCTGAACCACATATGTATAAGGCCAAATGTAAGGATATTGAAAAATGACATCCTCTAAAAAACACAGCATACCGTGCAGAAATGATATATCATAGGTTTTCTTATGAAAACAGTTTTCAGATGTTAATAATCACAAAAGTTATAGAAAATCTACCTTTCACTAGTTTTCACCAGGAGACTTTTAGTTAACTCACATAATGGTTTTGAACCTCGACAAGTAAGTTGATAATATCTGGAGCACTTTATTGATGTATAAAAGCTAGTCACTTTGATTTTGACATAGATTCTGATAGGCTGAAACAGTCTTGCAAAGTACAGAAAGGCAAATTATACAAGCTCATATACCTAGTATAATGGAAAAAGTATATGTTTCAGATTTGGACAGACCAAGTGTTAATAATTATTTTAGCCATTTCCCAATTCTATAGACTCAAATTATGACTATTTTCCCCTTCTAGAGTTGGTATTGTGCTCTGAATTGTCACTGCATTCTAGATAGTTCAACAATTGTGCTATGTAAATATAGCTGTATATTTTTGACAACATTAATAACCTAACATGAAGTCTCAAAACAGAATACCCTTACACCTATCTAAGCATATAATAATTATCTACAAAACTAACTTAACTGAGTTAAGGATGCAACTAGCATCCCCTACAAGCTAGAACTATACTTTCTAAAGTTATCTGACCGTACACTTATAGCAAATCTTTCATGTAGGTGTTATTTTTATTTGGGTTATGTAGTGAGGCTCAAAAAGGTTAAGAAAACAACAAAATTCACACTTTGAAAACTGGTTGGAATGGTACTACCACCTGGTCTAGCTGAATCCAAAGTACATGTTCTTTCCATTACACTATGCTAATTAATATTTGAATAGCATGCTCCAATTCTCTGTATGAAGATGCTTTCTGGCTATAGTTCTTTACCTTCTCTAAACTGTATCCATATGTGGTAGATTCTTTCACATTTTCTAAGAAAAAGAAAGAACCAATATTTACTGAACACTTACATGTGGGTGGTGGTATAATTATATACGATGTCTAAACAGATGTATGCATCTGAGTTAGATATGTAGATATCTGAATACTATACTAAAAGTGAGTACTGAATGTATAGATGTTGATGCTTCATAATTTTGTTTCTAATGATTTTCTTTCTCCACTTACTCAAGACTTGATTCCTGATGTTGACCTGGTGAAGAGAATTTAAGAAGAACATATGCTTCATCCTAAGCAACTACAGTTTAGTGGAGAGTTGTATTTACAATCAGTTACTATAAAAAGTGGTCTCTCTTCTTTAATGTTTCAAATTTACTTTCCTTCATTTTTTCTAACATATGCTCCTTATAATTAAGGAAAGTTGACAGAATTTAAAAAAATAAATGGTTTTCAACTCTCATACAATCTTAGCATCCCACATATACAAAAATGGCATGGAATGAAATCTATATTATTTTACACACAATATTATCAAGTATATTATTTGATATATTGCTTTTCTCAAATAATTCAGGCATCAACTAATCCCTTTGGATACTGTTTAGTATCTTTTCTTACCTAGAGATACTCTGAAAAAACAATTCTAGTTATTTTTTTAACAAAAGAACACTGTATCAACGTGGCATGGCTCTTTTTACCAACCCCATGGATCATGTTGTTTTTTTATAGCACAGTGCCCAACACTTAGGAAATCTTCCAAACTATTTATTGAATGATGGGTCAGAATAGACTGAATTCAATTCCTAGATATTTTATACGTTAGCCTCTGAGTCCATATTTTTTGGACTTTTACCAAAACATCTGAAACACGAAGACCAGACTAAAAAAAAAAAAAGTAGTACAAGCAACTGGTTTTGTCTCCAGCAGCTCTTAGATAAACTGACCCTTTAAACATCATCACTGATAGAAAATATTTAGCAATCAGACAGAGGCAATATTGAGTCACATGGTGTTTATCTGTATCACCTCCAGAGGTCGCTAGTTTCCTGGCTGGGAGTTAATATCTGACTTTAAGCTTGGCTGGCCTCTACCAGAAAGCAGATGGTTGTAAGAGAAGTTTATTTCTACAAGTGGTCAGCTCTTCAACTATACCTCCAGGATGTCACGGGGTTTGAGGTAAGCTCTATATGGCAGAGAAGAATAAGCAAAGATTTTTGAAGGGTTATGAGGTTACCAAAACCCTATTAAAACTAAGACATTCTAAGTTGTCAACTTTCCAAAGAAATATTAAGAACTTTGCAGGAGGATGGATGGATAGGTGAATAGATGGATAGTTACATCGATAAATAGATGATAGATAAAAATTGAGACTAGCCTACATTTTCTGAAAGTTCTAGCAAATACAAGCTTCAAAAATCTTCTGACAGTTCTCTTTAAACTACATCTACCAGTCTTAATGAAATTTTGCAGAAAATAAAAGAATATGAACAAATATTAAACTTCCTGTCAACTTTTATTGAAAAGATAAGCAAAATAGTAATTAATAGGTTGCATGACGGTCTAAGGTATTGTTTTGTACCTTCCTCTACAAGACCTCAGAATAAAAACTAAAAAAGAAAACTCCTAAAACTGAGAGCAAGAAATCTCTTTCCTCCTCTAGAATACTCTCTGCTCATCCCATTCACTTGATTGGGTTGGTTAACATACTGCATCATGGGATGGAGCTGAGATTATAATGGGACAGATAATTATGGAGTTTATTTCAAATGAGCAATTATTTATTCAGCACCGACTGTATGAGAACTGGGTATAGAAAGAGTCAATCTTTCAGTTCTCTGAGAACCTGAAAAAGCTACGCATTTTCCCTAAATTCTTATGTTCCCTTTCTGTAGGAAGATGAATAAGGATTAGGTGGTTACTTTTAAATTAAATAAATTATTTGGTATACTGGGTCAGCAGTCATAGGTGGTAGCTCTGACATTTGAATGTTACATGGTAAGGGCTTATTGTAAACCTGACGTAATCTCCGATTTTTGCCAGGACACTGATATTTTCCCAGGAACATCCTCCTGCTTAGTTATTACAAATAGGGATTATTTCCTTTTCCTCTAATACATGAAAACTTTCAGCAGCAATTAACTCCTTTGGCAAATTTTCCTACAGCTGAAAATAATACATATCCTTAGAGCTAATCTATACATTTGAGTTTCAGGTAAATTTTAATTTTGCCCTTTTAGCTTTTGTTTCCACTTTAAAAAAATATTTATGGTATATCAATCTATAGCTCAGGGAAGGAGGCTTATGACAGTAGCACCAGAAATACCACACATTAAAGGGAAGTGATTTACCATATCCGTGAATGCGTTTTCTAGCATGCTGTGTGCGGGTTGACTTTTATCGGGTGATTATGTTGAATCTTCTCCTAAACCTTTTGTTCCCCGGGCAGCACCATTTTTGCATAAAACATCATCAGTATGCCTTTCTCATACATCATCCATGTGACAGCTTCAATGGTGTGCTGAAGCAACAGCTCATCAGAGCCTGAGTGCCCTGTGATGATTTATCATAGTAACATGTCATCAGAGGGAGGCAGCAGAATAATATATGGCCCGAAGCATTCAGGAGTGTTATGCAGGAACATATTTAGTTGCACAAGAGGATCCAAGAAAACCCGAAAACTTCACTTTAGCAGACATGTGTCGTAATCCACACAGGGGGTTATTTGTGGGCGATGGCTGTCATTTACATACAGTTGGACACCCGCCTATAGTTGGCTATCCAAATATTTTCAGTGTGTTCTTAGAAACTCTTTGCAAATACAATTCACATTGTATGTTATAAGAAAATGTGTGGTTATTGAAGGTGACAGAAAAGAGCAGATACTGCTCTATATTAGAGGCACTCTGGAGTTTGTCCCTATAGCATTTTTTAGAAGGATGTGCAGCTTTAAAAGAAAATACTTACTCTGGAAAGCCACTCTCTCATAGAAATAAGTGTAGTCAATATGTGAATATTCCAACTTGAAAATTAATGCAAAGCAAAACAGTCTGCAATTAAAAAATGGAATGCTTATAAAATTCAAGTGTTAAGGAAAACCACCATTTTAAGATGGCTTACAACGACACTCATGTGATTTTCAGGAAAAAGGTTTGGTGAAATTCTCAGGTCTTAAGGAGTGTCTCTAAAGTGCTTTATTAAAAAATGCACAGTGAGATACTAAGTAAAATTTCAAGCCTGCATAAAATTCAACCTTTTATTTTCATGAACATTTGAAATTATAAGATTAAAAAGCTTCATCAGGGACATTGATTTTATTCATCTTTGTGGATAATTCAATTTGCAATGTTCCTAGTCATAATTTTTTATATATGATGTCTGATGGCCTCAGTTACAACCGAGATGATTAGCAGAACATTAAAATAGGTCCTGTTTGGGAAGCACAACATCATCTCTGCTAATGAGTTCTACTTTTAGAAGGGCAGACATGTTCTTGCCCTGATTTTGATGGGGACGCATGTCCTACTTCCTGGAGGTGCTACTGGGTTAGAAATACCTCTTGGCAAACCTCCTAACCCAGCATTTGTCAAGATCTTATCAATCCTTAGTCCCAGTTGGATGAGAAATATCTCCTGAGTGAGTTATTTCTTCTTCATGCAATAGGAAGCTGTTGTCACCAATTTTATGGGGCAGTAAAGAAGAGGCTTTAAAGAGACTAAATTGTACATTTTGCTGCCAGTTTGTATTTTTGATGTCCTCAATATGTGGTACCTTATTTTATGAGTTTGGATATAACATTTCCTCAAATTCTTCCTGGCCAGGCTGTACTCCTATCAAATTATTTTTCTGCAACTTCAATAGCGCTTATCCTTATATAATACATCATCGTAATTTATCTATTTATGTGTATGGCTTTCCTCACAGGCCTTGAACTTCTTAAGAATTATGTTTTATCAATCTTTGTATTCTCAAGGATAGCCCATAAGTGGCCAATTGATACCAGCTGAAATTTAGCCATTCCTCACTTTTGAAAGTTCGCATGACACAACCTTGCTTTTACAAAAGACCCACATTAGTACCTGTTTTTGCCAGCCCAAAGAAATCCAAAGAGGATTTTCTCTTTTAGAAGAAAGGTGAAAAGTGGAAACAGCGTTCCACGTTTGTTCAGCATCGAGCCCTGATAGAGGCAAGACACACCCTGAGAAGCGAGAGTAGCGCCCCCTGGCTCCATCCCCCTGAACTACACTCAGCATCTCAGCATCCAGCCGCCTGAGCTTTGAACTGTGTCTGTGAGCATTTGTGCTTTATCTCAATTTATCGTGAGCATCCGTGCCATAAGGTACCAGGAAAACCTAAGAGAGGTTATTTTTTTGGGAGAGGAGCTGAGAATGTTAAAAAATATATGTAAATTCACGGTAATTGCTTCTTTGCTTTATGCCCTATGGCTCACAAGTTTCCCTAAATTGCTCTACTCTTGGATAGTGAGGGAATCCTGTAATTTTGTTGTTACTTACAGTGACTTAAGCATATAAATTACTATTAAGCTGAATGCACTTCTATTTATATGGGTCTTATATATATTATGCTTATCTCCTTCATACTATATATTTTTCTTTTACATTTGGTGAATGATGTACCTTAACTGAACTTAGTTCACAGACATTAATTGAAAACACACTATTTGTCAGGGTTGCTGTTATCAGTCAGGCTAGGAATTGCACAATTAGGTAAGTATATACTTTCAACATAATAAGTTAAATACTGTCAGAGTAACAGCTATAATAATGATTAGTCATAGTAGCAAAAATACTATTACAAACAGTAATTACTGAAGTAATAATAAAGTAACAAAAAACAAATTTATGCTTATAAAGCAGAATGCACGGTGCTTAATGGTTTGTATTTGTTGCTGAATTACATACTCACACTCACTCTGAGGCAGATGTCATTACTGTCCCAACTTTACAGAGGTTGAAGCTAGTTTAAAGAGGATGTGTCACTTCATCAAAGATACACAATTACTAAGTGGTGAAGCAAAGATTCATTCCCAGGTGAGCCCAGGTTGAACCCAAGCTCTTACTACCTCTAAAGTGCTTTATTAAAAAATGCACAGATGCTCTGAGGATATCGAGGGAGTGGTTTCCACAGGCTAAGACTTCCAGAAGGGATTTTTGGAGGAGCTCAACTAAGCTGAGTCTTGGACTTTATCCCCTGGTTATGAAGATGTTATCAAGTTTTAAAGACACATAATGTCACCAGATTTGTGTTTTTGTTTTGTTTTGTTTTTTGGCCAACTCTGGTAACAGAATTTATTTAGGAAGGTAATAGTAGAAATAATATAATAGAGAAGAGTGGCTCTTGGACTTTGATATCCATCAATATCATCTGGAAGACTTGTAAATCAGACTGCTGGAAACCATCCCTAGAGATTCTATAGGTCTGAAGAGGGCCCAAAAATTTCATTTCTAACATTTTCTGGTGATGCTCATGCCTGCTGGTCTGGAGGCCACAGTTTGAGAAGCACCAATCCAGATTACCACAACAGTTCAGGACACTAACGCCAAAGACTTGAATTTAGGACACACAATAAGGCTGCAAAAGGGGGGGAGATCTTGAGAAGCATTTAGACTTTTAAAGTTCAATTTCCAAGAATGAGGCAATAACTTCACTCGAATTAAAAAAAAGAAAAAAAACTCTGATAAGATTCTCATATATTTTAGTTTGGGTGATGGTATTCATGGAGAGAGAGAAATCAACAGGTCCATTTTTGAAAGACTAAGGAAGAGGTCACATTTTGGGAAGGATATTGAAATTTCACATGGTTGAGAGACAATTCTTCATGAGTCATGTTTCTGCTCTTCCCATAGCAGCTCTCATACTAGGTTATCTTTTTAAGGATATAGGTATATCCTTATACTTATATATATATTATATATACATATTATATATATATATATATATATATATATATATATATATATATATATCCGAATACAGATAGAGTGTCTCCTTGTGCCTCAGCTGTTAACGTGATTCACCATGGGTACAGCATCTACCGGGGACGCTCCATATTGCCTCATGGGACTTGAAGGGGAGCAATAATTTAATCTATATCTTCTTTTTGAAGCTTATTAAGATAACAAATCTTCAGATTTCAACTTATCTTATGTCATTAAATTTTTTTTGACCTTCTATTACTTGCTGTTTTTTTCCTACAAACATTGTATTTATGATGTAGGCATCATTTAGATAAACTCAGCACATTTCCTTTCTTTCTCTACCTTGAACTGATGCCACATTAGATTTTGTATTGCTTATTAATATATAAATTTTTTAATGGCCTTGGAATATGTAACCTTAAACTATCAATTTTATATGATCTTTCAGCTCTTGGAATCTTAAGATGACAGGACCTTGACTGTGTCCCACAAGAGAAATAAAAGAGAATGGGTGCTAGTCCAGAATTCCAAAAGGTATCATGTCTGTATTTGAGTCAGGCTGTTTTTGAAACATGAATCTAGTTCAAAGAAAACTATATATTTTTTTTAAATCATAAAAACCTGAGTTCTAGTCCCAGAGTTTTGTTTGGCTAAGTCACAGAACAACTCTGCCTCAGTGTATTTTTAAATGAAATATAATTAAATCTTCACCCACAAGTGTATTCCACAAGAAACAAGAAAAATTGGGGAGGGTGATAACAATGAGCATATTATTTTGGTAAATGCCAGGGAATTGAATGTAGTGAATAATCAGAATTTCAGCGTAGTTAATGGAACTGTTTCTCTCAAAATTACTAACCTCTCAATATCCCGTTTTGCAATGCATTAATTAATTAGTTCATTTATTTAAAAAGTTCTCATCTAGTTCCTATTAGCCCTGTGTCAGTTACTAGGCCAGGTCTGGGCATACAACATTAAGCATATCAAATCCAATCCGAGTTCTCAGATTGACTGCAGTCTAGTGGAAGGTAGACATCAATCATATCAGCATCAGAATAAATGGATCGTAAAGAGGCTTCTTTTTTTTTTATGATTTTATTTATTTGTCAGAGAGACAGAGCACAAGCAGGGGCAGAGGCAGAAGGAGAAGCAGACTCCCCGCGGAGCAGGGAGCCTGATGCGGGGCTCGATCCCAGGACCCTGGGACCATGACCTGAGCCGAAGGCAGATGCTTAACGACTGAGCCACCCAGGCGCGCCTATAAAGAGGCTTCTTATGGAACCATATGAAATTCTTCTAATAACTGTTTCTGGTTATTTGAAGAAATACCATTAATTACAAATATTCTCAGTGACATATTTTATTTTTCACAGATATCACATATGTTCAAGTAATTTGATTTTTTGATAGATAACTGCAAGAAACAAAAATAACATCAACTATTCATTTTATTCTCAGATATAATTCACATATATTTTGGCACAAGTACATCATTTATATTGCGGAACTTCATGATTTGAGGACAAGTGCTGTGTATGGTTCCATTTCTACAGTGTCTAGTATGATTTAGATGTGTGATGAATAATTTATAGAAGTCATGTTATATAGGAGTGCACAACTAAGAAATAGCAATTCAATCAATAAGCGATTATTGAGAATATATACAAGTGTGAGCACACTGAAACATGTGCACATGTTGAATTATGTTATTAAATTTAATACTTGTCATGTACTAGAGTTATTTGCATTTTGTAAAATTAAATAGAATAAGCTTAATTGTGAAATTAGCATAATTTATCACTTGATTCATTTAATTATAACATTATAATAAGCAATCACATACCATTTTTTAGAAAAATATTTGGCATATTGCCAGCCATCTTATATTGTAATGGATATTATCAATGAAATTTACTTTTTATTTTAGTATTTCTGTTATTTCTAAGAAAAGGAGCTCAAAATTTACTTGACAAGTGTTTTGTTTTTTTTTTTAAAGATTTATTTATTTACTTGAGAGAGAGAAAGAGAAAGAGAGCAGGGGTGAAGGACAGAGGGAGAGGGAGGGTCTTAAGCAGACTCTGCACTGAGCACGGAGCTGGATGTGGGGCTCGATCTCATGACCGTGAGATCATGACCTGAGCTGAAACCAAGAATCGGAGGCTTGACTGACTGTACCACCCAGGCACCCCAACAAGTGTTACTTTTTTAAAAAATACTTGGGTTTAAAAAAAAATAGCCCTTCATTTGACAATTGTAATTATTTAATAAAATAAAATTATGGAAAATAGACTTGAAAGTTATATTAGAGATCATAACAATGTACATTACTCTGTGGTTATAGATGATTACCGATAATATTAGACCTTCTGTTTAGTTAAAATCGACACACATGTGATACAGTCAGATTGGCTAAATGTATTCATTTCCTACTGACCGCATAACAAACCATCTCCAATTTTTGGCTTAAAATAACAGAAATTTATTATTTTACGTTTCTGCAGATTAGAAGTCTGACACTGGCCTTACTAGGCTAGAATCAATTTTCAGCAGGGCTGGGTATCTTTGTGGAATCTCCAGAGGAAAATCCATCTCCTGGCCTTTTCCAGTTTGTAAGGCCCCTTCCTTCCATCCTAAGAGCCAACAACGTGTCATCTCTGATTATTTCTCCAGAGTGACATCTCCCTCCGACTCTCCCCTTCTGCCTCCTATTCCACGTGCAAGTACCTTTCCTCACATCTGGGGGTCGCCAGGGGAGTCCAGAATAATCTCCCCGTCTCATGCTCTATACCCTTAATTACAACCACAAAGTCTCTTTTGCCATGTAATGCCACATATTTACAGTCCAGAAAAGTAGGATATGGACATCTGCAGCAGTGAAGGCATTATTCAAATCTCTAGGGTCTTCGTGACATGCATTTCATTAAAATGAATTTAGCTTAACACTGTCACTAATTAAATCAACAAATATCTGTTAAGAGTTATTATAGTCAAGTAGTGTACTAGGAAAGGCAAAAAGATAAAACTAAATTATACTACTTCAGTGGAGGGAAGTATAGCAGGAACCATTAGTAAGCCAACTATAATGGGATGTCATAATATGTGAGCATATAAATCAGACTCAGTTGAATGGAGATGAGTAGAGGTGTAGAAAGTTCAGGAGTCTTTCCAAAAGAGGTGGTGCATGAATTGGTCCTGAAGAGCATGTGAGAGCTAATTTGTTGAAAAAGGAAAAGAACTCTTGAAAAGTGTGACCTTCTTTAAACGATATAGTCCTCGATGGTTTAAAATGAGCGTTAGAGGGCCACCTGGGTGGCTCTGTCAGTTGAGCACCCGGCTTTTGGTTTCTGCTCAGGTCATGCATGAGCTCAGGGTCGTGAGATCATGCCCTGTGTCAGGCTCCGCGCTCAGTGCAGAGCCTGCTTAAGATTCTCTCTCTGCCTCTCCTCCAAAATAAATAAATATTTTCAAAAAATAAAAAATAAAATGAGCATTGGCATTCTATCTTAATAAAATTCATCATTAGATTCAGGGACATTGTTTTTGTGAGGAAGATAACTTGGCACTTTTCAATGACAAATGAAATGTACAGCGTGTAAACTTAATTTTCTACTTATATTTTACCACTTTTTGATAGAATATTCACAGTTATTTCCTTTTTAGAAAATTCTGTTCCATTTTAAGACAGATACTGCTGCACTAAGCAGGAAACATGGCTAGAAATGATCACTTTCATAGACAAAGATTATATTCTCAAAGATCTTCCAGGAAGGCTCTCCTCATTTCCTCTCCTCTCTTCCCAAGTTCTCCAATATTCATCACTGCTCCCCAAAATACACACTAAGCAAAGACCAGGCAGTGTGCCCAACGCATACGCTTCCAAGAGATTCCTCACTTACCCTTTTTGTAACATCTGATTTAACTCTCCCCACATGGTAACTTCTAACAGACTTGTGTGAATCTCCAAATAAGCAGCAAACATTTTGTGAAAGGGCACAATATTTGCTTCACTTTTATATTCCCATTATCTACTAGACTGTATAGAAGCAAAATGTCACAAAATATTTTCAAAATAACATTTTGCAGAGTATATATTTGTATTAAGATAATCAGTTAGGTCTGTATTTATCTATTTCAGTAGATGAGGAGACTGAGGCTTTATAGGGATTAAGCAATTCGCCCGTGTTCTTGGTTAGCATGTGCTAGAACCTGAATTCTAATCCCTATGTGATGGTCTGTAGACCCTTTCATTTAACCCCTATGTAATTCTGCCCTACTGGGTTAGATGGACTGAGCAGAGGGAAATGATAGATCCTTCCAAAACCACAATGCTTGTGGGAGCTCCAGCCTCCAAAATGGAGAAAGAATTCCTCAAGTCAGTGGACCTGATAGAAGGCACGGTAGAGATGGATCAGTTGTGGAGTCAGAAATTCAGTAGTGGGAAAGTGCTCAAAACTACCTATGAACAATTAACCTACTCTTGTCTCCTGCAACAATTTTAGGGAAAATAACACATTATTCCATTCAGTGATTTTGTGTCTTTGCTACCCTCAAAAGGGATTGTAACAAATCCAATGTTCACTATCCTTATAAAGAAATGTTTCATTTTGAGTACATTTTGTTTACAAAATAAAACTTCTGTCTATATCATTAATATTGAATAAAGAAAAATGGTGTAGGAACCTAGGCAGCAGAAAAGAAATAATAAATTATTTTCAATTTTGGAAAATAGAGTCAAACAAACAAATTCTCAGCTGCATATGTGACATATGAATGAGGGCCCAGGGATGGGGGTCCTGTCATTCGATGTGCTGGCATGGAAGAAGTGTGGACTTCGGGGTCAGGCAAAACAGCCTTGGTTTCTCCAGCCTCTTTCTCTGACTGGATCATGGATTCAGTAAATATTAGGCCTCCTATCAGGCTTCCTATATGCTGAGCATCAGAAGAGAAGATCTGATTACAGCATTTCCTTCTTAATTAGATTGCCTATGGAGACTCAACATTGTCATCAAAAACTTGCTAGTTATTTCAAGGACTTAGACCCCAGGGAGGTCATGACTTCCCGTGACTAAGAGAGAAGCCCATTATTAATGTAAGAATATAATTTGCCTAAAGATTGTATAGTTTGTCATAAAAAGAAGAGAAGGTTCTTTACAGCCTTTAATTTGATAATGAGATTTTAGCTATCAGCAATGTGTAGAAGATGACAGAGTTGAGTGATAAAGCCAGTGGTCCTACCTTATTAGCCGTAAAATTGTCTGGTCTCCATACCCATTAAAATAGATTAGTGGGTAAGGAGAGGAGCTAAGACATCTGCACACTTAACACTGGAGAGAACAGGCGATCTTATCCGAACTTTTGAATACCACTACTGTATACCTGTTAAAAGCAAAGTCATAATATTTGAGGGACGACTGATTTTTAAATCAACCACTGACTGTACAGTTTGTGGATTTTTCAGAAAATTTATTTTATGTTTTTTTTTCCCTTTAAATACTGAACATGTGCTCAGGCTCTCTTTGCTTTCATTAGAATCTCAATTAGAAACACAGCTATTTATTACAAGTTATGACAAAAGATTATGGCAGATGGGGAGTGGGTAGTAAAAATTCTGTCATTTCAACTTTCCTAATTCCCATAGGATTTTTTTTTCTTGAGTTTTCTTTTTTATTCAAGAGTTCCCTTAGAGATGTTACTTCAAAAATCCAGTCTCATTTCCCTCTAAAATCTTTTCAGACAATTTTAGACAGTATCTCTAGTTAGGAGACAGAGGAACCACGTGTACATTCCAACATGAATTTCTGAGTTTTACCTTGTTCCTTCTATGCTGTGATTTTCTTTGTACTTTTGTTAATTTCATGAATGACAGTTAAAAAGAAAACATTAAATTCTCAAAAGGTGCCCAAGAATTATTAAAGCATTTAAAGATGCACTTTTAGACCTGGTTGGTGCTTTATGCCCATGGCAATCTTGGCTAATGAGGCCATTTACATTCATGAAATAAAAAGATGGTCTGCAGAAAGTCATGAGATACATTTTTACACATTTAAATACATTAGTGGTATTATCTGGACATTATTGAACTGCAAGGCCAGGAGCCTCAATTATTTGAGAAGCATATTTTAAAAAGCCAAATTCTCATTACAAAGAATTTAAATTTTTTAAAGTTTATATTGCCAGGATACCATTTACAATGGGTGCTAATGATTATTCGTATTAAAAAAATAGAGCTAGGGTATTTCTCATGAGATGGACCATTAAAGCTTATTTTCATAATTTTCAGTTGCTGTCATGTTATAATAGAGTTTCATAGTGTTTAAAACATTCTCTGGTCCCAGTGAGTTTAGCCAGCTGAATTAGCTGTTTCAAGATATTAAGGTGGCATTTGAATAATTAAAGCAGGAAATTATTTAATAATATCCCAGGTTCTTTCTTCAACATCCAGTGGCAGCTTGGGCAAGAGGAAAATGTAACAATATTTTACAAGTGATTTGTCTTTTCAATTTTTGTCTTTGCATTTCAGCAATACCAATAAAAATAATATCCATTGAGGTCAAGACCAAGGCGAAAATAACTTCAATTTTCCAAGTTATGTTTCACTTCCTCTTGCACCGTGGCACCACTACCAGGTTCTCCATCCTCAGGAAATATAGAGCTGAATCAGCATTATTTCCTTTTAAGAATTTGTGCATACAGACACCCCCACACACACTTCTTAAAATGATAATATAGTTCAAGTTTATTTTATTTAATTTTTAGAAAGGAAGATCCTTCTTGACCCAGAGAATGACTTTTCTTCCTAAATCAGAGACCTTATCTTGAATATGTTCATAACAACTCATATAAAACAATACTTATGTTTTCTAAGCGTTTCTCTAGGAGAATGTTTAAATAAGTTTGATATACACACATGATTTACTAAATGCTTTTAGTACACTGCAAAAAATCTATATTTAAATAAAGTACGTGTTTTCAGAGATTAGTATTGGAAAAGATATTTTTCTTGAGTAAATAACTCAATAAAAATCCATTGGCATTTGAATTTTAGTAGATTAGGGACAACATCAATAATATGTAACATATTTCTAAGCAGTGAAGTAAAAACTTTTAATGGTTTCTTTTTATAAGATATCCTTAGATAATTTCATTTTGTAACATATTTAAATTGTAATTTTTATAACATACTATAAACTGTTTTCTCTAATTTTATCTCTTGACAAAGTACTCTATGGATGTTTATTTTTGTTAAGTATTTATTTTGAACCCCTAGCTTGGCCTGATATTAACTAGTTGCTGAACCCACTATCACAAAGCTCTTATTTATTATATATGTCAAATATTTTTTAGTATTAATCATATGAACTTCAATCACAATAACATTCTACCTTCAATGAATCATGTATTCTGTCTACATACGAGATACACCTTTCTTTACATAGCATTAGTTTGGGATACGGAGTTATATTTTAGCTTCATTTCCATATCTGAATTGTCTAATTATACATTTGGATGAATATGAGTGATACTCTAATTTTTCAATTTTTTAAAGATTTATTTATTTATTTGACAGTGAGAGAGAGAGAGAGAGAGAGAGAGAGAGCACAAGCCGGGAGAGCAGCAGAGGGAGAGGGAGAAGCAGGCTTCCCACCGAGCAGGGAGCCTGATGTGGGGCTCGATCTCAGGACCCTGGGATCATGACCTGAGCCAAACGCAGACGCTTAACCAAATGGGCCACCCAGCACCCCTAATTTTTCAGTTTTCAATAAAATTGGTCATTTTCATTGATCAGGTTTGTAAATTAAAGTCAGCCTTACTATAGAACTCATTGTTTGCTTGTCATATGTCCAAGCAATAAAAAGTGTTAATGTTGATAACTTCTTTCATCATCTTCTTTTAGTGAATAAATTCTTAAATTTTAGGTTTTGCTTTATTTGTACAATACTGATCAATTAAAACATTAAAATTTATTTATTTTCTGCCAAAACTGGGGGAGAAAATTCAAGAGGACATGAATTAGCCTATGATATTGGAAGGAAGGAAGGCAGGCAAGCAGGCAGGCAGGCAAGGGGGGCAAAGAGGGGAGGGCAAGGAAAGAATGGAAAAGATGGGAAAAAGAAGAGAGAGAGAGAGGAAGAAAAAATCTCTTACAACCTAATTGCATGATCCCATATCACCCAGATGTCACCTATACTCTGATAGAAACAACAGCATACCAGCACTACCAACTTCTCTGGTTCCTTCAAGTTCTCAGAATCAGGGGCACAGTTAATGGTACGCTTGTAAGAAAACAGACTCAGTTTCAGCCCTTTTCTATTTATAGCCTAATTGGGGGCGCCTGGGTGGCTCAGTTGGTTAAGCGACTGCCTTCAGCTCAGGTCATGATCCTGGAGTCCCGGGATCGAGTCCCACATCAGGCTCCCTGCTCAGCAGGGAGTCTGCTTCTCCCTCTGACCCTTTTCCCTCTCGTGCTATCTCTCATTCTCTCTCTCTCAAATAAATAAATAAAACTTAAAAAAAAAACTAGCATTATAGCCTAATTGGAAGAAGAGCATATAAATCAGGGATTGACTCCAATTAATGTTCAATCACAATTCTAATAAGAGTTACAAAGGCGTATAATGGCGGGGGGGGGGGAGGAATTTGACCCAAAAACTCAGGTTAAGAAAGTCTCCCATGGGCAGTGATGTTTGAGCTAGAAATATTAGAAATGCACAGAGGAATAGGCTTCTTAGATTCCAGACAGAGTGCACAAATGACATGTGAAGTCTACATAGATCAGGCATTAAAAGGAGAACACAGGGTCTGGAGCACTAGAGCACATGGGACTATATTGTCCATGAAACTACCAACTTCGATGAGACCAGAACATGAAGGGCTGGGCGGGCCATATTATGGATGTCAGTATTTATGTTTACAGCATGGGACTTCACTGAGTTTTTTTTTTTTTTTTTGATAAATTTACATTTGAATTTGTAAAAGATACTCGATCTTCAGAGTAGAAAATGGACTAGTGTATGGGGGATAATAGTCTGTGTGTGCGTGCTTCTTCAGTGGGTCTTATCTATTGCTATTGTTGCCATAATGCTAA
This sequence comes from Callorhinus ursinus, assembly GCF_003265705.2. Taxonomy (NCBI): domain Eukaryota; kingdom Metazoa; phylum Chordata; class Mammalia; order Carnivora; family Otariidae; genus Callorhinus; species Callorhinus ursinus. Next base: position 10,384,653 of record NW_027397073.1, on the reverse strand, counting down.
CAATCACCAAAATACTATTTATTGAGCTCTTAAAGCAAGTTTATGAGGTAAGAACAATTTTTTTAATCCTGTAATATGAAGAAAATAAGGCTTAGAGAAGTTAATCAAATTGTGAAGAGTAAACACAATTAGTAAGAAAAGCAACTAAACATTGAACCCAATTCTTCAATTCAGAATCCCAGTTTTTGTTTTCATTTTTTTCTTAAAGATTTTACTTATTTATTTGAGAGAGAGCGAGCAAGAGAGAGAGAGAGCACGTGCAAGCAGGAGAGAGGCAGAGGGAGAGAGAGAAGCAGACTCCCCACTGAAGAGGGAGCCCAATGTGGGGCTCAATCCCAGGACCCTGAGATCATGACCTGAGCCAAAGGCATATGCTTAACCGACTGAGCCACCCAGGTGCCCCTAGAATCCCCAAACACCATATTCCTTTTGCAACTCGCTCTGATCAGCTGACTTGGGGTCAGGGGGGCCTCTCCTAGTAGCTTGAAGAGGGTTGCTGCTCCTCTGGGAGAGGGAATGCCACCCTGCTATACTGGTTGGGTGCAGCTTCTTTGAAATTCTCTCTTTTCTCTGAAACAATTCAGGTTGAGAATTCTTCATATTTCTCTATCCCTTATATCTACTAGGACTATGACAGTTAAGAGTTCTGTCCCTTTGGTGGCCACCAGTTATTCCATATTACCTAAGTCAACGGCAAATCTCAGGCCACATTTTGTGTGTTCCCTCAGCAACATTTGACACGGTTGATCTCTCCCTCGTGGAGACATTTCTCGTGTTCAACACATCACACTCTACCCTTTTACATCATTTGCCACTCTTTCTCATTCTCCATGACTGAATCTTCCATCTCTTTCCCAAAACAAAGCATTATAAGGCCTCAAGTCTTGGTCTTTAAATCAGCACTGAGCCTTTAAGTGAAATCTTTCAGTCTTATTGCTTAAATAATATCAATTCAATGAATCCCACAAAGATAAATCCCCAGCCTTTACTTGTTTCAGAACTCTAGAGTCCTACATCCAGTTTCCTACTCAATGTCTCCATTTGGGCATCTCTAATTTAACATGCCCGCACTTGACTATTTCATACTGCAAATCTGTTTCTCCTCTAGTTTTGTTTTGTGGTTGTTGCTGTTTTGTTTTTATCAGAAGATGAATGTTCAGATCAAAACATGAAATTTTCCTCAATTTTTTTTAAAAAAAATCATACTCCATATATAATTCATCAGCAAATACAGTTGAATTCATAACCAAAAGTATATTGAATCTGACCACTTCTCACCACTTTAATCTTTATTGTCTAGTCTCATACGACATACAGAAATGATGGAATACCAATACATCATTTTTTTAACTGACCTAATCCCTCTAAGGGAAGCCTCTGCCCCCTAATAGCTGCCTCCACTGCAAGTCATGACCATTTACTATGGAGTTTTCACACAGCTATCAAAGTGAACCTCTTAAAACATACATAAGATCATAGGTCTCCCATCTCTTTAATCTCCAATGGCTACTCATACTGTACAGAACAAAACGCAAATTCTTTTCATAGACTCAGTGTCATACATTGTCTGGCCTCTGATTATTTCTATGTTATCATTTCTTATCATCTTTATCCTCTTACCTGGGGGTTTTATTACTTGTTCCCCTGCCCAGAACATTTTTTTTTTTCCTCTTGATGTTCTCATGGTTCACTCTCTCATTTTCTTCATTCCTATCTCTGCTCCAATGTTATCTCTTCAGAATGTTTTTTCTGTTCAGCCTCTATATAGCACATGATATGTAACCTTAGTTTAAGGCTAAATCTTAGTTTAACATTTTATTCATCACTTACTCATAGAATTATAATATATACTTTAATATATATTTATTTATCTAGTACCTGCCCCTCTGACTAGAATGTAAGCTTTCTGCTGATAAGGACTTTGCCTCTTTCTCACTAATATTTCCATCATCTAGAAAAGCATCTGACACATCCTAGGAGCTCATTAGATATTTGTTCAGTGAATTATTAATGAGTCGGTCTCTGTGTCCAACAGAGCGAACAGCTACATATCTCTGGATTCTTCTTTGAAGTCTGTCTTGGGGCTAGATTTTCTCTCATAGTCGTTAACCAGTCTCTCTCACCTTCACCCAGTACCTCTCTGCACATAATGGGCAAGTGCTTGAATGCTGGAGCTTAGTAGTCCTGGCCTGAAGCCCCAGCTCTTTGTTTTGTTGACTGTGACCACAGGCAAGGTCTACGTATCTCACCTTCCACAACTGTAGTTTTGGCATGTGTACCTACCTCACATGGCTGCAATAGCAATTAAATGGGAAACTCCTTAAAGTACTAAAGCCTGGCACACAGTAAAAACTCAAAAATGGTATTTTTTTTTATCTCTTAGAATACCCTCTCAGATTAAGCAAACTAATTTAGTCCATTCCTGTTTTGTTAAACTTTTTTTTAAAGATTTTATTTATTTGACACAGAGAGAGCATGCACACACAGGCAGGGGGAGGAGCAAAGGGAGAGGGAGAAGTAGACTCCCTAAAGAGCAGGAAACCCAACGTGGGGGCTCGATCCCAGGACCCTGGGATCATGACCTGAGCTGAGGGCAAACACTTAACTGACTGAGCCACCCAGGTGCCCCTGTTTTGTTAAATTTTCAAAACAGTTTTTTCTTAAGTGTAATGCTAGGTCATATTGTGAAAACAAACCCATATATTATAACTGTATGCTAAACCACTCCCATTGGAACTAACCATAATATGCTGTTTTATAGTTTGTCTTATTTTTTGTATCTGTTATATGTCTAAGCATCTAAGTCATACTTTTAGTTTTATGTAGTTAATTAATTACCTTCTAGCAGAGAGAGAGTGGTCATTTATAGGTAATCTCTTGTCCTAAACCCTCGTATGCTGAATTTGGGGGTGGGTAATCTCTTTGTTAAAATATCCTTTTACTGTTTGTTAAAAATTTCTAATACCCCATTTCCATTTTCACTGAAATGACTCAAGTTAACCAAAGAAACATGCTTTAAAAAATGTAGATCATAAAACTGCTTGCAGAGCAGACGCCTAATAGAATGCTTATCCCTACATTTTATGTTAGATCTGTGGCCAATTATATTTAGTCTTCAGTTTAATGGAGTCAATCCTAAGCAGAACAAGAGGTCTAAATGAGCCACTGAGATGTGCTGTGCTTCCTTTAGTTGACAGAGGTTTCATTCATTGAATCATGAAAATGGATTTTCTATTTATTCCTCAAATATCTCAGAAAATTGACGCTTGAAGGGTCAATAATATAAACATGGGACTTTTTAAATAGAAAGAATGGGTAACTGAGTCATGCTTTTAGGAATTCAATACCTCTTATATTCATACTTCTGAGGTTTCTATTGATCAACTAATGGTGAGGATTATCAACTTATATTTGTATAGAATTATTACATATTCCAATAGTGTTTTTTTCCTGTATTCTGAGCAGATAGTTTTGGAAGATCTAGGGAGAGGGTTCCTTATACTTCTCTGCTTTGCAAGTACCTAACTACCTAGGTGTTGGGGTGCTATTAACAGCCCTGTCTCAATATTTCTGCTAATGAGTTTTTGGAAATTTATCTCACTAGGCTCAACTTTTCTCTTTGAAAAGAAAAGGTTTGAACTAAATTGTTCTTAATGTTTGTCTGCTTTGCTGGCTCTTCTGTGTTGTTTCATTGTCTAAGGGGGAAGGCTCTGGCACAGTGGCTATAAGCAAGGTTCTATATGATGGGTTAATCCAATGATGAAATACCTACTTCAATTTGGCATTTCTGTTTTAAAATTGTTAGGGGAAAAAAATCTCAGCCATCTTCTAGAAAATTCATAACATATTATTCAAGTCAAGCATCCAGACTATTCTCATCACGCAATAGCTAGAAGATTTCATCTCATTCCCAGTATGTGTAAGAGCCATCACTTCTTGGAGGCTCATTGTATTGATTTTGCTCATTCTTTAAGAAGTACACTGTTTTGGTTTTTTTTGATAAATGACATTTTTCTTAGATAAATAACAAGTTCCAATAAGAATGTAAGCATAACAATCTAAAATCTTCAGAGATGTTCCTGAAGTTAAATTCTATCTTCTTGCTCATTTGGGGACTCAGAAATAAATATGCAACATTTTAAATATAAAAAGGCATCTACTTTCTGCAGTTAAAGGATGATACATTTACTAATATTTATTCATAACATTATTATTTTGGGTGGTGATATAGTAGAGATATTGGAAAAGATCTGAGTAACTTTAACTGATTTCTAGTAAGTATGTAAGTGGGTCTTAATGAAGTTTATTTTGCTTCACTTACATGAAGAGAGTCCACATTTTAAATGCATAGCTATTCATTTAGACATGTTTTGAATACAAGCTGGTCCCTGAAATGAATGTTACAGCTTTTTCTCTTGCTTTTCAGTTCAGCAGAGTGTGTCCTGATGGTAGTTCTTTCTAATTTACTATTGAGCATAAATTAAATATGTATTAATCAGTTTACATGCAAACACACTCAAATATTTAGATGCAGTGGCCTTCAATGTTTATATTTAAACAACCATCTCTTTTGCAATCCCTGATAGTTCCCCCACCGCAGGGAGCAATAAAACCATACTGATGGCTTAGTTTTATATATGGCTTAGTTTTAAGTAAGTATTGTGTCTTTCTTTTCTTTAAAAAAAATCAGCTGGAATTTATTGATTGCTCATTATGTGTGTAAGGGCGAGACTAAATTTTTACATTGAGAACTGTGGAAATAACATTTCTGCTTATAGAAGTGAGATAGTTTCCTCTTATATTCTGTAACTCAATCCTTCCAATTGATCAGCTCAACATTGGTTAAAGTAATTTTTTTCTGGTAAAGAATCAGAATATATGACCAATTTGGAAAATGAAGAGGTCGTGCAATTGGTAATCTATCCAACGGACTTTGAATGATTCTTATTATCTCTCTGCTTCATCATTGTGAGTACTAGGATACTGAGAGTCCATGTGTATGGAGCATCTCACTGGAGAACCACTTCCATGCAAACTTGGATATATATTTTTTTTCTCCAGATAAAGTTACAGGTATTCCCCCACTTTTCAAAAGTTCACATTACTCTACTTCAGTTTTGCAAGACCTGTGATAGTACCTGTGTTTGCGATCTGAAAGAAATCTGAAGAGGATTTTCTCTTAGGTAAAAAGACAAAAAGCAAAAAGAGCCTTCAGCCTGTGTTTGGCAGGGAGCGTGTACAGAGACTGTGCTCACCTGAGCAGTGAGAATGGTCTAGCCCAGCTCCCTCTCCAGGAACTACACTTGGCATCTCAGCTTCGAGCCACCAGATTTGAACTGTGTCTGTGAGTATCTGTGCTTTAGCTCAAATTTATTTAGTGCATCCATTAGCAAAACATGTCTTATGATTTCAGAAAAGCCTAAGAGAGGTTATTTCTTGGGTCTGGGAATGCTCAAAACATTCTCCATGTAGGTTAATGCTAATTGGTTTTTGCTTTCTGCCATTTCAGCTTATGAAAGATTTCAAAGAACACCCTACTTTCAGATAGTGGGGGAAGCCTATATTGCGTTGTGGAAAATAAGCCCAAGCTAAAGATTCAGGTTTACTGTGTGATTTTGCACAAAAAGAAAAGAAGCAATTGAAAGTAGCTAAGGAAAGAAATGTATCATGTATTCTCTGTCTAGGTAAGAGTCTAGACAATCTGGTAGACATTGACGGACTGGAGATCCACGTTATACTATGACAAAATGTTCAATTAAACAGCCCCACGCAGTCATTTGGATGGCCTACTCAGTAACATCAATGGCCTTGCAGTAACATCGATGGTGCTGGCTCAGCCTAAACTCCAAAGGATGACACACAAGATTAAAGCTTAGAACTGAATGTTGGCTTCTTTGACTACCCTTCTGAAGGTGTTGAAAGAAAGACCTGAGTTTAGAAAACTTCAGACCAGATTGAAAGCCGAGGAGGAAAAAAAAAAAAAAAAAAAAAGAATGGGAATATAAAGAGCCCTGGCAATTAAGGCCTTAAAGTTAGAAACTCCAAAACAAAATAGACGATATTTTAAAAAAGCTTTAGAAGACAAAGCCTAGCCAAATTACTCAGTTGAATAAAGTGATTCTGGGAAAATGTTATAACATAATCAGAACGTCATAACCAATGAAATTACCCAATTTAATAAAACAACTCAAATAAAAGATCAGAATTATGGCTTGGGGTAGGCTTGAATTAAGGAGCCAGAGAGAGAGAGAGAGAGAGAGAGAGAGAACCAAAAACCAAAGAAAAAATGAAGCATATTTTCCAAATATATAAAGAAATTCTGGATATTATTATTGGCAGATGGGAACAAATAATCTTGTACAATTCAAACTCAATGTATATTTCGAGAGAACTAAACTGTCCAAAAACCCATGAGCCTGGATTTTTCTAAAGGCCTCTGAAACTTTAACTTAATACCTCCCTTAGGAACCCATCCTTCCACTGGCAGGAGAGAGCTAAGGGAGATGTATGGCTTCCTCAGAAGGGCTTAATCCCAAATGTCAACTTCAGATGTGGTATAAATCACGAAAGATGAGAAGTAACATACACAGTGCAGAAAGCTGGTATAGAGAAAAACAAGTAAGAAATAGGGCAATATTATTAGTTAGCCCCTTCCTGACCACAGCAGGAAAACTTGTCAGTCCATTATTTTCAGGATTATAATAATGCTATGGAAAAGTAACTACTGTTTTATTCAATTCTCTCACTTTCGGAAGACAGAACTATACATTATTTATATATCCTGAGCTTTAAGCAGAATTTGGTGACTGGGAGTGACTTTGTGTTCTCTCTCTCTAAAAAGGGGTTAATTGTATTCTCTTTGCAGGGTATTAACAAAAGGGTGTCTTATATCCAGAGATACAGCAAGGGATCACAAATCATGTGTTCTTCTATATTTCTCAGACTCCTTGGTAATTAGGTATGAATAATATACCAGGGTTCTGGCCAATGGGATATAAGTGAAAGTGAAGGAAGGCTCTTTACAACATAGTTCTCAAACCCATCTTTCAGAATTCTACTGTTCCCTCTTATCTGGCTACACATCACAGGGGGAATCTATACAAGAGTCAAGGTCCCATCCAGTCCTAATCGAACAGAGATGTGAGCAAGAAATAAAATTTGTTTACTGTGTTAAGAACTTGGGTTCATTTATTATCAAGCACAGGCGAGACTGTCACTTGGCCTCCATTGTTGCTCTTGGAATAACTTCATTCTCTAAATTCTTTTAAAATTGTGTTGGGGGGTGCTCATTTTAAAGATATTTTTTATTTGGCTTTCTGAGGTTTTATAAGTTGTGAATTTATTTCTATTATTTTTTATTGAATATATTGCAAATCTTGCATCTGAGAATTGGTGTCTTTAATCTGCACATTCTATGACTCAAATATTGTTTCTGACTCCTTTTTGATCCCCTTTCCCTGAGAATCCTTTAAAACACATGCTAGCATTCCACACCATTCCTTTCCTCCCCATCTCTTGTCTCTCTGCCACTTTGTAGACTTTCTCTGACTTGTCTTTCAATGTCAGTTCTCTTCAGCCCTGTTTAATTTGCTACTAAATTTATCCCTTGATTTCTTAATTTGTTATTGTATTTGTGTCTTCTAGAAATTAATTTTTTCTTCAAATGTGCCGCTTTGATTTTAGAGTTACTAGATCATTGCTGAGGTTTTCAAGTTTGATTTTAGGTCCCCCCCCCTTGGTCATTTTGTCATATGTCTGTCTGTTCCTGAATATCTTTGATTTTACATTAGACATTGATTAAGAAAAATAGATACAAATAACAAGAGTCCTCAGATAATATTCTATTCCTCAGGAGAGTACTTTTGTTTACTTTCACTGCACCCCCTTGAGTGCTGAAAGTATGGGACTCTTGAACTTCACTGATAAATCATAAAGGCAAACCACAGCTCCAGAGAGAACAGCTCTTCTGACCCTTTAACTACCAGGGTATAGCCTCTTAGGAGCTCAGCCCAAGTGTGGGCTAGATTACCTATTTTCCTGCTCTTATGGGCTAGTTGATGGTTCCTTGATTTCTAAGCTCTGATGCAACAAAGTGATGTGGCTTCATCTCTTGGGAAAAAATTGATGAAGTCACAAAAGCAAGCAGAGGATGTAGCCAGGATACTGAGAGATAACACACTTTATTCCTTTCTATTACTACCCACAATTATTTAGTGAGGATAAACTGAATCTATCATATCCAGCCACACCATAATTAAATCTGTATCTTAATTATAATTTTGTATGTTTATATGATAGCTACTATTTATGGGGGTGAATATTTCATTTTAAACTATGCCTTTCTGTTAGATTTTAAAGGACAAGTTATATACATACGTATATTTTTACACATACACCTGTCTAAGTACTTCATTAATCAAAATTGGTACGTGCATTGAAAGATGGTGCCTTGTTAAGGCAGATGAGGTAAGAAGCATGCCTCACAGTATGGTGATAAAATATGGCTAGTTCCCCTTTGATGATCTAAAATCATCTATATCACTCATTTCAGCTAAGCTTTATTTCCTCTCCCTGATTTCTGTTTTTATACTTCCACAGTTCTCTTCCCTTTTAGGCTCTCAGATTCTTTCTTCCATCTACCAAAATTTACTTGCTTAGAGGAAGTAATCAGAATCATTTTTAATGTAAAATCTGGCCAATGAATACTTTGCAGATTCAAATTTATCTCTACGAAAAAAATATTTTTCCATTCTTAATCATTTAAGGTTTTATACACTGGGTTGGTAGCATAGTTGTGGTCATGGGAGCAAGGAAGTAAAAGTTTTGGGCACTTTTTTACAACCCATAAAACACTCCAGTGAAGACCCGTTTCAGCTGATTTTAAACCTAAAAAATCAGAATTAAGTTACAAAAATTTCATTATCAGAAACGGTGGCCACTAGCCAGCAGAGGGACTCAAGAAACTTAGCCTTTTCTGACAGTGCTTCCTGTCAAATGCTTAAGCTTTCCTCCTTTCAAGAATTTATTTAGGAGAGACTGTCAGCTTTACTCTGGGATCTTCCTTTCTAACCAAAGAGAAATTTGAAATATTGAAAATAATTGTCATTTTGAAAGGTAAAATGTTAAATTTGTATCTAGAGGACATTACAGCTGTTAAAAATGTTGATAGAGCATCCGCAAGGACAGCAAGCAATGGTTTATATTTTCAATTCAAATGCCTAGAAAGAAAATCAAAAGAGAAGTCTGTTCATACGTCTTGTGAAAGTATAGAATCTGTGTCCTGCCTGGCAGAAAGAATAATTTTAAAAGTCCCCAGAAGTGTTAACTGAATGTAATGTCAAACTGTCTACAAGTGCTTTCAAAAAATAAATTACCTCTAATACCTTGTGTATTTTTTCACTCCTTCTATTCCCCTGTTACCAATTAGTTAATACCTCACTTTGTCAGTGAGATGATGATTCTCAGTAATCTAGAACTTCAGATGTAGCATCAATAACTTTGATAATGCTCTTACACGAGAAAATCTCTCATAAAGCCTCACTATATCAAATCCTAATTTAGAGAAATGCAGCAACAAGCTGCAAAGTGCTCTCAAGTTAATGTGCAAATGTTTATTGGATTCTCATTTCTTGTCAGTTTCACGTTTCACTGATGTTTCTATCCTCTCCTAGGGATACATTTCCTAAAGGAATTTATATGGTTTTTATTGATTGCCATAGAAAATTAAAGTTATATCCAGCAAGAACAAAATATATCATTCTTGAATTACTAAACAGTCTGTGCTATGATACACATGAGAAGCATAGTTATCAGAAAATGAGGTCACATTTTAATGTGTCTGAAAGCAGTATTTATACGAAGAAGTTGGGGATGTGGGCCAGGGAATAATAAAAATTATATATGAGTCAAGTAAACAAGCTAAAGAACTTTCAGACTAAATAGCAAGGCAACTATGTCTTAGGTAGCAGGTAAGAAAAAATTAAGGTTGTATCAGAGAACCTGGATGATTCTAAGGTATGACACTATAATCAAAATGAAATTGCTATTGTCAGAATCGAATTTTAGCAAAACTCCAATTTATGATCTTTTACTTTTGTGATACTCTGCACCTCTCCTTCCACTGGCTCTTTTCCTTCACTGACCTCTATCCCCAGCCCCAGGTCGTCATGCTGCTCCTGGGACCCTGAGGACACTGTGAAGCACCTGTGTCTGCCTCTTTTCTGTACTCCTTCCCTTTCCTCCATCTTCTTGCAGTAAAATATTATTAAGTCCCAGAGTCCACTACTTTCCCCATTTGTCATGGCCATGATGGCTTTTGATATAAAATGAGGCTCTCGTTATTTTGTGATAAATACATAGCAAATGCTGGAAAGAAATACACAAATTATTTCTCTCAATTCTTTACTTTCCATGCAGGCACAACTGGCTGAGTGATCTTATTAAAACCGAAGTCAAATTATATCCATTCTTTGATCACAACTCTCCAATGGATTTCTCTTACTCAGATTCAAAACTACAGTCCTTGCAATATTAAAATGATCTACAAGACCCGACACAGTCTGCAGTTAGACAACGAGTCTCCTCCACCCACCCTGCTTGTACTCTCTCACTTTTCATCCCTTTGCACTCATTTCCAGCAACACTGCTTTCCTCGGTGTCTCTAACATTTTGGGACACTTCTGTGTCAGAGCCTCTGCACTTGCCCTTCCTTCTTCCTGGAATACTATTTATCAGTGATCTACATGGGTGAGCCCCTGACCTTCTTTAGGCTTTGTCCTAAATGTCATCTTTTTAAAAGAGCCCTTTCCGGGTCATGCTATAGAATTACATTTCCTGGTTTCCTTTCTCTATTTCTTTTCCCCCTTAGATCTCACTACTACCCAGCATACTATATATGTGACTTATTATTCTTATTTTTCTCTATCTTCTCATTAGAAAATAAGCACCATGACAGTAGGGATTTTTGCCTGTTTTGCATGAAACAGTGTCTAAATGACATTTGGTACATAATATACAAAGAAAAATGCTCATGGCAAGTACATGGATATATCTTGTAAGGTGGGCATTAAAAACTAAACCTGTATGGACTGAGGCACAGAAAAATTACTCAGGTCCAAGAATTGAACCTGTGTCTTTTTGGCTTTTATAACAAAGCAATTAAACAGTTTTTAAATCAGTGGAGCTTTGTCATTTAACACTGGCTTTCTTGCAGCAATTTTTCATCAAAAGCATTCTGTGTTACAGTTAAAGTTTCAGTTGCCATGCCAAATTGTTAAAAATCATTTTGATCTTTTCCCTCAAATCTTACAAATAGAGGGCACTTTTCTAATGAAACCAGGGCTCACATGTGTTTATATCATCAAGACATTAAGAGCCCATGTAAAGGCCCAACGTGGAATAAGCTGTTTTTTCGTCTGTCCTTATACGTAAAAAGCCAAACAACTTGAAAATCAAGGACCTGTCTGGGAACTATCTGAAAACTGAGGTCACAGGACAAACCACCACCTTGAAATCTGGAGAGACCGGTAAATCCAGAGTGTCACAGCCCAGATCAGCTTACCTGGAGCAGAAACCACTGGGCCATAAACTGATAGGAACAGTTAAATACTAATTTTGGCAAATTGCTAGAGGCTAAGTGTGAACTGGCATGAGAACAGAACCTCAGAGCCACAGTTTTCATTCAGGCCCCACATTTTTAGAGATTTTACTTTTAAGGAGCCCCACTAAGTTCTCACAACAAGAGATAGGAAAGATCCTCTGGTGGCTGTGGCGAGGGAAGAGAAACAATTTGCCAGAGTCTTATCTCAGGAGGGAGAGGGCATTTCTCTGACTCCACTTCCCTCTAGCCTTCCTGTCTCATATAAGGGTGAAAAAAATCTATGATACAGCTGTGAAGGTCACAACTGAGGGATTTAGATCAACTAAAACACGGAGATTTAGTCATAATTTTGTAAGATAAATAACCCTACATCTTTCTAGCACATCAACAGGACTCTAGTATAATAAGAATGGATCACAGCTGTAAAAGCTGTAAAATGAAGATTCTATTTAAGGAGTTTTTAGGGAGACCCAAAGAGAGACAAAAAGAAGAAGAAATCGAAGCCTCTAACACCGACAACTACCACAAACATTAAGAACAGCCCAACGCAGCTGTCAACATAAAACCTCACACTAAAGGCTTATAACCACATTTACTACTGCCCTATGTGCCATGTCTATCTTTCAACAACAACAAAAAACTATTAGGCAGACTCTACAAGGCATAAACACAGTCTTAAGAGACAAAATAAGCATGAGAACCAGAGTCAGATATGGCACAGATTTTGGAATTCTTATACAGGAAATTTAGAATAACAATGATTAATATAATAAGGTCTTAAAAGAAAGAGTACACAGCATGCAAGACAGACGGGTCATATGCAAAGTGGAGAGGTAAAAACTAAAGAATCAAGAGGAAATGCTAAAAATCACACACACTATAGAGACATGAAGAATGCCTTTGATGAGCTCATCAGCAAACTGATCCAGCCAAGAATAGAATCAGTGAACATGAAGAAATGTCAACAGAGACTTCCAAAACTGAAATACAAAGAGAGAGAAGAATGAAAAAATAATAATAATAAAAAAAACAAGACAAAAAAAATAACCAAGAACTGTGGCACAATTTGAAAAGATGTAAGATATGCATAATTGGAATAGTGGAAGAAGAAGAGAGAGGATGGAGCAAAAAAAAATATTTGAAGTAATAATGGTTTTGAAAATATTCCCAAATCAATGACAGACACCAACCCATAGATCCAGGAAGTACAGAGAACACAAAGCAGATTAAATACCAAAAAATGTGCATATAGGCATATCATATTCAAACTACAAAAAAACAAAGAGACAATGATTTCTGCTGAAAACAGAGGAAAAAAATCACCTTACCTATGCAGACACAGTTACAAGAATTACAGTAGATTGTTTGTCAGAATCCATGCAAGCAAGAAGGGAGCAAAGTATTTAAAGCATTTAAAGAAAATAATAAATCACTAGAATTCTGTAGTAAGTGAAATTATCCTTCAAAATGAAAGAGAAATGGGAATTCCCCAGAAAAAAAAAAAACACACAAATTGAGGGAATTCATCACTGTACAACTGCCTTGTTAGAAATGCTAAAAGATATTTCAGCAGAAGAAAAATAAGTAGTTCAGAAACTTGGATCTCCACTTAGAATGGAGAAGTATTAGAGATAGAAATTGAAATAAAATACTTCTTTTATTCTTAATGATCTAACAAATAACTGTGTGTAAAATACTAGTAACAATTAGGGGTTGATAACAGCATGCGGATGACTGGAATAAATAGCAGCAATATTATAAAGAGAGAAATTGGGAATATTATGTTATAAATAATCTAGAATACATTTGAGGCATATACTGTTATTTGAAGGTGGACTTTGATTCGTGAACAATATACATTGCAAACTTCAGGGAGCCACTAAAAATTTTCAAAAAAAATGTAGTTGCTATGCTAAGAGAGGAATGACATGAAATACTCAAAACCAGTGAAGACAGAATAAAGGAGAAAAGGAAACCCAAAACACAAGTACAACAAATAGAAAGAGTTACATACAGGGTGGATATCAATCCAACTATATCAATAATCACTATAAATGTGAATGGTTTAAAGATACCAGTTAAGATGACATATGTCAGAGTGGATAAAACAAACAAAAAATGAGACCCAACTATATATGGTTTTCCAGGAAACCACTTCTTTATATAAAGAACACATCTAAGGGATTCCATTTGGTCCTTAACAAATTCCACTGAGTCCAGCTTAAGTGCCAGGCCAACCATTGTGTTAGCATCAAGGACAAAATAGCATGAAAATGCACCAGTGTCCTTGTGAGGATCTCATGGTTCCAATCTTTCCTGTGATCAAGGTATGTTATGGACTAAATGTTTGTATACCCGCCAAATTTATATGTTGAAACCCTAACCCCCAATATGACACTGTTTGGAGATAGAGACTGTGAAGTGGTAATAAAGGTTAAATTAAGGCCATAATCTGACAGGACTGGTGCCCTTAGAAAAGGAGGAGAGTTCTCACTCTCTGCTATGTGAGGACGTGGCAGGAAGGCAGCCCATCTGCACAACAAGAGCCCTCAACTAGACACCACATTGCCTGGCACCTTATTTTGGACTTCCCAGTTTCAAAAACTGTGAGCTTACTAAGACTTCCCCTACTTGCCAAATAACCCCGACTGTAAACCATCCTATCTGTAACTTGTCTCTTCTTCCCTATAAATATCCATCTATGATAACACCACTCTGCCAGACACTGATCTTAGGATCTGGGGTGCTTTCCCCATTGCAATAGCATAAGTAAAATCTATCTTGCTTTTCCAGTTTTTATCACTGACTGTGCCATATTGAACATGGATCGACCTGCTTTTTTACCAATAAAGGCAATTCATACTACAAAGAAATCCATACCATTTAAGGCTTAATGCACTTTTAAGATACATTTATATAGGTGCATATTCATTAATTCTTTACTTTTTGTTGAATTATATCTAGGAATATTTTAAAAATGAGACTAGAGCTCATTTGTATTATTATCATTTGTATAGCTCATTTGTATATTATCATATGTATTATTATTATGTGGATAATTAGATTATACTCAATTATTTCACAGGCAATGCTGCAAAGTTTACTTGTAAATGTCTCCATATGCATATGTATTAGTTTCCCCTAGTTTATAATAAAAATATCATACTTCAAGTGCTTTGCATGAGATTACCCATTTTATTCTAGTATTTTTATGATGGGTGCCAATATTATTCCAGTTTTACACAAAAGATAATGCAATCTGCCCAAAGAGAAACTATTTTCAGTTAGCAGGATTATGCATTTTCAATTGTGTTATATAATACCAAATTGCTTTCCAAAGTGGCTGATCCATTTTATTTGTTCACCAACAGTGTAGGCATGCCCTTCTCCACATCCTCACCAATAACTGATAATGTCAGACTTTTGAACTTTTTCAAGGATGAGAGAAAGAATATTTGTTTCTATTTAATTTATCCCTTTGCTTTCTTTTTGTAGATTGTTTAATATTGTTCTTAGCCAATTTTCTTACTTGTTAAAATTTTCCTCATTGATTTGTAGGCACTCTGTAAATATTAATGTTTTCTACAAAAAGATAGGTAGTATTTATAATTTTGTTCCTTATTTTTTGTTTACATCAAAAGTTTTTAATTTGGATGTTGTCAAATGGATTACTGTTCAGTTTTAAAATTCTGATATTTGTATCTAAGAAAATTATCTTTTCCAAGTTCACAAATATAATTTGTTAGGATTTAGATACGATGATAAATTATATCTATTCTACCTACCTCTGAGTTCAGAACAAATTAATAAAAAATAAATAAGATTTGGGGAGACGAAGGTTGCCAGATTAATCCACTTATAGGCATAGTTGTTGTGTGCTTGGGTTTTCACAGAACACAAGCTTCTACCGTCAGATAGCCACCAGATCGAGTGTTTGAGATTGCAGCACAAACAACTCGTGCTAATTAAGCTTCAATTACAGGCAAAGAAGGTAAAAGAGAGCAGGGTTGGGTACTAATCCAAATATTTTTGTGAAATAGAAGGGCAAAGCATAATTGAATTACCCTGCTGTAATTTTATTTCCAAAAGATGTCTTTTTTACAATATTGAACAAATTTCCTTCTATTCTTAGTTTGCTAAGATTTTATCCAAGAATGGATACATGGATGCGTTTTATTTTTATTAAGCATTGAAATGCAAATATGTTTTCATTTATTCTACCAGTGTGGCAACTTACAGTATTTACTTTTTGAATGGTAAACCAAATTTGTATTGCCAGGAGAAATACAACTTGGCACTGATCTTCCAGTTCATGAATTTGCTCTTCTATTTTAAAATGCTATTATATCTATGTATTCAGCTCCAAGTTTCAACTATTGCATTATTCAAATTAAAAATTTCCATTTGATATTTTTCACAGTATGGAGTTCTATGATGCAATTCTTTATTATCTCATCTAATTTCTGGTTTATATAAACCACACACATTTTAGAAACTGTGCCTGATCATTCTGATTCATGGGCACATCACAGGATCGGCTGTTTGCTCTGTTTCTTATCATGTAGCCTTATTTCCTGGTAAGGATGGTAATGCTGGATTGAATGCTGGACATTATATATGAAAATTATTCTGGATAATGGTAATAGAACTAAATTGCATTAGACTTTAATAAATCAAGGATGTATATTTCAATCTGTACTGTAATCACTAAAAGAATAGCAAAAGATGTAAAACAAGCTAGGGTAGGGGCACAAAATGGAATATTAAAAATACTTAAATAACCCCAATAAGTTCTCTCCTAATGTCAATTATATAATGAGGAGGAAGCAAGAACTGTTCACCTAGTCCTGATAAGATTTTAGGAACAATAAAATGCTCTAGTTCTCAACATTCTAATATTTTAAACTTCAGTGTGTGAAGTAATTACTGTTTTCATTTCCCTATGCATTTATAACAGAATATCTAATGTTTTGACAAAGTGTGTTAAGGTCACTGAATAGTCATATATGTCCCATTGACCATTAAGATCATTTTGCAGTTTTAGATCACAAGACCATTTTCACAGTCCTGAACTACCATGCAGAACGAGGTCTAATCTGAATAAACACAACTTTGCCATACTTGCCACTGTAAATGAAAATAATTACAAGATAGGGGAGGTTCAAGTCCACCTGTTTTTATTGTTTGCTCCATGAGGTATGAAGTATGTGAGTTAGCATGACCCCTGCATGGATTTGATTCAATGAGAAAGCATATATATATTTATTATCACATTAAACTATTTCCCAAAAACCTAGTGACTCCATTAAATATTAGACTATTAGCTATGTTCTCAAAAATATGAATAAGGTGGTAATTTAGAAAGATTTTCAGCCTAGACGGTAAATTCCTGTAGTGGTTTTAAATTCTAAACTATAATTTGATGCTTTGTTGACAATTCAGTCATATACCAATGCTACTAAACACTAGTTTATTTATAGGCATATTTATAATAAACATGTCTAAAAGGTTAGATTGTGTCAACACTGTGGAAGGTCTTCAATGCCACCTTATCAATGTGTACTTATGGTGGGAAAAAAAAATACCAGAATCATTACTAACGCTACTTTTTAAAATGATAATAGCTGATACTTTATAGGACTTACTTTGAGTCTGGTGCTCTTTTAAGCACTCCATACTTATTAATTTCATTCTCAGCTTTACCAGGTATTACTATTATTATTCCCATATTACAGATGGAGAAACTGAGGCATATATAGACTAAATAATTTGATGAACCAGACAGAGCTGGAAAGTGGCAATACTGGAATTTGAACCGCACATGTCTGGTGCAGAGCGTGGAGCATGCTCTCTCTTCCTGCACCATATTATACCGTTACACATCATAAATTATGCCATATCACTCCTTATCCCTCTCTATGACACTCTTCCAGGTCATCTTCAGAAGGCGCTTTATGAGTCAACATTATAAGTAAAAGAAATTATGATAGTTGAAAAATAGTTATATTTTGTGTGAGTTTGGAGATTAAAATTTCATATTAAAACAACTGATCTGGTAAGACAGATTTATAATAACACAATGAGGAGAAGATAATTCTTAGACCTAAATTTTTAAATAATTATTCTCATGCAAAAATATTAGTGCTTTAAATATTTTTAATATATAAATGGACAGAGTTATATATTTTTTGCATTTTTATTTGTTCTATATTCATTCACATATTTTATCCATTTTTCTACTGGCCATTCTTATTTTTGCTTATCTTCTTCCTGTCTCCAGATTGAGTGCTTGTCGTTTAAAATAAAATTCAAAAGCAAGAGGAAAACTATATTTTTTGTTGGAATTAGAGTCTACTTATCCATAATTTATTTTACAATTTCACCATGAGGATCAATGTGTATTTTTCTATCATTTCTAAAACAATGAAATATTCATACTTATTTTTTGTTTACAGTACTAATGAACAGTCTGGTGTATTATTTCTCCATGGGTGGTAGCAATGTAATCTACAACCTCAGCATATAATAATAGATTATTTAAGAATAATTGTGAAAACTAACCTATTTGTTTTAATTGTGAAACAAATAGATATCTTTTTAATGTAAATTTTATATAGTGCCAAGTCTCTTCAGTGATCATGAAACTTTAGTTACAGTGTGTAATGTACTATTATAACTTTCATAAATCAAAATAAGGTATTAAGAATAAATAGGCATGAAATAAAATACAGGAAATAGACTAAAAGAATCCCACCAAAGATGATGGTGATTCACTCTGGCCTGGGAGTTCTGGAAAGGACAGAGTCTGACATGGGACTTCAGCTATTCCTGTACATATTTTAAATTTTAAATCTTAAAGCGTAAAGCCTATATAACAATTGCTAAATATGGCTGACGTGGGTATGTTTTTGTTACATGATTTTTTTTTTTAGATCATTTCCTCACCCTTTTACAGCTTATTCTCCACTGAGAACTCATGAAAAACAAACAAACAAAAAAAAAAACCTGTATTGTCAGCAGTGGACATCTATAATATAGAAGTTATTTGATAAGCAGTTTTCATTTTTATGTTATTTCATATTCCATACACGTAGTGATCAAGGATCTCTAACAAGAACATTAAACATCAGAGGATTTATTTTAAATGGTAACCTGCTCATGGCTTTAAATGCCATGCCTCTCTTCCTAGGCTGTGCTTAAAAGGCATATAACTTAGCATATTGTTTTTCTGTTTCTGAAAATTTGAAAAGTACAGTTTGTGGCGGTGAATATTACATATCAACTTGGGTAGGCCATGATATCTAGATACTAGGTCAAACATCAGTAATGGATAAAGGCTGTAAAGATGGAATTAACTTTTAAAGTAAACATTTTAGTCAAAAGATTACTTTCCATAATGAGGATGGGACTCAGCCAATCAGTTGAAAGCCTTAATTGAAAACAGAGAGAAGTGTGAGGAAGAGACAGCCTCCAGATTGCATTTAGATTTATGCTGTAGCCTCACTTCTGCCCCACGTCTCCAGCCTACAAGGCTGCCCTGCAGAATATGGAGTAGCCAGCCTTCACAATCATGAATTACTTAAAATAAAATTCTTCCCATAGATAAATAGATGAATAGATAGATTTAGACAGGTAGATATCCATATATATAAATATATAAAAATATATTTACATATATTTATGATTTATAAATATATGTAAATATATTAAAAATATATAAAACATATTCTATTAGCTCTGCTTCTCTGATGAACCCTGGCTAATACATGGTTTCTTTAAATTTTTGACATTTACATTTAAAAACATTTAAAGCACTGGAATTTGGCCATAACTTGCCATAAGATTCATCCCACTGCATTATTTTAAATGCAGCTCTATAGACAGAATTAAGTTTCTAAAATATGTCTTTCCTAGGTGCTATGTCCCAACTTACTGAAAAGCATATAACACATGGGAAAAAATTTGTAACAATTACCAAATTCAGACTAACATCAAAGAAAATATACCTTGATTCTGTATCATCCCACTTTCTACTGCCCAGTTAAGCAAAATGAAACGCCTACCCACCTTAAGGTAAAAACCATGTTGGATTAGTTGGTGATCTGTGATTCAAGTATTGGCAAACTAGAAAGATACAGGAATGTAATTAAGAGGGCAGACTTCTCCTTTAATTTTCAAATAGATTTATTTTTCAAAAGATCCTGGCTTGTCATCTATTTTCATTTGTTGAGTACACATCACATTTTCTATCTAAACAAGTATCGTAATCATTCAATATGAAAAAAATGAGACACTCCCACTGCCTTCCAAAATTAGAAAAAATGAAGCCCTCGAGTAAAACCCTGCTGCCTAATCACACATTCTCTGATAGATGGGCCAGTGTCATTCCTGGATTACAGATGTTAGTGAGCCGTTTAGAGTAGCTCACTTGAACTAAGACTCACAACAGGCCCAATTTTTTTAGCCTGTGTTAAAGGTTACTGGATTGTGCAGTAATCTGATTTTTTTTTTTTTGCATTATACATCATTTAGTTTTTTCAAAATACATGTGAAAATATTGTATGTTATGCCTATACATATTTGAAGACAATCCAGGAAGGTTGTGCTTCCATTTTCATTGAGGATACACTTTATTTCTTCAGAAAAAGGTGAGGAATTAGCCTGGTATAGAGGTTCAAAATGGACAGATTTAAGAACTTACAAATATACTTTGTTTCTTTTTTTTTGGCTACTCTCCTTTCCCTAGTCTCTTCTTTCTACTCTTCCCATATTGCTCTCTTCTCTGTCTCATCCTTCCTTTCTCTTCACTAAGACATTGTTAATTCTGGCATAGAACAAGTAGCCTTCATGTCTTCTTTTTTTCCTTTTTTTAAGCCAATGTTCTGTAATTCTATTTATGTGTGCTCAAGTATTCATCCCCCACAAGCAATTACATTACAAGTGCCATGTCAGCACAAAGTAATTACATGCTTTTACAGATTATTTGATAATTATTCCTTACATTACTAAGTACTTTCAATTATTAACATGTAATGTTTTTGGAATGCGTGATATTAAAGCATTTGAATACATTTTTGAAAGAGAAAGAAATCTATATTGCAAAGCATTTGTACTTTATTTTCTCCATTTGCACATGAAAAAGCAATAAGTACATGTATAACTTATAAGATTTTCTGAACATAAATTGACTGTTCACTGAAGGTAAGTGGCCTTAGTTTTCTCAAAGAAGGGTAGTATTAGCCACAGTCAGAAAACTTGACTTCATTTTTATTGACTGATTCATTTGACAAATATTTAACAGATGTTTACCATTTGCTGGGAACAGTATAAAGTGCTGGGGAGAATTTGGGAAACAAAAATGAACTTGACTCCTGCTCTCATTATTATTTCAACCTGGTAGAAAAAAAATAAGGATTGATCAATAATCACATAAAGTTGTGACTTTGATGTATACTATGAAGGGGTGGTACATAGTGTCAGATATAACTTGGAGATCTGACCTAGTCTATGTTGAAAGGAAAAGGAGAAAATTGATCACTGATCCAATATTTAAAGGATGAAAAGGAAATAAATGTGCAAAGGGAATCCCAGGCAAAGACTTTGGTTCTGGAGAAAATGCAAGAAAGACACATGGCAGGCTCATAGAAAGGAAGGTTGGATCTGACAGAAGATGCAAGAAGCAAGAGAGGTATGCCCATTGTGGGACATCCTGAAGATTATGGTTATGCACAAAAGATTAACGGAGCATCTTTCATCTTTTCTCACTCCTTTTCATCATCTTGCTTAGAAGAGCAACTTTCATGTCACAACGTTGTGTTATGATCACCCTCAGACTGAGAGTCTCCCTAACGACAGCCTTTATTTCGTTTGCTAACTGAAGATTGAGAAGGTTTGGTGGGGGCAGCTTTTATCTGTTCTATTCCTCAGTAATTTGGATGGCTAAAATCTCCTGAAGGCTGATGCTGGCTAGACTCAAAGAGCTGCAAGCTGGAAGAGAGATGTCCCTTAGATAGCTCTTGCCATCTCTGTGGTCCTTCTGCATGATCCCTTCAGCACGGTGATGTCAAAGTAGGCAGACTTTTTACGTGTTAGCTCAACATTATGAAGGAATGAGTCACAACAGGAAGAGCCAGGCAGAAGTTCGATCCTTTTCATGCGTTAACCTTAGAAGTTACACAAATTGTTCCTACCAACACTGTCTTGGTTGGAAAAGTCACAAGTCCATCCAGGTTAAAGGCAAGGGGAAATTGATTTCAACTCTCGCTAGGAGATTTGGACAAGGTTCTGGATGTACATATGTGGACTGGTCAATTTGCCACTCTTGAATTAATCACATTTTTCTGAATCCCTGTCTCAGACTCTCCTTCTAGGGAACCCATTAAAAGCAACTGGAAAAAAGTGAACTGGTCTCTATACTTCTAATATTTTGATAGAGTATGTAATTATTTTTGAAAATACTTATAGTAACTTTTAATTATCAAGCTTAAATTCTACTAGCATAAATTTTAATTATGTTTGTTGACTCTACAGACAGTAACAATGAAAATGAATAAATCAATAATTTATTCTTTTGCATCATTATGCATTTCATATAGAATTTTCAAGATATATCCCGTTTGTTAATTGGTGATTATTTTAAACAATCCTCATAGTATACCAAAAATGTTTTTCCTGTAATAGGACTTTATCTAGTTCTTAAGATTTGAAAAATGAAATTATATCACATAATAATGATGAACAAAATTTAGTAGTTTTGATCACAAATAGATGTAACACATTGCTTAGGGAAAAAAAGAATGAAGGTAAAGGGCTTTTAGTTTTAAGCATTAAATTGAAGATAATATGTGGGATCAAATTGTCTCTTGGAGAACAATTTCATTCCAATATGGAGTAAGATGAAATGGAAAACAGGAGTTTCTTAAAGGCCATGGAGCTATCTTATTTGGGGTCAAAGCACATAAGTTTGATTAGTTATAGAAGAATATGAAGAATATGGGGCACCTGGGTGGCTCAGGGCATTAATCCTCTGCCTTCAGCTCAGGTCATGATCTCAGGATTCTGGGATCCAGCCCTTCATCGGGCTCCCGGTACAGTGAGGAGCCTGCTTCTCACTCTACCTCTGCCACCCTCCCCTCCAGACTCTCTCTCTCTTTCAAACAAATAAATATATATAAAAAATATATATAAATATATAAATATATATATTTAAAAATATATATTTATATTAATATATTATATATTAATATATATAAAATATATAAAATATATATAAAGTATATATATATATAAAAAGAAGAAGATGAAGGAGGAAGGATGAATGGTTGTGTTGATAAATCACAAGAGAGGTTGAAAATCAAAAGAGAAAGGCAGTGCACTGCAGAATGACTCCTTTTCTCATAAGGCTTGTCACGGGATTTATGTGAGAGTAGGATTGAGCCAGAAGTGGAGAGCTCCATTGGTCTAGACTGCCAAATTTATTTATGGAAGTACTAAGCACTGATGTTGGTTTGGATGTTTCATCATTTGAATTTATAAATGAATTATTTAGGAATTGTCATCTGAGCCATATTTTGCTTTCTTGTATTTCACCATTGTAAACCAAGTTATTTTCATACCAATGCACATGTAAGTAATCTTTCAGTTTTGCAATCTGGAGCAACACAAGTTGTTGATGTTAATTACTCCTCTGCCACCTGTGTTTTCACTAAAATGCTTTCCCAACTGACTTAGGTTTAACTCTTTAGAGTTTGAACTTTTAGGTTTAGAACTTCTGAGATTTTTTTTATATGTGAATAACTTTGTAAGCCATAAATAAAATATTCATTGATTCAAATTAAATTATTTCTCAGTGCTCACTATGAGCTGCACCTACTGTTGAGTACTTTATAAAAATGAATGTAATTGATTCTTGCATATCGACAAGGAGACTGACATCTGTCCCTGTTAATGAATAGAACCAGAGATTCAGAAAAATTAAGTTGCTTTTTATGGGTCAAAGAGATGATAAATTATACAAAAAGAGGATTTAACATAATACTTATTATGCTGCTGTTGCTATTTGAATTGAACAAATGTTCAAGCATTCCTGAACAAATGATTTGGAAATTCTAAACAATATTACTGAAGAAAAATAACTGGTTTTAATTGGGGTCTCTTAATATTTTGAGTAGTTGAATTATCTCTGTTCCCAATGAAAAAATTGTATATACATGTAACATGTATATAAAATAAAGTGTTATATATATTCATATATATACACATATATATTTCATATATAAATACATATATGTATTTCATATATATATTCATATATATGACATTTTCTCAATTTTTTATGTTCCTGAATAAGAATTTAGTGTTTATAAGCAAAATCATAACTTCAGGTTAATTTCTAATAAGTTTTTAAAGTTGTTTCACCTTCACTTGAATTGATTCTTTATATTTTAATTCCAATTTGTCCTGCCCTTCATACATTATGAATCAATTATAATGTTATAACAAGCATTTAAATAAAGTACTAGGAGAAGCATGAAATTAACTCTTGTGAAATGTAATAAATCTGTGATTCAGAAATAATCACTCTCTAATTATTGTTTTGTAAATGCATATTAAACATGCAACGTTATTTTGCTCTGTTCTTTCACTGACCTATAAGTTTATTCAGTTCTCTAACCCAATACTTTTTATAATTTTGTTGAAAGGAAAGGCTCTGAACTAGAATTACTGGGTGATATTAACAGAAAGAAACATACAATATCATATAATAATCATTTGTCATATATAATCTTAGTTAAATAAGCGTTGGATATAGAACAATGGACTGAAAGTTGATACTGTTCTGTATCTACATTGCAGACCAACCAATTTCTTAGGCAATTTTGAAAAGTGTCTGTTTTCTGCAAGAACATATTCTTTAACTCATCTATGATGGCATTTATAAAGGATAACTCTTAATCACGTATTTTGCCTCATTTTATTCATTATCATCTCCTAATCAAACGATGCCTGTGAATTGTGAAGTAGGTTACTTGCTTCTAGTCTGTTGAACACTCGTTTTCTAACATTTCCACTAAAGCTTATTCCAATTCCATAAAATGCCACAAATATCTAAATAGAGCAAAGGCTTTAGACTTAGACTTTTGCAATATATCAACAGAGACCAGCCAGCCAGTCAACAAACACTTAGTGAGTGCCTAGTATAGATCACTAGGTATTCATTCTCTGTGCTGCAGTTACAGCCTTGAGCAAGTGAGCAGAGGAAGGGATGAGATACTAATCTGAATATAAGCTCCCCGCAAACCCTAGCTGACTGCTAAATTGTTGGTGAACAGGGGAGACTCCCGGGACACAGAGAAAAGCGGATCAAAACATAAGAATTCTATCCTTGAAGGACAGAACTGAATAAGACTTTCTTGTTGGTTTCTTTCTGAATGCATTTGTCATTCCACATACAACTTAACAGCAGAAAAATGGAAGACTTACTGGCTTGGGGTGTCAGATGACAAATATCGAGGCAGGCACAATGGCTGGAAATTTAGCTGGGAGAGCCCAGGAGGAATGGGAGCTACAGAGAAAGTGAGTGCACAGTTCGGAGTATAAACTGCCAAATCCTTCAGCAGTAAACTGTGCAGCCCCAGGGGAGACCACCAGGGGGACTCCATAAATAAAGTGGCAGCTGTAGGCTTTAAAGCTCAGCAGAGGAGATCAGGTGCGTTCAGAGCTACCACTGCTCCGGGATATCACAGCACAACACCAGGGAGACAGAGTTGGCGTAAAATATCTACCTCCTAGAACAAAAACCAGTAGTCGTTAGTTGGTCCCCACCTTTAAAGGAGTGGCTAATGTATGGAGAAAAGTGAGAATTGGGGATTCAGAAGATAATAGAGAAATTAGGGCAAAAGATAGTATGTGAATAGCTAAAAGTTGAGATTTTCTTTTCCCCCAGAGGAGGAGAGCCAAAAAGTCTAAGATTTGGGGAGCACAGAGAGTAGAAAGAAAAATAACAACTTTTGCATGTCTTTTTGGTTCTCTTTCCTCTTCTAGACTCCCTCCAACTATGGCAGGGGCTCCAAGGCCAGGCCCTGCTGAGGCTCAACTGCTCCCAGGGAGGACCATAGCCTCCTAACTCCTGCCCCCTAGAAAGGCATGTGTCTCTCTAGACTTTAGTTGAAGTTCCTTTGCAACCTCAGTTCCCTGATATCTTTTAATATCATTGATATCATGTATCAGTCATATATCATCTCAATATCAGTCAATATCAGACAGCACTTTTGTCTCTGGATTGTAGAAGTTTATGACAAAACATTATAACAATGAACAAAAGTGCTGTTACATACTAGTTATAACTTTTTGTATCTATATCACAATAAATTTTTAGAGTCAAGTAGATACTAGCTACTTTAAGGTTTAATAGGTTAATAAGTAGGGTTTTCAGAATAACATGAAGAAATTAATAATTTCACTGAGACAAAATTTAATTACCAAAAAAATGTAACTGGGTGATGTTACTACTGATGTCTGTATCTCCAGGAGGCCGTCTGCCTCTATCCATTTTCTTATCTACCATGTTCATTTAAAATGATACAAGCATTGTTTATTTGGAGGAATTTACCTACTACTGTTACTGAAGGAAGGTAAAACTAAGAAATTTTAGAAATTGATACCAAGTAATTGGAAAATGTTTATGTGTGAGAACTATATCAATTCTCACAGTGGTTTAGATCAATCAGTTAGATGAATAAACCTGTTGTTTATTCATATCACTCTAAATTTCATGAAGGAAATTATGGGTTATATTACCTGCAAATGTGAAGACTACTAAGTTTTTCAAAAATATCCTTTCCACTTCTCAAAGTTCTATTTATAGTGATTAGACACACACACATACACACACACTGTGGAGACGTCATACTTTTCAAAGATTTCTTTTACAGTTAGGTACCCTTTCTATGGAATTTCAGTCAGATTATTTAGTTGCTTCTCTAACATTTTCCTGAATAACTTTTGTGAACGGGCATATAGATGTATTTTTAATATCGATTCTAAATTCTTCAACATGGCCGTCCATTATTGGATTTCTAACTCTTGAGCTACAATCTTAACTCCTATACTCATAACTCACTACCATCCCGTTTGTAATTATTTTAGTTTTCCAGATTTCCTGTCTGCCTCAAACCCCTGCACAGGCTCTTTCCAGTGCTTGAGAGACTCTTGTCCTCTGTGCCTGCTCTTGGCACTCCAGGGAAATTTCACTTTCCTTCTTTTTCACGTCAAGATTATTCTATTATACATTCTTATAACAAACTCTACTTGTTTGATTTGTTCTTGATAATATACATCACCGTTGGTAGTATATAATTTTTGTGCATTTTTGACTTATTATCTTTCTTCTCCATTAGATTGTGGTTAAAGAATATGTTATTTTATTTGTATTTTCACAATTCCCCAGGCCTGAACATGATTTGGTATCCAGTAGGTATCAGCAAATATAGGCCTAAAGAATATCTAAATTCATCAAACTAATTTTTGTCTTACACTTGAGCAAACAAAATTATCTCTGGGTGTCACTGTAGATTTTTAATTTCCATCTTTTCTTTTGCTGCTTAGGTATTATTTCTCAACGGATTTTTCTGAGTTCTCTTTTATAACCAATTCAAGATAGAAAGTATCACCAAGGATTCACTGCATAACATATGCTTCACTAGAGCTTGTTATAATCTTTTTCTATAATTAACTCATATAAAATAAATGAGTCATGAAAATAAATGCATTAATTTTCCTTTTCTCAATATGAATCTATAGAATAACTTGGATGTACTACGTTGCATTGATTGTATTAATGTCTGTGTTAATACCATTATAATTTATCTGCTTGCCTCATATCCTGTGATCTTTGTTATCACAGAGTTGGAGACAGATAATTTTGGTACGATCATTAAAAAAGAAAAATCACATGTATACGATTCTTTCTCCTGAGCGTTGATTTTCAAGTAAACCAACAAAGCTTCACTAAAATGAAATTCAGATGGTCACTTCCAAATACTTTAAGTGAAAGTGTAAATCACTATTATGTTTCTGGGAGAAACATTTATAATTTGTGTGGAGGGCCTTATACATATCCATCACTTCACGTAGTAATTTAATTTCTAACAATTCATTCTATGGACATAACTAGATAAACCCACCGAGAGGTACATATATTTTCATTGCAACACCTTAAATATTTCACAACCTGGAAAATGAAGTAAATGCCCATCAGTATGGAAATGATTATATAAAATTAGTATATTCATACAGTATAATACAATGTAATGGTAAGCATTCATTAAATAACATTTATGATTCCATAATTTGGAAAATGATGTTGGCATGAGGCTAAGTGAAAGCTGATGCAAAATTATAGATTCAATAAAATGCCAATTAAATATGGATGTTTAACTTATACACATATACACAAGTACATAGTACAATACTAGATAAAAAATAATTTAAAATATTTCATGTAATAGTAAATTATTAAAAATAAATGTATGTTTGCATGAGAATACACATCATATTACACACAAACACACACCTGGGGGGGGAAAAACAAATATATCCTATTAATGTTTTTCCCTGCATAGGAATTATGCATAATTTTTCTTCTCCATGCTCTTCTACACTTTCTAAAAGTAATTCTATGAACAAAAGATTACATGTTTATTGCTTATATAAGATGGCATATTATTTTGAAATTTATCTTACTTATAACTCAAATTCAGCAATAAATGTGTTAGTGTGATTATTCCTAGGTCTGATGTTTAAAAAAAAATGTTAACTACTCCTTGTCTAGCAGTCCCAATGGACACAAATCTGTGTATTTGTTTTAGTTCAAAGATACATACCACACCAAAAGTTTTAAATAATTTCTTATTCTTTCTGAGATTTCCACCTTATTTTTCCTTCTTTCACAATGTGTTCAGAAATAGATTTAAAAAAAGAATAACACTATCCATATTGTATTTCTCATGTAAGAGGAAATGATGAGCAATCCATACATTGATTTTTATATGGGAGGTCTTCAAAGACTGCTGTGCCTCACTATCCTTTGAGAGTTATAATTTTCCTTGGAGTTTTTATCCTGACAGAAAGATACATGAAAATTGAATTTTTATGTTAATGTTGCATTTTGTGAAATGTAAATACCTTGATCTGCAAAGGTTTTGCGGACTCAAATTTTTAAAAGTCTCCTTTCATTAAGAACTTTTGTGAATGAAAGAAAACAATGTGTTGATTAGCAAATAAAAATAATCAGCATATAGAAATCAGAAGTGTCATTATATGTTCATATTTAGAATAATCATCTTGTTAGTATTCTGCATTTCATGTCAGGGGATTGCTAGATCTGGAAAACTGTAGAATGACAGGTGGTAATTCTGACTTTACAGAAGAGTGGAAAACAGGTAGACATTCTACTTTTAAATCGTAAGTCATGAGAATATAACTAAAGTATAAAATTTGTTCTAGAACCAACTAGTTACTAATGACACTGGACTAAGTTTCTCTGGAAAGATTTTCCTTGCTTGGCTTCTATGATACTGTTTTCTCTTTGTTTTCCCCCTATCTTTCTGGCATTTCCTTTATGAATTCATCCTTTCTGAGATGTCCTAAGATGGTTCTAAGAGTCCATCATGGAGTAAGAGAAAGAAGGGAAGGAATTATCGCAAGCCATGCCAGGATAAAATTAAACTGTGTCCTGTAAACTAGTCTAAGATAAGCCTTATCACAATTTAAATTGTATAATATTAGACCAGATGCCAATATTAGACTAGCCTCCAACAGTGCAGTGGAATTAAACATCTAATACTGGGGTAGTTCCCCTTGTTCACATTTCCCTAGATAGCTTTTTGCATTTGATTATGATAGCATGCAATATCTGTATTACACCTCTCTTTTGCTGTGATTGTCTCCCTATAGGCACGCATTCTTTGAAGCTGGGGGCTGTGAAATATTCATCATCACATTTGCATTGCTTAGCTATGTGAACATACAATGAATGGTGGCTTTAAACTGACATCCTACTGTGTACCCATTTAGTGAACATTGAACTCTTACTACATAAGTATTATCTTCACACCAGTCAGCAGTATTACACTGTAATTTGGAAAAACTGTTTGAAAAGTATGTTCTTTTTATTGTGATAGCAATTCTTTTTTTTTTTTAAAGATTTTTTATTTATTTATTTGAGAGAGAGAGAATGAGAGCCAGAGAGCACGAGAGGGAAGAGGGTCAGAGGGAGAAGCAGACTCCCTGCTGAGCAGGGAGCCCAATGCGGGACTCGATCCTCGGACTCCAGGATCATAACCTGAGCTGAAGGCAGTTGCTTAACCAACTGAGCCTCCCAGGAGCCCTGTGATAGCAATTCTTAAGTGAATGCTTAGGGGAAATCATATACAAAGAGGTGTAACCAGCTAGTCTACATGGCAACTTTCTCATTTCAATGAGATCAGCTTCAACTTTATTTTATTTTTAAGATTTTATTCATTTATTTGTCAGAGAGAGAGCACAAGCAGGGGGAGTGGGAGAAGGAGAAGCAGGCCTCCCGCGGAGCAGGGAGCCTGATGCGGGGCTCGATCCCAGGACCCTGGGATCATGACCTGAGCCGAAGGCAGATACTTAATGACTGAGCCACCCAGGCGCCCCTCAACTTTTATTTTAAATGTAATATGCTTCTAGATCGACTTACGGCTTTTACATGAGTTCTAGAAAGTTGTAAAGACCTGGGGTCAGAGAACACCAACTAATCAAAAATTTAAGGACAGATAAGAGAATGAGATTTTAGATACCTGTCTACGTCAAATGTTGCCAGACATGTTTTAGAAAACTTATCTAACATTTTCAATGGATTTGTAAAGGATAAAGTGTGTGTTGGAGAATAAAGAACCTTTAGTGACAGAAAATAGTAGGGAAATTTATACTCACTCATAGGCTTTTTCCTACAAATGCCAGCAGGTACTCCCAAAAGTCATTGATAAGAATCCCAAGGAAACATTTTTAATGGTACAGGGCTGGGGGGAGGGGAGGAAAAGAGAAGCCACAGGGAGAAATGGAACCCTTTCTCTAAGTTCTTCCAGCTAATTCTCCTATGCAGAAAAAGGCTTACACTCTTGGAGAAATGGCAACATGTAGTGTCACACCTAAGAAACCAATCAAAACCCATTTCAACTGGGAAATAAAAGAAAAGAAAAAGAAAAACCCCTCTTCTCATGAAGGAGAGCAAGAATACAAGTGGGACAAAAACATACACTTGAGGTTGGGCTAAATCACTGAAAAGACCACACCCCAAAGATCCAGAAACACAGTGATTACCTGTGAATGAGGTTTAATCAGAATAACCTAGAACTTGCCCTATCCTTTCCCTCACCGTCAAGCTAAAATGTGTTAGGTTGCAAATTATAGTTTAGTTGTAAGGGAAGATGAAGAACATGGAAACAGACTCTCTCTCAGATGCAACACAAGAGAAGACCTAAAGATAATGGTAGACATTGAGAAAAATTCAGGCAAAATAGTCCTCAAGCTAAGAATGAGATAACACTAAAGGTGAAGGCGATACAAAGCATATAGTACACCAAGAATAATTGTAACAATACCTATTCTTAAACACAGAACAACACCTATTTTAACTCAATGACTCACACTAAAGTTCTGACAGAGGAAAACCATGCCAATTTCTAGGCTGTTCTATGAAGGACATGTCCAGTATGTCCTATGACGATGTTAGGCATTCAATAAAAAATTATCACCCACAGAAAAAAAAAGCAAAAAATACATGGTAGAAACCAAGTAATCCAAAGAACCAGATTCAGAATATTAGACACTTGTTAGAAAAATCAAACAGAAAATTTAAAATAACTATGATTAATATGGTAAAGGCTGTTTTAAAAGGTAGACAATATGCAAGGTCAAATGGATAATTTTAGAAGAGAAATTGAATCTATAAGGAAAATATGACCATACCTGAAATGAAAATTTAAAAAAATATTTTAAAAATGTATTTAGCAAGATAACCAGTGAACTGAGGAAAGGATAAGTGAATTTGACAGGAGGGTAACAAAAATTACTAAAGCAAAGATCAAAAAGATCAAAGAATCAAGAAACAATATCCAAGAGATTTCAGACATGATCAAATGGTCTAACAAATGTGTAATAAGATCCCCCCAAAAAAATATAGGGAGATAAAGGTTGGGGAAATACTTAAAAAAATGACATATCAAATTAATTCCCAAATTAATGACAGCTACCAAACCACAGATCCCCAAAACTCAGAGATGAAGAGAGATAAAGACAAAAGAAATAAAGCAAGTCTTTACCCCACCACCCACACACTTAAGCAGAACATATTCAAAATGCTAAACATCAAAGACAAAGAAATAACTTGAAGGCACAGAGAAAAAACAAACACAGGAAGAAATGTAAGATCTGTAGCTGATATCATCATAAACTATGTACACACACACACACACACACACACACACACACACACCAGAAAATAGTCCTCTTTAAAGTGATAAAAAGAAAAGAAAAAAACCTGTTAACCCAGAATTTTATTCAAAGCATAAATATAATTTAAAAAGGAAGGACAAAGAAAGACTTCTTTAATGAAAACAGAGAATTCATTGCAAGCAAACCTGCACCACAAGAAATATTAAAGGAAGTTCTTCCAATAGCAGGAATGTGGTAAGAGAAAAACATGAATATATACAAATAAATGAAGATTTCTGGAATATCAATAAATGAAGATAAATACAAAATTCATGTTTTTCCTTAGGTTAATCTAAAAGATAAGTAACTTAAGTTTAAAGAGAAATAATGTTGTGTGTTCAGAGCAAATATAAAATTAAAAAATATGACACTGTAGCACGAAAAATTGGAAGATTTGAAGTATATAATTTTAAGGTTCTTACACTATATGAGAAGTAAAATAATATCATTTGAAGATAGTTTCTGATTAAAATGTATATTGTAATCACAATGTCAAACATAAAAAAATTCCCAAATTGGGTGCAAAAAATGAGAAAAAAAGAAAAAAATACATGGAATAAAAATTATGTCACAATGATAGATTTTAACCACATATCAATTATTATCTTAATTGTAGATGTTCTACATACATTGTTAAATGAGAGATATTATTAAATTAGATTAAAACAAGCAACACCCAACTAAGTGTTGACTCCAAGAAACCCATCTTAAATATGAAGAAACTTAAAGTATAAAAGTAAAAAGATGGAGAAAGGTATATCAGGCTCATAAAAGAATGCTGAAGTAGCTATACTGAAACTAGAAAAAGGATATTTCACAGCAAAGAATATTGCCAAGTATAAAAAGTGTTATTACATAATGATTAAAGGGGTCAATTCTTCAAGAAAATAGAAGAAACCTAAATGTGTATACAACTAATAACAGCTTAAAATACATAAAGTTAAGAAATATGAAAATCGACAATAATTTTGTAGAATTTCAATACTCCTCTCCCAGTAACAGAAAACATAGGCAGAAAAAGAATATAAAGAATTTACAGACACTGTTCACCTATTTGATTTAAACCACAGTTTTCAATGACTTAACCCAACAACAGAAGAATACACATTTGTTTCCAATATATATTTGGTATTCACAAAGATAGACTATATTCTAGCCCATAAAATATAAAAATTTTTAAAAATTAAAATTATATGAAGTACAGTCTATATAAGTATAATGAAATTAAAGATCAATAATAAAAATTATTTAAAAATTCCCAATTAGTTAGAAATTAAACAAAAACACTTCTTGGGGCACCTGGGTGGCTCAGTCAGTGAAGCATCTGCCTTAGGCTCACGTCATGATCCCAGGGTCCTGGGATCGAGCCCCGCATTGGGCTCCCTGCTCCACAGGAAGCCTGCTTCTCCCTCTCCCACTCCCCCTGCTTATGTTCCCTCTCTCGCTGTGTCTCTCTCTGTCAAATAAATAAATAAAATCTTTAAAAGAAAAAAAAATTAAACAAAACACTTCTAAATCACCCATGGTTCAAAGAAATATCCCAAAAAGAAATTTAAAATATATTGAAATAAATGAAAATGATATGCATTATATCAAGATTATGACAAATTTATGAAACAAGGGGAAAAAGGCAAATAAAATCCATAATAATCATGATACAAAAATGACAATAAAATAAAACAATTAAGTTAAAAATAGAAAAAAAAAGAAAATTAGTGAAAGTGAAAGTTTGTTCTTTGAAAACTTTAAAAATATGAATTAAATTCTACCCAAACTAAACAAGAAAAAAAAAAGAGAAAAAACTAATTTCAATTTTGGGAAGGAAAGAGGGAACATCATTGCAGTTAACATTAATGTTTAAATGGTGGCAAGAGAATACTATAAGTAAACAGTCCATAATTGAAAAACTTAAATGAAATGCACCGATTATTTTTGAAAGATACAAACAACCAAAACTCACTCAAAAATAAATGCATCTAAATAGTTTTGAAATCTATTAAGAAAATTGAATTTGTAGTTTAAAAACAAATGTCTTCAAAGAAAACTGCAGGTCCTAATGATTTCACAGGTGAATTACATCAAATATTTAAAGAAAAGATAATAATAATTTTTAAAATCTTTACCAGAAAACCTTAAAGAATAAACAATTTCCAACTCATTTCATGAGGCTAGCTTTTGGGCCCTAACAGAAAAATCAGAAAATCCATTACAAGAAAATGTAAACTCAACTAAAATATCCCTCTTGAACATGGATTCATATACCTCCCCCTAAAATTAATAAATCTTAAAAATCCAAATCTTTCCTGGATAATTAATGTGCAAATTTAAATGGAAAATAAAAGGAACTAGAATAGCTAAAAATGGGAAAAGAAGAACAAGATTAGAGAACCCATGATACCTAATTTTAAGATTTACTTTAAAGTTAGAGTTATCAAGTCAGTGTGATGTTGATATAAGGATAGACATAAAAGCCAATGAAACAGAATAGAGATTCCAGATACAGATTAAGATAACTGCTATCCAAAAGACATTATTAATTGAACTAAAAGACAAGCAAACAATCTGTAGAAGATATTTGTAAAGTGCATGCCTAATAAAATACTTGGTTCCTGAATATATAAAGAGTTATTTAAAATCAACAATTAGAAAACAAGCAAACCAATAAAAAAATGGAGAAAGGTTTTAGATGACTATTTTACCAAAGAAAATATATGATAGCAAATAAGTCCGTGGAAATCTGTCCATCATGAGTCATTAGAGAAATACGAACTGATAGCAAAATGAGATATTATTATACCTGTCAGAATGGCTTAGAAGGAAAATTAAAATTGAAAAACTAAGTGTTGAAAAAGATTTGTAGCAACTATAATTTCCATGCTTTGTTGGTAGGAATAAGTAGCACAGTATCTATAGCATTCTTTAAAATTTCCTTCCCTACTCATTTCTATATTTATCACTTTGGGCAAGTTACCTGTGAAATAAAAATAATCTATTGGGTTTCTTCAAAGTTACAGCTTTCTGAATAAACTGTGCTGAAACTTCAGTGCCTGGGTTAGTTTCAAGCCTTGGGAAGTTAATATACAGCTGCACAGAAAGTAAGAGAACTCAGAGATTTACGTAACTCAGGAATCGTGTGTTTTAGTTCAAGGGAAAATGAAGACTGCAATCTTGGAGACATTTCTAGGTCATAAAAACCTAAACAATGACAAAGGGACTTATCAGGCCCTTGGAGAGATGTATTTACACTTTAAAAGGTCAAAGTAAGAATCCAAGATCCTTTCCATTCTCTTTCCAAAGAACAAAAGTTTCTATAACTTCTTTTAGAAAAGGAAGGAGAGGTAACTCTTTTTCCTGAATATAAGCAGAAAAAAAAATCTACTTCCTTGTATAATGCACTGTGTTCACAAAAGACTGTTCTTTATTTAGATATAATTGACATAATACATTGCGTATGTATAATACACATAATGCATTTTGTGAGTTGAACAATGTGTTGATTTGACACACATACTGCAATATGATTACCCCCAAGAACATTAGCTAACACCTCTAACATGTCACATAAGCATTTCTTTTTTGTGGTGAAAACAATTAAGATCTAGTCTCTTAGCAACTCTGCAGTATTTTGTCTATAATCACTATTCTGTGCATTAGCTGTCTAGGACTTATGTATCTAGTGATTGCATGCATAGGAGACCTGGCCTCACTTTCATCACATCATCCCAGGGGTAGGAATCAGGGGATATATGTGGAATCACACAGTTATTATTTGCTTTTGAAGTGAATAATGGCAATCTGTCTGATCCAGAACACCTGTGTTTACATCCATGATACAATCAATAAAGATGAATATTAAAAACACAACTATACCTCATCCTAGTCTGGCCTTCTGGGGTCCCAACCCCTGGCTCCCTTCAAAAAGAAAAGAGACTATTTGAAAGCATAATAGAAAACTACAGAGCCACTGAGGGGTACCTGGGTGGTTCACGTCTGATTTTTGGCTTCAGCTCAGGTCAGGATCTCAGGGTCCTTAGATTGAGCGCCAAGTCAGGCTCCACGCTCAGCACTCAGTGGGGTGTCTGCTTCAGATTCTCTCTCTCCCTCTGCCCCTCACCCATTCTCTCTCTCTCAAAAATAAATAAATCTTTAAAAAATAAAAAATAATAAAAAATTGAAAAACAGAGCAGTTGAAACCTATGAAACTACCACAATCCAAGAGTTTGGTAGAAGTGAAATGGAGAAAAGACCCTAGGAGTTGATTTGGTACAGTTCCACTCCCAAAGCTGATGTTTCTACTGCTTGTCTATGTGGCTCTTTAACTGATCAGTGCATGTTATGTACACATACAAATATCTAATATCTGTAATATAACTGGATTATAGAGGTTTTTAGTGGCATACATATTCATTTCTCCCTCTTAACATGAGAGGAGACTGGAACTTAAATTTATAACAATATATATATTTATTATGCTTTTCTCTTTTCCTTTTTCAGGTTTAATCTGAAGAGAATTTAATCAGCTGAATTTAGTGTGCTTGTGGTCTAATAAATTAATCTCTGCAATGAAGGGTCACTGAGGTTCAACCTGACAAGATAGAGAAACTCTCCTAATAAAGAAAAATTGAGGTCTTTGACCTCAATTTTTGCATTTAGACCTTTTTAACATACCATCCAACATAATATTTTAACCTCTGGTTTTAAAATTGGAAGATTGAAATTATAATTCTGACCCTACTAAGTTAGGATAAAGGTTCTTGATTTGGCTGAGTACTACCTTCTAAAATGAAAAAAAAAAATGACAGAAAAGGGTAAAGTTATTACATGATTAAAATGAGGGCTATATTAAATACTCTAATGAAAGATTGTCCTTATAATGGTAAATTTCTCAGTCTATTATAATTGTCAAATTATTAGAGCAGAATAATGTAAGAAGGATTATGTTGAATCAGTGTTTTAGATTTGGATTTGACATGTTAATTATCTTTTTTTGTCTGCTATAGTAAATACAAAATAGTATCTAACTTCATCACTTTGCTATTTTCAAAAACAGGATGAGCATCAAAAATACAGTATATAGCTTATTATTTTAGTATTCAAAGGAGGAGAAACCACAAAACATTACCCATCACTAACAGAGTGTGAGAGCTAATGCAGTTCCTGTTCTCTTTGAATGTTGTTCTGTTTCATAACACATTTGAGAAAACCTAATGTTTCTCCCTGGCATATGCGAAGTGATAACAGTATAATGTTGTAGCCAGTCCCTTATCTCTCTCTAATAAACCTTAAACCTTGGGCACCTGGGTGGCTCAGTCGGTTAAGTGCCTACCTTAGGTTCAGGTCATGATCTCAGGGTCCTGGGATCAAGCCCTACATCGGGCTCCTTGCTCCCTCTCCCTCTGCTGCTCCCCCCGCTTGTGCTTGCTTGCTCTCTCTTTAAAAACAAACAAACAGACAAAAAAACCTTAAGTCTGTTACACACACAGTCCCCTAAAGCTTTGGGTGATATTTATAAAATACCTATAATTTTAATTCTTATTTCATTCCTAACAATATGTATATCACTTGATTTCTATGTGAATATCACTCAGAAGCCTTATTTAGACCATATAGTGATGAGTTACATCTTTATTTAATAGTAATGGCAAGTAAAAGATAAGGAAAAAATATTTTTCTAACTATAGGATGTTCTGGAAAATGCAAATTTATGGAGATAGTAAAATGATCAGTGGTTGACAGAGGCATGGGAGTGGAGAGGATTAAACAGACAGAACACAGAATTTTTTTAGGGCAGCGAAATTACTCTGCATTATACACTAATGATGGATATATGTCGTTATGCATTTGTCCATACCCATAGAATATATAACACCAATGTAAACTATGGACTGTGGGTTTTCCTGGATTATCAGAAATTACATTTTTGTAAATTCACATGCAACATTACATAGAAATGTCTTATTAAAACAGTGATGTTTTATATGTATTACCATGAACCATAAATGATACTTTAGGTTGCCTTACTATTTCATCCTAGCACAGTGCCAAGAATTTAATAGACATTAAATCTTTGTCATAAAATACTAATAATGGAGCGTGAATGAATATACCAATTTTGAATTGTATCTATATTGCCCAATGCAATGCTGAGATGCCAATTAATTTGTGTTTTATGTACCAATTTTTTTGTCTGCGAAATATGGTTGCATTTATCAATGAAAGAAAAGGCAAATAGCTTAGGATGTGTTTTTAACTTTTTTTTTCTGAATTAGCAAGTAACACATACTATCAATGAATGGATTTTTCTCCCCAGGTAGTAGCCTTTACTATCTTGTTGCTTGTATAATTGAGGTGATACTGCGTCACATTATTTAATATCTATTGAAAACTAGTTGTAATTTCAAATCCACAGTGAATACAGAATATAACTTTTATCCCAGTGTGTTTATAATCTAAGAGATTCTTCTATTCTGCTTGGGTATTCAATATTGTAGAGGTGGATTGAAATTCTTTAGGCATTCAAAATAATTATTGCAAAATATAAACAATAATTAGAATTTATCCCAACAAGACAGCCTCTTTGCTAAGTCTACAAACTCAAACGGATAGGGAAAAAAACCTATAGAACCAGTGATCAATTGAAAGATTGAAGTCAATATTTGTTGGATGCTTGGCTGGCTCCTTTGGGAAAGTTTGCAACTCTTAAAGTCAATATTTGTTAAGTGTGTTTCTGTTTGTGAGAGAGAGAGTGTTTGTGTATGTGTGTGTGCTTTCATTTTGGAATGCAAATTGCAAGGGTATGTACAGGCAGGAAATGAATTTTCATGGTTTATCCTTTGCACTTAAGCACATCAGTTTGATTGCAGAAGAAGTAAACACTGCTCAGTTTTGTGAAATAACTTTAGTATAGAGACATAATGAGTTATGCCTTTGAAAGAATTCAATAAAAATAAGTGATAAGAAGGTCCTAATAGGGGCACCTGGGTGGCTCAGTTAAGCAGCTGCCTTCAGCTCAGGTCATGTTCTCAGATTCCTGGGATCAGGTCCCATATTGAGCTCTCTGCTTAGCGGGGAGTCGGCCTCTCCCTCTCCCTCTCCCTCATGCTCATTCACTCTCTCAAATAATTAAATAAAATGTTAAAAAAAGGAAGCTCCTAATACAGTTATACAATCTGTTTATATTTTCTGAAGTTGTGCAAGTTTGATGGTATTTTAATATTTTAAGTTGTGATAGAATTCACCAATGAAGTCAGATGGACCTGCAGATTTCTTTGGATAAATGATGTCTCTTATGAATTAAATAATTTTAAGGACAGGGCTATTCATATTTTGTATTTCTTCTTGAATACATATTTGTAAGATTTCTCGGGTAATTTCTCTACTTCTAAACCATTAAATGTTTTCTCACACAGTGGATAAAAATATTTTACTTTTTAATGTGTCTAGGATATGTATTAATATCCCTTTCATGATATGCTGATAATTTGTGTTTTCCCTTTTTACTTAATTAGTTCTGCTAGTTTTTTTATCTTTATTAAACCTTTAAAAGGATAGACTTTTGGCTTTAACTTTCTTTATTGTTTGTTTTCTATTTAAATAACCTACTCTTATCTATTCTACTCCCTTGGGGTTAATTTGCTCTTCTATGTTAAGGTGAAAATTTCATACATACTTATTTTTAAATGTCTTAATAATTCAAAATTAAATGACATAATAACTATAGCTAATAAAACTGTATTATGTACCTGAAATTTGCTGAGTGATCTTGAGTTCTCATCACACAAACACATGTAACTATGACAGATAATGAATGTTAATTTGAACATGATAATCATTTCACAAATTATATATATATATATATATTAAATCATCACATTGTACATCTTAAATACATACAATTTTTATTCATTAATTATACCTCAATAAAGCTGGTGGGAGGAGTTCTCAATAATTTTTGTATCCAAAAATTATCTCAATATTTTTGATCCAAAAATAAAAATACATAAAAATACATAAAATAATAAAAAATAAATATTTCCCTATAAACTCTATCTTAGCTCTATGCTACAAATTTTGAAATGTTTTCTTTATCATTTATTTTGAAATATTTTATCTCTTCTTTAACCCATCAGTTACTGAGAAAGGTGTTGTTTAATTATTAAACATTTGGAGGTTTTAAGTCTTGTATTTTTTTTATTTCTAATTTAGTACTGTTGCAGTCACTGAATATATCCTGTAAGCTTTAATCTTTTGACCTTTATTGAGTATGATATTTTTGATCTGGATTACTTTGAAAAGTTTAATGTGCACTTTAAATAGGTTTCCTTCTATTATAATTTTTAATTTTATAAATAAAATACTGAAGTATTTGTTATTTTGATCAAATTGTTCAGTAGTGTTTATAGATTTTTTAATAATTTCTGATTACTTAAAAATAAATCTTGTTCTACCATTTTAATATCACCCTATTTAAACTGCATCTTTAAAAATACACATAAGGTAGTTAAATCTTCCTCTTTTAATCTAGTCTAATAATTTGACATGTAATTGGAGATTTGTCAATTTACATTTTATTATGATAATTTTGGATTTAAGTTTATTATATGTGAATTTGGTTTGATTTGTACCTTCTCTATTTTGTTCTTCTATAGGATTAGACGCATGTCTTTGTAGATGACCAAATTATGGTTAGGTCATTAGGGTGGGCCCTAAACCAGTATGACTTATGTCCTTATAAAAAGGGAAATTTGAATAGAGACAGACATGTGTACAGAGGAGATATGATATAAAAATATAGAGAGAATGTCATCTACAAGCCAAGGAATGCCTGAGGCTACCAGAAAGTAGGACAGAGGCATGGAATGGAATCTTCTTCCTCCCTCCTTTCTCAAAAGAAACTGACCCTGTTCACACATTGATTTTGAATTTTTAGGCTCTGGAACTGTGAGACAATATACTTATCTTGTTTTAACTACCAGTTGAGGTACTTTGTTATAACAATACCAGGAGACTAATACAGCATGTTAAATTGTAAGAAAAAACAGCCTTAGAAGATAAAGCAAACATCAACTTCTTATTCAGAAGTAGCACAGATTTTGGAATAATCACACAGGAAACTTAAAGTAACTATGATCAATATGTTAAGGCCTCTCAAGGAAAAAGCAGCATTCAAGAACAGAAAGATAACGTAAACAGATAAATCAGAACTATAAGAAAAAAATCGGAATTGACGGAGGAAAAAAAACGGAGATAAACATTGCCTTTGATGGGGTCCTCAACACACTGGACACTACTGAGGGAAAAATCAGTGACTCTCAAGTCAATAGAAATTTCCTAATCTGAAACACAAAGGAAAAAAGAAAGAAAGAAAGAAAAAGAACGGAGAATCAAAGAAGTGTTGGAGAATTCACAAAAGTGTAGCCCATGTGTAATTGGACTACCAAAAGAAAGAGACTGCAAGCACAGAATAAATATTTGAAGTAATAATGCTTGAGAATTTTCTGAAATTAATGACAGACACCAAACCACAGATCCAGGAAGCTCAGAGAATACCAAATTGGACAAATACTAAAAAATCCACACACAGTGATTTTATTTTAAGAGTGCAAAGAAATGGAAAATCCTGAAAGAAGAAAAACAAACAAACAAAAAAACCCCCAAAAAACAAAAAACAGAAACAGAAAACTGTATGGGAAAGAATAATAATCAGTTTAGAATAGGCAACACGATATTAAACAAGAATAAAATCAAGGTACTGACACTACCCAACTTCAAGACTATTATAAAGGTACTATAACCAAGACAGCATGATAATGTCAAAAGAATAAACAAATCGATCAATGTAACATAATAGACAAATAGGTCCACACAAATATGTGCTCTTCAAAATTTGTAAGGTCAGCAAAAACAAGCTAAGTCTGAGAAACCACCACTACCAATAGGAGTCTGAGGAGATATGGTAACTAAATGTAATGTGGTGTCCTGGGTGGAATCCTGGAACAGAAAAAAAAAAGTGAAAACTAAGGAAAAATAAAGTACAGACTTCAGTTCATAATAATGTATCAGTGTTGGTTATTACTATAATAAATGTCTCATATTTGTGTAAGATGTTAATAATAGGGATATTAGGCATGGGGTATATGGGAACTCTGTCTTATTACCTCAATTTTTCTGTAAATCAAACTGTTATAAAAATTAAAGTTTTAAAATAAAACCTGGAGCACACTGCATGGCCCCATTTTAGAGGCCATCACTCTTAAAATAGCTTAAAAACCAGATGTATGGAAAATCACCTTTCAAATATTTATGTCTATATAAAATATGAACAGAAATAAATTTGTGTTGGGCAAAGTGTTCTGGAAAGAAAAAGAGTAGTCTCTTTTGACTTTATCCAAAATAATGAGGGGACAGAGTTGCACAATATATGACCAGTTAGATACTATGTAGCCCATGCAGGTCTTAGGACATTGCAGAGCATTTCCTAAAAGCAATAGGAAGCTATCAAAAGGGTCAGACTTGCATTTTGAAATATGCCATACAAGCCATTGATGGGGTCAACTTTAATTTTAAATACTCTGCAACTGTAGAGAGAGGATGGGAGGGAAACCCAAATACATGGAAATTTATTAGTGCTGTTGCATTAGACCTGGTAAAGACAATAGAAAATTGTTCCAGAGTGGTAAAAAGAGGGATAGAGAGACAAAATGATATATATAAAGTAAAATAAATAGGACTTATTGATGGATTAAATATCAAATATTGATATAAAAGGATAAGAGATGTTGCTAAGAAAACCAAGGTTTCTGGCTCAGGTAACTCTAATGAAACTGTCATTTACTAAGAAAGGAAACACTGGAAATGAATATGATTATTCTAACTCATCCTTCAGATCTTAATAAAAATTCTTCTAAGCACTGCTACTGAAACGGTTTTGCTTATCATAGCATTTATTATAATGTCTCTTCAGGTGGTACCACTGTGGGATAAAGGCAAGCAGACTATTTTTCTCAGTATTGTCTTCCCCTTTCCTGGCATGATATCTGACACACAGTAGGTGCTTAAGAAACAATGCATGAATAATGAATATATGTTTTAAGTAAAAAGTAAATGTGGGCAAGTCTTCTGAGTTTCAAATGTATGTTTGCATTTGAAGTTTGATGTGTGCCACTATTCCTCATACTCCCCTTTTTGCCTTTCCCTCCCAAAATGCTCACACAATTTCAAAAGTGTTGTCTGTCTTTATTTTGCTGTATTATTCTTAAAAGTAATTTATCTTCACTGAATTATCAAGCA
The DNA here is from genome assembly GCF_003265705.2 of Callorhinus ursinus. Lineage (NCBI taxonomy): Eukaryota > Metazoa > Chordata > Mammalia > Carnivora > Otariidae > Callorhinus > Callorhinus ursinus. The sequence continues at coordinate 10,341,245 of NW_027397073.1, read as the reverse complement.
CCTCATATTTATATTTAGAAAGCTCCTACCATGATCCTTACTTCTATGATATATCATTGCTATTTTTGTTTCTGTTCCTGCCACCCTTTTTATATAACCTGTTAAAAGTGTTTTCTTTGGATATTGATGATGCAAACAGATGAATGTTCATTACAAAAGTAGACTACAAGGTATAATTTAAAAATTTGTTTGAGAGTGAGAGAGAGAAAGAATGCACAGGGGGAGGGAAAGAGAGAGAGAGAAAATCTCAAGCTAGACTCTCCACTGAGCTTGGAGCCCAGGCAGGGCATGATCTCAAGATCCCTGAGATCATGACCTGAGCTGAAATCAAGAGTCAGACACTTAACCACCTGAGCCACCCAGGTGCCCCTACAAAGTATAACATAGAACTAACATATACACTAATAAGATATATATATATAGTAAGATGCACTATTAGTCCTGATTTTGAATCCTTAATTCTCATTTATTTATACAAAATAATATGTATAGAAAATTTTTGTATTGGGAAATTTATCTCAGAATCTAATAGAGTAGAAGTTTGCATTGTACTTTTGCACTTACTTTCATTAAGATGCTAAATTTTTTCTCATTGTAATATTTATAACCCTACTCTATTGTAGATAATCCTATGGTGAGTATACTAGTTCATCAAATGCTTTATTAATTAAATAGAATTGAATATGATTTTAATTATTTTATATATATTAAAATATCCTTATTTTATTTCACAGATATCAAGACCCTTGTGATCTCATTTGAATATTATATTTGCTAATAAATGACATGACAATTTTATAATTTGAGTTGTCTATGTTTGTATTGCATACACATATATGCCTATCTAAAATTGACATTTAAATTTAGGCAAAACCATGATATAAATTTGGGGGGAAAAAAGCTAATAAGACACGACCTATGTTTTATTGATTCTTATATAGTGGTTCTCAAAGTATGGCATGGACACAGCAAAAGCATCACTTGGGAGATTACTAGAAATGAAAATTTCATGACATCACCCTAGGCCTATTCAATCAGCATGTTTTGGGGATGGAACCTAGCCATATGTTTTTAACAAACCTTTTGGGAGAATCTGATAGAGGATAAAGTTTTCAAAACAAATCTAACAGATGAGATAAAAATAAATATTACAAGTAACTAACTAGAAAATGCAAAGTCTAATTTTAAAAAATATATGCACTCCTATAGATCATTGCAGCCTTATTTACAATATCCAAGATGTGGAAGCAACTGAAGTGTCCATTGATAGATGAGTGGATAAAGAAGTCATGGTGTGTATATATATATATATATATATATATATATATACACACACACACACACAATGGAATATTACTCAGCCATTAAAAACAAAGTCTTGCCATTTGCTACATGGAAAGACCTAGAAGACACTGTGTTAAGTGAACTAAGTCAGACAAATACTATATGATTTCACTTATATGTGGAATCTAAAAAACAAATCAACAAAACAGAAACATGAAGGGGGGGCAGATGAAATAGGTGAAGGGGATTAAGGTATAGGCTTGCAGTTATAAAATAAGTCATGGGGTTATAAAGTACAGTTATAAGAAATATAGTCAATATTATTATAACTTTATATGGTGACAGATGGTAAGTAGACTTATTGTGCTCATTTCATAATCTATGTAAATGTGAAATTACTATGTTTTACAACTGAAACTAATGTAATATTGTATGCCAACTATACTTCAACAACAGCAAAACATTACAAAAAAGCAAGACACTGTCAGATGGGAATTAAGAAGACCAACTGTATTCCTGTTAGGAAGAATATTAAAATGTTTTTCTGGAAGATGTAATACTGAAATTCATATGCAAAGAATTTGCCGAAGTAAAATTCAGAAAGATTATAAGACATTGTAAGCAGAATGACATATATAATTGATCAGGGTACATTTATGGGCCAGTGACCTGGTTCCCTGGCTCTGTGTATGCATGTGGTGGGGGGGACAGGTCATGAATCGGCAGATAAGACAAATTGGGGCCCCACTGTGATGAGTCCTAAATGATAAAAAACAAAATTCTTGATATTAGATAAAATTGCAGTCCATTTTATATTTTTTAGTATGGATTTACATAATCAAGATAGTAGTTTAGACAGTTTAACCTGGTATTCTTGCATAGAATGAATAAGACTAAGGAGAGACAACAATTTTGAAAAGAAAAAAAAAATTGAGAGACATTTTGTTCCCACACATTTTCCCTGGAAATAGAATGAACAAAGATGATAGAAAAGTGAACAAAAATACCTATTGTTTTAAGTGGGAGTGATAGAATTACAATTTCATCTGAAATGGGAAAGTCAAAATAGAGCAGATTTTTGGACTAACATGGGATATATATATATATATATATATATATTCAATTTTAAATTAAAAACATTTTAATAGAGTTGGAAGAGGAGTTAAAATTAAGGTTTCATTGATAAACTTCCACCTAAAAAGTTAGAACAATCCCCTAATATAGATTAATTTTGCCTATTTTTTATTGTTATACAAATAGAATCATACATAAGTTTGAGTTTGTCCTCTTGATATCAATATTGTGTTTGTGAAATTCATTCATATTTTGCAATGCTCATACATTGAGCATTCTCTTTGGCCTTCTCATTATTTTATTGTATGAATAAATCATGACTTATTTATCCATTCTGTTATATACATTATAGTTTAGTTTTGAGAAATTATAAACAATTCTGCTAGAAACTCTCTTGTAATTTATTTTTGTGAATACATATGCACAAGTACACGTGGGATATATTTCTATTGCATATATATTTAAATGTGGAATTCCGGTGTCAAATGATATGCAATTTTTACTTTAGTAATACTGCCAATCATTTTTCCTAAAAGGTAGTACAAATGTATATTCCCATCAACCGCATATGAGGTTTTCAGTTGCTCCATCTCTCTACTAACACTGGGATAAAAAAAATCTGTCCTTTTCATTTTAGCCATTCGTTATGGCAGAAGTGTAGTGGTTTTGTCTTTTGATTTCAATTATGCTTCCCCTAATGACTCCTGAGGTTGAACAGATTTTCATGTTTTGGCTCTCTAGGTATGCCATATTATAAAGTACCTTCTCAAGTATTTTGACCATCTTTTAATTTTTCTTTTTCTTACTGACTTACAGGAGTTATTTTTTATATTCTGATCTACATAATGTGACTATATTAGTCCATTCTATGCTTTGTATAACATGATGTCCCTTATTTTATTAATCTATCAAGAATTAGCTATAACAGAGCCCCAGGTCATAAAATCACCATCAAATTAATCCACAGGAGCAGACGGTATTTATTTTGGTAAGCACAGAGAAAAAATAACGGGTATTTTAAAGTTGTGAAAACATTTTGGAGTTGAAGAAGTAGTAGGATATACCAAAGAGTAGCAAAAAGAATCAGAAAAGCAAAGAAAATATCTCAGATGAAATAACCTTAAATTTAAAGGTAAAGAGACTTTCACGATTTGAAGACGGTTACTTGTATCACCTGTTGCAGGAAGTCAATGACTATAAATACTGAGAGACTACTGAATCTGTCTTGTAATTGGTTACTGTAACTAAAAAGATTAAATAGTTGGCTGGAACAATAAGTCAAAGCTCAGTGAGTGAGAAATGAGGAAATTCAGGCAGAGGATATATGCTTCTTTTTCAAGAAGTTTGTAGGAAAGGAAAGGAATAGCATGAGAAGAAACTGACATAACTATTTTGATTTCTCTTGTAAAGAAGAGCTATTCATAATGGAATACTGTTTTCTATTGTCAAATTGTCCATTTATTGTTGATGGTTTTAAGATACACTTTTCGTGGCTTAAAGGATAATCTTGTTATTGCTTTTATTCTTCACCTACATTACAATATGTCTGAATGAATTCTTCAAATACCCTTTAAATGTCTGTGTAAGAGGTACCAGTCTTTCTGTCATGCCAGCTCTCCTAGTTTTTTTTTTTTTAATTTACTTAAGCAAACCTTGCTGCCTCCATAATTATGTCACAGTTGCCTAGAATATTCTTCCTCCCAGACTTCTATCTTGATTAAGTCTTAGAAACTTAGTTTCCCGGGTGCCTGGGTGGCTCAGTTGGTTAAGCGACTGCCTTCGGCTCAGGTCATGATCCTGGAGTCCCAGGATCGAGTCCCACATCGGGCTCCCTGCTCGGCGGGGAGTCTGCTTCTCCCTCTGACCCTCTTCCCTCTCGTGCTCTCTATCTCTCATTCTCCCTCTCTCAAATAAATAAATAAAATCTTAAAAAAAAAAAAAAAAGAAACTTAGTTTCCCTTCATAGTTATGTACTCAGCTTTTAGGATCACTCAAAATCTTTCTTCAATATGTGGAACATGTTGACGGTAGAACTAAAAACACATACATGTATAGTGTAAATACATTAAAAGAAACCAATAAAGAGCTCCAAAAAGAATTCAAATCAAAACTGTAGAGGTCTACAATTTTTATGTTAAAAACTAAAAAAATAATGATCCAAGCAAAATCTTAGAAGTAAACTCAAAATTATATTAAGAAATAATGGAAGTGAGGGGGACCTTAGTATGGATAGGGGGCTTGGAAGAAGATAATGGGTTAATATAAACAAATAAATACATTTGGGGACAAATTGAACTACAAGTAAATTTTAAAAGTTTTCCACGCTTTTCCCTGCTTAATTTTTCCCTGAATGGCTAGCTTTCCTTTGGCAAGAATTGAAAGAACTATGTTCTCTTCAGTTAATTGGATCATATATCCCATCTATGGGACTCTTTATTTTAGCCATTATTTTTTCTTACCTATTATTTCTATTTCTTATTTTAGTTTCATATCACTAACATGTTTCCTTATCTCCCTAAGTGTGCATATTGTGCCTGTTTTAAAATCTAGGTTCTGCTATGCTACTAGTATTTGTCACTGATTGGCATCTATAATCCACTTGTTATTTTACATTTAAAGTGGTGTTTTTTTTCTGCTTTAGCTTATATTCCTTGGGTACAGTGACTATGGAAGGGCCAAAAGCTAGAGACTGGTCTGTGTTCCCCTAGGATAGTTCAAGGAGAAACGGAATGAGTTTAAGGGTGGAAAGCCACAAGCACCATGTATCACAGGAAATCAATCCCATTTCATTCATATCAACTCATCATGACATTTTCATGCTCAACACATCAGCTTTAGATAGTCAGAAAGCAGTCTTGATTGTCAAGCACCAGCAATGGCAGTTTGGAGGAAGGAGTTGGAAGAAAATCCAAAAGCTGAGATTAATTCTTGTTTTCTGTGCAACTCCTGGCCTAAGCATGAGTTTTGGAACTGCCCTCATTTTACCCTCCACCCCCCACCTCTACTCAAGTGATCTTGACCTTGCCAAAATACTTACAATAAGGTAATAAATAATGCTTTTTTCCAAAGCAAAGGAGGTGGGGAACAAGATAATTTAAGCCATATTTTAAGCAGAATTTTCCTTTCAGTCTTGCCTGCTACTCTTTTGGATTTCATGTTTTCCTTCATGAGTTTCTTTGATTTATCTTTGGGGAAGGAGCATGCATTATGGGCTAATTCATTATCTTAGCAGCAGCCATAACTGGATATCTCCAAGGTATTTCTCAATAATCTTTCACACACTCTTATTTTTGTGCATATACGTGTCTTGGCAACAATTAAGGTCTAGCTTAATCAATTATTAGCAATTTTCAAAAACAAAAGAGAGCAGGTCAGATCTGTGCCAATGCCCAGACATTTTTTCAAAGAACTTTGGGTTTTTTGTTTGTTTGTTTTCTTAAGATAGTTGAGCAGAGGAAAAAAGGCTCTTGAAGCCTAACTCATGATATAAAATTTTATTATCAATGTAGAAGCAGCACTCTTGAAGCCACGATGTATTATCAGATTAAGGGGTCTTTGTGTACATGTTGCCCTTTTTGGCTTCTGAGATGTAGAGTGACTTGTGTAAGGGATAGTTTTCAAAATGTTGTTTGCAATTATTTTAATAAGAGAATACAAATGAAAATGTCGCTTGGAGTTTGGGGAACTTTTTATAGAACAGTATATGAGCTACCTTTATAAAATAAAGTTAAAATCATATTGAATATCTTCAAGTTATGTATTTGAGTTTGCTTTGCTTTAGAAAGAATTGAATAAGGGGTGCCTGGCTGGCTCAGTTGATAGAGCATGTGATTATGAATTTCAGGATCATGGGTTCAAGTCCCACCTTGGGTGTAGAGATTACTTAAAAAAGGCAGAAAGAACTGAAACAGGGATATCTGAAGTATACTGTACAATAATCTTAATCATAGAGCAAATTACTGTGTAGGGCCTATTTACATTTTCCTAAAATTTCTCAAGTTTTGTTTTTTATAAAATAAAGAAGTTTAGTCAGTATTTCAGCAACTTTTTTCCAGACTGAATCTCAGAAGATAAGCCAAAGAAATAGGTTCTCCTGAGCACCTGGGTGGCTCAGTTGGTTAAGCGACTGCCTTCGGCTCAGGTCATGATCCTGGAGTCCTGGGATCGAGTCCCACATCAGGATCCCAGCTCAGCAGGGAGCCTGCTTCTTCCTCTGACCCTCTCCCCTCTCATGCTGCTTCTAATAAATAAATAAAACCTTTTAAAAAAAAGAAATAGGTTCTCCTTTTTGATATAAAGACCACATAAATCATTGGGAACATGATTTACTCTAAGAGATAATCTCAAATTTTAGTGTGCATCAGTCATCTGGAGAGGTCATTAAAATACAGATCGTTAGGCTCTATCCCCTTAATTTTTTAATTCAGTAATAAGTCAAATGGGTACTCAACAATTTGCATTTCTAATAATTTCCCAGGTGATGCTAACCTGCTAGTCTAGGAACCAGAACTTTTGAGAACCTCTGTTCTATAGAACAGTACAAGTGGAATAATCTTTATGAGATACTTGATCTGTGGTCAAAACGTCATTCCTTTATCTTGCTAATTCACAATGTCAAGTTTGATAACTGGTTCTTCTATAATCATGATTTGTCTTCCATGCTTTGTCTATATGCCATTTCTAAATGTTGGAAGCTACAGTTTTTATATTATTGTAACTGTTTATTACAGAACCAAGTAATCATCTTGTTGGTATGTACCTTCTGCTATAGCTTTCCTTCCCCTAGAATTTTTAAACACGTTTTTAAAAAACTCTAGCATTTTTTCTTCATCTTCCAAATTTTCCCTCCAAACAATTCTTTTAGGTATATTGCTCCACAACCTCTACCTAATGAGACTGACCAGTGAAGCTCTGGTAAGCCAGGTCTCTGAGACAGCTGGGGCACATGGTGATTTACATCTTCATCCACTATCAGTGGTGTATATATTCCCACCATAGTCAATTTCATGCTACCAAACCTCAGCTTGCAAAATTTCTGAATATTTCATAATCACCTCTTAGGAGCTAAAGCTTTCTCCCACACACCAGTACCCCTGTGCTTATGATCCTGCCAGGACTGGTTGTCCTCCAGGCCTGCTGAAAAGATGCCACTCTAGAGCTTAACTTACTGTTTATGTTGATTTCCATTTCCCCAAGTCCCACTAGGTCTTCATTCTTGGTTTTATTCTTTGGTTTACAATAGCACAAACTGCTGTAATTTCTCAAATATTCACCAATAAAAGAGTTCTTGAATCTCTGAAAATGTATCTGTTTCTATGTTAACATGTTCCATAGTTCTTACCACATTTCAAATTTATTTATTTTTTTCTTTTTCAGAAGTCATTGCACCTACAAAATAACATTGTAGGTACAGTTTCTTCCATGGATACATTTAATATATATATATTTTTATACTTAGTTTCTGAAATTTGATTTAAGGCCTACTCAGAAAATGGGGCTAAGAGAAAATTGCAATAATCCAGGCAAGAAATACTGGAGACTGGGTACACTGTTTGTATTAAGTGTACATATATGGTGAGCAGTCTGATCTCTGGGCATATTTTAAACATATGGTTGGTTGGCAGGATTTACTAACCATTTGGCTGTGGGTTATAATCAAGAGTGAGCGTGTGAGACAAAGACAATGATAAATCCCCAAGTTTTTATTTGCGCTGAGCAACAGGGTGCTATTGACAGAGATGCGGAACCACAAACCCACAGGTTTTTGAGAGAAATCTCAAGTTCAGACTTTGACATGCCATATTTAAGTGTCTTCAGCATATACATATTTTCAAGTCCAAGAATCTCAATGAAATCACATAGGTTTTGAGTGCGTAAAGGAAAGAAGGGATTCAAAAACTGAGCTCTTCGAACCCAGTATTTAACACTCAGTATTTGGAGTTTAGAAAGTGGAGAAAAATCTAGCAGAGGATTACGACAAAGAGTAAGTAGTGTAACAATACAAATGCCTACAGGTAATGATATTATACAAGGTAAGGGAAGAAAGTGTTTCAAGACACACAGAGTAATCATAAGGGCCAAATACCCTTGAACTGTCAGGTCATATGAGAACAAAGAGTTAAATATACTTAAGGGATTAGAATATAGATAACTCTTTGACAAAATTTTTAATTAATGGTAAATAGAAATATTGGCTCAAGATAGTTGAAGATGGGAGACATTACAACATCTTCTGCTGAAGGAAAGAACCAGTAAATAAGGAACTACTCAAAGAAGAGAGATAGCTTAATTGTAGGAATAAAATCCAGTGCACAGGGTAGAATGCATTTTTGATGAGTGAATTAGTTGATAGGAAGCACTTAAAACAGTCCTTGACCAAAAGTACATCAGCATTAAGTATGTGCTTTTGTGATATTACTGATATCTTCAATCTCATTCTAGATTTTAGTTTCCTTCAGAAGTCTTCCTAATTTACTAGTTTTCCTTTGCTCAACCATATATGCATTGAATCTAATTTTGGTAGCCCCCTTGTTCTTTTTATTGTTACAGGTTTATATTTAACCTGTTAATTTCATCATCATTATATTGGGTGCCATGGAAGATAGGTTAAAAACATGTGTCCCATGTACCTACCACATCTGGAACCTTCATTAATAAGATACACATGCACTGGTTTTGTTTTGGTTGTTTTCCTAATACATATATAAAATCTAAATCACAGTGCTCAAGTGATTTTTCTAAGGTCATCAAGTTAGTAAATTGTGTAAATGAAAATGCTAAGGTACCTCTGACTCTATACAGAACTACTTTGAAATTAATTGAGTAAAGTATATATATATAAAGCTGGCAACTGCTTGCATTCCATTTTCTAAATTCTTAGAAACATTTCAAATATTTTAAAATATATTTTGCATCAGTGCATTTCAAATTTGGAAAAAAAATAGAAACATTAGATTTGTCTTGGCTACTAAATCATAGTGAGCGGTCACTGGTCAGAGGACCCCTAAGAGTAAGTATTGTGGTTGCCCTTTAAAAGCAAATAACACAGAGTCAAAGAATAAAAAAAAAAAAAAAAAAAACAACTTTTTAATGTCCTAGCATTATAATTGAGGGACTCTTTAGTTTTGAGACCTCATTCTTTCTGGTATATAATTAAACACCTTAGTGGTAAATTTTTCCAGAATGTATCATCAATCCTAAGCCCCTATAGCAAAACTATTGGCTGCTAGGGAACTGTGCAAATACACTCTCAGCTCTAAGTTCCTTCATGCTGAAGCAATGCCCCATAGGGTTAAGGAGGTTGAAACTAAAAAAGTTTTTTTCCCCAAGTTTTCATTTAAATTGCAGTTAGTTAACATACAGTGTAATATTAGTTTTAGGTGTAGAATTTAGTGATTCATCACTTACATACAACACCAGGAGCTCATAATAATAAGTGCCCTCCTTAATACCCACCACCTATTTCACCCATTCCCCATCTGGTCCCCTCTGGTAACGATCAATTTATTCTCTATAGTTAAGAGTCTATTTCTTGGTTTGCCTCTTTTTATCCCCATGATTATTTGCTTTGTTTTTAAAATCCCACATATGAATGATATCAAATGGTATTTGGCTTTTTCTAGCTGACTTATTTCACTTAGCATAATATACTCTAGCTCCATCCATGTCCTTCCACTGACAAGACTTCATTCTTTTTTATGGCTGAGTAATATTCCTGTGTGTGTGTGTGTTTGTGTGTGTGTGTGTGTGTGTGTGTGTGTGTGTACACACACCACCTTTTCTTTATCCATTTATCAGTCGATGGACATCTGTGCTCTTTCCATGATTTGGAAAATCATTGTTCATAATGCTGCCATAAACATTGGGGTACATGTGTCCCTTGAATCAGTATTTTTTATCCTTTAGGTAAATGCCTTGTATTGCAATTGCTGGATCATAGAGTAGCTCTATATTTTACTTTTTGAGGAATGTCCATACTGTTTTCCAGAGTGATTGCCCCAGTTTCATTCCCACCAACAGTGTAGGAGTGTTCGCCTTTCTCCATATTCCTACCAACACCAGTTGTTTCCTGACTTGTTAATTTTAGCCTTTCTGACTGGTGTGAGGTGATACCTTATTGTGGTTTTGATTTGTGTCTCCCTGATGATGAGTGATGTTGAACATCTCTTCAGGTGTGTTAGCCATTTGTATGTCTTCTTTGGAAAAATGTCTATTCATGATCTTTGGTGCATTTTTTAACTGGATTATTTGTTTTGGGGGTATTGAGTATTATGAATTCTTTATATATTTTGGATCCCAACCCTTTATCAGATATGTTATTTGCAAATATCTCCTTGGGAGATAGGTTGCCTCCATAGGTTGCCTTTTAGTTTTTTTGATTGTTTCCTTTGCTATGCAGAAGCTTTTTATCTTGATGAAGTCCCAGTAGTTTATTTTTTGTTTTTATTTCTTTGCTTAGGAGACATATCTAGTAAGAAGTTGCTGCAGGTGATCTTAAAAAGGTTACTGCCTGTGTTCTCTAGGATTTTGATGGTTTCCTGTCTCACATTTAGGTCTTTCATCCATTTTGAATTTATTTCTGTGTATGGTGTAGGAAAGTGGTCCAGTTTCATTCTGTGTTGTGTGTTGCTGTCCAGTTTTCTCAAAACCAATGTTGAAGAGACTGTCTTTTCCATAGGATATTCTGTCCGCTTTGTCAAAGATTAATTGATGACATAGTTGCAGTTTCATTTCTGGGTTTTCTATTCAGTTCCATTGGCTTATGTGTCTGTTTTTATGCCAGTACCATACTATCTTGATCACTACAGCTTTGTAATATAACTTCAAGTGTGGAATTGTGATGGCCCAGCTTTGCTTTTCTTTTTCAAGGTTGCTTTGGCTATTTGTGGTCTTTTGTGGTTCCATGCAAATTTTAGGATTGTTTGTTCTAGTTCTGTGAAAAATACTGGTGGTATTTTAATAGGGATTGCTTTGAATGTAGGTTACTTTGGGTAGGATAGACATTTTAACAATATTTGTTCTTCCAATCCATGAGCACAGACTGTCTTTCCCTTTCTTTGTGTCATCTTCAATGTCTTTCATCAGTGTTTTATAGTTTTCAGATTACAGATCTTTTATTTCTTTGGTTAGGCTTTTTTTAAAAAAGATTTTATTTATTCATGAGAGAGAGAGAGGCAGAGGGAGAAGCAGGCTCCCAAGGAGCAGGGAGCCCAATGTGGGACTGGATCCTAGGACCCTGGGATCATGACCTGAGCCGAAGGCAGACACTTAACCATCTGAGCCACCCAGGCGCCCCTATTTCTTTGGTTAGGTTTATTCCTCTGTATCTTCTTGTTTTTGATGCAGTTGTAAATGGGATCGATTCCTTGCTTTCTCTTTCTGCTGCTTCATTATTGGTGTATAGCAATTCCACAGATTTCTATATGTTGATTTTGTATCCTGAATTTGTGTATCAGTTTTAGCAATTTTTTTGATTTTTAGGCTTTCTATAGAGAGTATCATGTCATCTGCAAATAGTGAAAGTTTGACTTCTTCCTTTCCAACTTGGATGCCTTTTATTTCTTTTTCTTGTCTGATAGCTGAGGGTAGGACTTCCAGTACTTTGTTAAATAACATGGTGAGAGTGGACATCCCTGTCTTGTTACTGACTATATGGGAAAAGCTCTCAGTTTTTCCCCATTGAGGATTATATCAGCTATGGGTTCTTCACATCTGGCCTTTATTACGTTGAGGTATTTTCCCTCTAACCCTACTTTGTTGAGGATTTTTATCATGAATGGATGTTTTATTTAGTCATTGCTTTTTCTATTGAAAGGATCATAGATGTCTTTTCCTTTATTAATGTGATGTATCACATTGATTAATTTCTGAATATTGAACCACCCTTGTAGTCCATGAATAAATCCCACTTGATCATGGTGAATGATTCCTTTAATGTACTGTTGGATTTGCTAGAACTGTATTGAGAATTTTGCATCCCTGTTCATCAGGGATATTGGCCTGTAGTTCTCCTTATTAGTGGAGTTTTTGTCTGGTTTTGCTATCAGGGTAATGTTGGCCTCATAGAATGAATTTGGAAGTTTTTCTTCCATTTCTATTTTTTGGAATAGTTTGAGAAGAATAGGTACTAATTCTTCTTTAAATTTTGGTAGAATTCACCTGTGAGGCCATCTGGCCCTGGACTTTTTTTGTTAGGAGGTTTTTGATTACTGATACAATTTCTTTGCTGATTATTGGTCTGTTTGGGTTTTCTATTTCTTCCTGTTTCAGTTTTGGTAGTTTATATATTTCTAGGAATTTACCCATTTCTTCCAGGTTGTTGAATTTGTTGGCATATAGTTTTTCACAATATTATCTTATAATTGTATCTCTATGGTGTTGGTTGCTATTTCTCCTCTCTTGTTTGTGATTTAGTTGGGTCCTTTATCTTTTCTTTTTGATAAATCTGGCTAGGGGTTTATCAATTTTATTAATTTTTTCAAAGAACCACCTTCTGGTTTCATTGATATGTTCTATTTTTTAGTTTCTATGTCATTTATTTCTGCTCTAATCTTTATTATTTCCCTTCTTCTGCTGGCTTTAAGCTTCATTTGTTGTTCTTTTTCTAGCTCCTTTAGGTGTAAGGTTAGGTTGTTTATTTGAGATTTTCTTATATCTTGAAGTAGAAATTTTAAAGTTTGCTTTTCAGAGAACTGTTTCCCCATAATCGGCTATTGTGTCCTTTCAGACCGAACTAACAAATCCACCAGCTGTCTCTGCAGAACCTGAACTCGAGGTCAACTGATAATGTTCCAGCCTCGGAATAAACAAGACCCTGCATTCCTATACCAGCTCTCAGAACATGCCCTGAGTCCCTTCTCCATTTCCTAAGATAACCTGATAACAGAGGCTGAATTTTGTCTCATTCTCTTGTTAAGTCTCCATCCCAAATTGAACATGAGATGTGTGTTACATAATATGGTTACTCAATGCACATGCTCCATATTCCTCTTGTTTTCATCCATATGTATGTAATCTTAACCCCCATGATTATTAAAAAGACTTGTTCAATCCCTGTTTGGGAGGCAGATTTGAGGTTTACTCTCCCGTATCCTCGTTTGGCTGCTTCTCAAATAAACTTTCCTTGCTGCATACCTGATGTCTCAGTGATTGGCTTTGCTGTGCATAGGGCAGAAGGACTTGGGTTCAATTACAATACTGATTGGCAGTCTCTACATATGGCACTATTTCCCAAAGCAGGAAAGTGAGCCATTGAAATTGGGCCTGCTATACACTTGGCATTGTACACAGTTGTTATTTCAGCAAAAGGGTGGAAAAATACAGAAGCTGCTCAATGATTTTGAGAGCACAATCTTTAGTGTTTCTGCCCATCAGAACAGTTTCTAAATTCCTTTCTTCAATTTATTGCATATTGATGAAATACTGTTCTACTAAAAGGCAACCCCCAAATTAAGTCAGTACATATCCAAAGCATCTGAATTGAAGGGTGAGGTAATGCCTCCAACTTAAATGTACTTTTTTTGTAATAATTTTATTCAACCTGTTTCAAACATGAGAACATTTGGTTCAAACTATTTAAAAGCTTAGTTATATGTATAGGAGATGGAACACAGTCATGCTTCAAAGACTATGGAATCAGATAAAATTACAGCAAATTTTATAAGTTTCTCAAAGGTCAATAATGACTGGGAAGTTGTAAGAAAAACAGGCAAAACAACAGGGAAAATAACCAGAATTTATAATGACCTTTAAGTCAATAAAATCAAAGTCGTAAAGTGCTTACTTTTTTGCTTTTCCATATGGGTATCCTTTTTAAAAGTTTCAAACAATATACAGAGTGAGAAAGCTCACTGGGACCACATCCACAGAACTGGTATTAGAATATTAACAATTTATGCAGAAAAAGCATAGCCAGGAAAACAAACTGCACAGGCAGCCTGGGTGATGGAAGACAAGCACTGATTCTATGGACAGATATGACAGGCTTTTTAATCCCAGCTTGACCATTATGTGGGTATGAGACTCTGATAAATTCATTTAAATTCTTGGGGACTTAGTGTCCTCATCGCTATTTAAGAGAATGCTTGTGAGGATTTAACAAGAGACATGTGTAAAAGCCTTTACCACAGTACCTGGAATAAATGGTATTCTCATCAATCCAATAAGATTGTGTGTCACACACACACATATATGGCCACAGTGGTAATACTTGCCCTGCTTGACCTTTCTAGATCCATCAGTGCTTGTAACAGTAAGTAAATTTTTAATCTTAGTATTTATTGTAAGAATTCAAGGTCAGAGCCCCCAAGCAACGCTGATCATCATTTGTTGCATTTAAAACATGTATAGTGGAAACAGAAACTTCAGTTCCAAATATCACAAAACTCCAATTCAGTCAGGAAACACCTAATTCAATCAAGAATATACTTTTAAATGCATTTGAGATGTTTAAATTAACCTTTGACTTTTTAAAGGAAACATAAAAATAGAGCAGCTGAGTATGTTTTGGTATCTTTCCATATGAAATAAAGGCTATAAACCAAAACTATGTGCACTAAAATACTTAGGCCTGAAGAAAGTTGTTTCTATTACTCAAATGTTGACACTTCCTTCCTAAATTTTAAGGTCAATTTTTGATCCTGTAAGAAAGGATATCATTGTCACTTGGTATCTGGTTTACAGAGCTTAATAAGCTTGAATTTTTGGTAGAATTTTTTGTATCTGCTATACGACTAAAATCTATTTGTCATCTTAAAATGTGGTTGAGTCGGAGTTACTTATTCTCATTTTTATGCAATGGTAGGACAATGGCAAAACCAGACAGGTCATGCTGCTTAGAGCCAACAAGCACAATCAGATTTGGTGTGAGCTACCTGCCTCCCTGCTAGGTGTCCATGGTGCAGAATGCTTCACTGGGACAGGGTCACTAGTTGCTGTTTTTACACACAAAACCATACCTAGAAATAAACAGTTTACATAAAATTAAAGGTTCTGGAATCTTTTTTTTTTTTTTTGCTTTAAGTTATATTGAATATAATGAAAATTTATATGTGTGCATATGTAACCTCATCTCTACTATACTGATAGTGCACTATTCTATCAATATAAAGTGTTAGCATGAAATTAGTATTTTTTTAAAATATCGAGGTTTGATAACCTACTAATAATCTCACAGAGGGTAAGACCTATAGGATAACCCTGTTAGCAAAATTGTCCTTGAGAAAATAAGAGTTTGAAATTATCGCTGTTTCAATTGCATCGTGTTTGTAAATGACAGATTTTACTGGAAGATGTCTGAATTATTACAGAGGTTATCGATGATGCTTCTATGAATAGTCAACCCAAATTCAATTTTTATCAATGTTTTCAATAAAACAACAACAAAACATTTCACCTAACTGAAATATGAAGATTTGCTGTTACATAGCAAGCAAAAATTCACTGATCATAATACAGTTCGTCTATTTTTCCATCCAAGATTTTATACTTAATTTTTAGGTGAGTATGAAACCTGAGCTGATCATTGAAATTTACCTTCCCAGATATCAGTCTTTTTAAATGAAAAGGCAGATCTGTAGTCTATGTTTTTGTTTTTGTTTTTTTTTCCAGTTTTGCTATTTATTTTTTCTCCAGCTAAAATTTCCTACTGAAGTAGATGTCCTCCTCTGGTTCCCTGTCTTTCTGCTTAAGTTCATTGCAATAATTACTCCAATCTAAAGAGATGAACACCGACTCTGTCAACATGTTAGCTTCTAGAAGATGGAACCTATCCCCCACACCTAGCACAGTGCCAGGCATATAGGAGAAGCTATTTCTGAATGTTTTCATTTTTTGTGTGGTAAGAACTCTTAATATAAGATCTACCCTCTTAACAAATTCTAAGTGTTCAGCACAGTATTGATAATATGGATGATGTACAAATCTCTAGAATTTATTCATCTTGCATAACTGAGACTTTATGCTCATTGACTAAAAACTCCCTATCACCCCACCCCTCAGCTCCTGGCAACCACCATTCCACACTCTGCTTCTATGAATTTGAGCTTTTTTTTAGGTACCGCATATAAATGGAATCATGCATTATTTGTCCTTCTGTGACTGACTTATTTCACTTAACATAAGGTCCTAGCAGTACGTCCATATGGCAGGATTTTCTTTGTGAAGCCTGAATAATATTCACATACACAATAAGTATTTGCTTTATATATGTAAGGGTTTTAATGTTGGGTATATAAATATTTATAGTTTTTATATCCTCTTGATGAATTGAACTTTTATTTTATAGTGACCTTTCTCTTGTTACAGTTTTTAGCTTAAAGTCTGTTTTGCTCATAAAAGTACCACCTGTGTTCTCTTACTAGTTTTTTGGAATATGTTTACCCATCCCTTCACTTTCAACCTCTGTGTGTCCTTAAAGCTAAAATGAGTTTCTGTACACAGCATATTATTGCATATTTTCTATCTACTCAGCCACTCTGTTTTGATGGGAGAATTTAGAACATTTGAAGTAATTATTGATAGGTATGACCTTACTATTGCCATTTAAAATTTTGATTTCTGGCTGCTTTGTATTTTTTTTCCTTTCTTGCTCTCTTCCATTATGATGTGATGATTTTCTATAGTACTAAGCATTGATTCCTTCATCTTTTGTGTATCTAATATAGGTTTTTCTGTTGTGGTTATGAGGCTTACATAAAACATAGCTATAACAGTCTATTTAAGCTAATAAGTTAAACTTTGAGACATAAAAAACCCAAAAAACAAAAACAAAAACAAAAACCTGGTTCTTCAATTTCCTTAACTCTCTGTTGCTTTCTGCACATTAGATAAAATAGCCATATTTCTGAGTCTTGACAGACTGGTCTCTCATAGGAGATGAACTTTATTGGCCCAGCTTGAGTTCCCAGTTTTCTCTCAAATGTTTGTGATTATCTAAGTCTCCATATTTGTTCTTAGTGGTTCCAGCAGTTTAGGGTGCACCAGGACCCATCAGTGCCCCACACTGAATGACGTAAGTCATTCAGTACCTAGGTGCCTACTTATTAGAAGCTAGACCCTCGGGCAGCAGCTAGGAAAGTATTAAGCACCTTCCAGGGACAAACTGAGAAATAGGTATTTTGCCTGCCATGTCATTTCGATGCCCGTCTTTTAGGTGGCAGTTAAAAGTTAGGACGTTAGATGTATGTCATAGCTCCTTCCAGGGAGATATTGGTATTTTGGTTTACTGTTAGAGCAAGCAAGAAAAAGAAGCCCAGGAAGTGCCAACCAGCTCCCCCGTGAGTTCCAAAGGGAGGGTGGGGGGCGGGGGCGGAAATCACAACCAGTCGTTTAGTGTGTGCTAAATAGAAACCAGGCCCTCAGGGGTGCTCAGGTACAAGTTTATAAAGTATACAGTTAATACCCTTTCAATTTTGCTGGCTTCCCTTGCACTGAGCCTAGGGGATAGAGCCAAGGTTAATGCTCACATACTCTTAAGAACCTGCTTCTTTGTTTGCTATAGTCCTTGAGATCTCCTGGAATGCAAGCCCAATTGGCTTTCAGAGGTAGGTGAGGTATTCTGGGGAGACAGGCAGTCTTAAAACTTGATGTGCTAGAAGTGCAGTCCAAACTCTACTCCTTAGAGAGAAGCTGGGATTTGAGAATGCTATCCTGATTGTATGGCTCTGTGCCAGGGCTGGGGTTTATGGTAGAAGTGTGACTCAGTTTTTCCTAGGCTTTAGATGTGGATATTTTCTCATTTACCTGATATGATGGGGTCATTCAGCTAGTCTCTGGATTTCTCTGAGTGCATTGCTGTGCGTGTAGGGGTACATTTGGCGTAAACCTAGGAGGAGGTTAGCTCAGGAACCTCTTAGGTGGCTTAGCAGCATCTCCCCTTTGCCTTCCCCTAAGGTGTGGGCCTCATCATGATTTTGATTTGCATTCCCACTGATGATTACTGACACTGAGTATAACTGATACAAGTGTTGGCCATTTGCATGACTTTTTTTTTTTTTTTTGCAAAATATCGATTCAAATCTGTAACCCATTTTCTAAACAGATTATTAGTTCTTTTGCTATTGAGTTGCAGGAGTTCCTTTTATATTTTGGAAATTATTCCCTTTCATAATACATGGTTTGCATAATTTGCCTCCTATTCCATAAGTTGTATTTTCACATACGAGAATAAATGGGTAGTCAAGTAAGTGAATGAATGTGTTAGCATATACAATTTTATACTTCTCTTTAACCTTGGCTTTGTTAACCCTTATTCTCTCCAATTGTTTTCCCAAATACACCAAAAAGAGACCAAGGATTATTCATTTAAAAGAAGTGAAATATAAGAAAACAGTGAAATATATGTTTTCTGTAGCATTCTTGTGTTAACTTCATCCAATCTCAACTGACCCTTTGGCCAAGATTTTTATTATGCCACTTTGCCTTGTATGTGTGTGTGTGTGTGGTGTGTGCAAGCTTAGGAAAAGTTTTTCATCACTGTTAGAGTAATAGAGCAACAAAATAATGGACTCTTCCCTAAGGCAGATGGTAGCATACTGCCTTAGGGGTTGTTTGCACATATTACACTGACTTTATATTTTAAGCATCTGACATGGTAATTAGTTTTATAAAAATGCCCTTCTTGCGATTCCTTTTCTGATCAATTTGAAATACATTGCTTGCATTTTAAATGACTCTTCAAGTATGGATTAGACTTTTTTTCAGTTTTCGGTTTTTGTTTGGTTCTAAACAATGTCCAGCATTAGTACATTATAGATCCTTCAAATCAATTAGGTCTCTGAAAGAACCATAATCTTTTTTCTGTGATAGAATGAGAAGAGTCATCTTTTATCACTCAACCTTTTCTAATGAAAGACGCACAGTACAGTAAGGAGGCATTTGTGCCAAGATGATTGACTTTCAGTTCATTAATCTGAGAGCTGGGATATCCTCACACATTCCGAAAGTCTCAGCCCACCTCCTAGCAAATATTTGATAGCAGAAAACTAGCTGTAAGGATTTAGAGTAAGAACTCATTACTGGTGTTAAGTACAGTAAACTCATTTAACAATATATCATCAAGTGTTAAAACTAATTGAAACAAATGGCACTTGTCAAAACAGTTTTTTAAAAGGATATTTTCTGAACTACTTGCTTCAGGTTTTTTTTTTTTTTTTTGTCATTTTTATAACAAAAAGTAATTCAACCGATCTGGTCAGTCATATTAGTTTTCCACATCATTAATGTGAACTCTGAAACTTTTACTAAGTCGAATGATGGATTTAGAAGTTCTAAACTTTTTTCAGAGATAAAGATTTTTAAAAATAATTTGATGAATGGCAGGAAAACTTGAATATCCATTTCTTTCCAATTCTTCTTAGCCAAAATGACCTTCACGTTCCCCTCAGTTTGACTAAACTTTAGATAGGCTTCTTCCTCACTCTAGGACTCTGACCTCCCTTTCTTAGAACATGTACTTTAGAAAACTTGCAATTGTAAATTCTTTGTCCCTTGAAATGTAAATCTTTTTCCAGCCTCTTGCCAGTTTTACAACTCAGGAATATCTTTCTCAAGGACCTGGGAGTAAACCCTTTGAAATGTAGTGATCAAGAAAGATAAGCCCGTATCTCCCAGTCTCCGTGGGAGGGTGAGAGCCTATCTTCCCTGAGGGATGATTAGAAGGAGAGAGAGCCCTTGTCACACTGACCAACCTCCCTCCCCCGTCCTTCAGTGCTTTTCTATTAATTCACTCCAGCATTTAAAAATCCTCCTGCCTTTTGTTGCAGAGAAATTGAGTTCAGCGCCCCCACATAGTGCAACAGTCTTGACTCCTATTGCAATAATCTTAAATTATATCTTCCTTGCCTGTTTAACCTGTCCCATGCAATTTTTCTTCAACACTTTAAAATTTTATTATATGTATTTGTTAGCTTTTCTATATTTTATCATTTCCGTCTTTTATCTCCTGTTTATTCTTCCTTTTTCCAAGAAAGAAAAATATGGAGTAGAGAAATTATAAATATGAGGACTTCCAAAGAAGTAATTGCATTTCCCCCTCATTAATCATGAACAATCAGTTAAATATGTTTTCTTCTCAGGTCTACTAAAACTTTGTGATACACATATTTGTATACCCCATAGAATATTCACAAAGAATAAATGTGTACACCTGGGGTTATAAAAGATAATTTTAGGTGATATTTGGATGAGTGTATTTTAATAGTAAAATATTTATTTTAATGCTACTTTGTATTTCATATTACACTGTTTTTTATTTTATCTTCATTGTTATGTGATCTAGCATTGCCACTCCCTGCTAGTTTATCCAAAGAAAATGGAAAAAAAAAAAAACCTTGAAAATTATATGCACCCCTATGTCCACTGCAATACTTATGATAGACAAGATATGAAAACAACCTAAGCGTTTCCTAATAAATAAAGATGTATATACACAAGCGCACACAAACAACGAAATATTACTCAGCCTTAAAAAATAATTAAATATTGCCATTTGAAACAACATAAACGGAACTTAAGGGCATTATGCTAAGTGAAAAAATCATAAAATTACTTGACATTTAAAATATATACTTGAGTGGTGCTTGGGTGGCTCCGTCAGTTAAGCATCAGACTCTTGATTTTGGCTCAGGTCATGATCTCAGGGTCTTGAGATCAGCCCCACATGGGGCTCCGTGCTAGGTGTGGAGCCTGTTTAAGATTATCTCTCAGGTGCTTGGGTGGCTCAGTCGTTAAGCGTCTGCCTTCGGCTCAGGTCACGGTCCCCGGTGTCCTGGGATCGAGCCCTGCGTCGGGCTCCCTGCTCAGCGGGAAGCCTGCTTCTCCCTCTCCCACTCCCCCTGCTGTGTTCCCTCTCTCGCTGTGTCTCTGTCAAATAAATAAATAAAATCTTAAAAAAAAAAAGATTATCTCTCTCCTCTCCCTCTAACCCTCCCGCCCCTCCTCACCCCTGCCCCCCCACTCACGAGTGTGGGTGCACTCTCTCTCTCTAAAAAATAAATAAATAAAATAAAATACATACTTGAATAACAAATGAGGTGAAGATGTGGCAAGAAGAACTAGTGTCTGGGAAACACTGTTCTATCTATGACAAAAGGGCTCTGTGATGGGATTCCTGTGCCGCAGGTTTATAAATTCCACTAAAGAACAGGTAGCAATTATTAGGAACTTTTTTTTTAATTAGGAACATTCTTACAATTTGTTTCTGATACTACATCTATTAGATAAATTTAGTTGAGATTTAAATGTTACTGAATTAATATTTCACATCAGACATTTATTAAGACCAACTATAGGTGAACAGTACTTTTGGATGTGGAGAGGCAAAAATACAGTTAACCTTGCCTTAAGGTGTCATAATAAAAGGCATTGGAAAACAAAGATAATTGGCAATTAAAACAACAGGTGATAATTGCTACTAGATGCACTAGTACTAGAAGCATTAATGGAATTCCTTGGGAAGATGACATACTATGACAGAGAATGTTGGGAGATATTTAATAGATGCAGTAAAGTTTAAATTCATGTCTTGAAATTTATCAAGAAGAAAAGGAAGACAGACCCAGTTTTTAGTTTTGCCAAGGCAACAAAGATGCACAAAGAAAAAAGAAAACTAAAAGCAAAGAAGAAAACCTACAACAAAACTGTCATATGTTTGGGGACAACAAAAAGTAAGGAGTTGGTTTCTGGTATGCAGAATGAGATTGGCTACAAAAAAATGATCTTAAGTTCTGAAAAGACTTCTATGCACTTCAAAGTAATTATTTTGAGATTCCTCCCCGTTGGTATTGTAACAATAGTACATTCCTTTTTAGTGTCAGATAGTATTCTATGGTATGCATGTCCTACAATGTTTCCATCCATTCACTTTTTGATAGGTGGAAAACACTGTTACTATTATTTCTGTACAGACATATGCTTACATTTGTCTTGGTAAGTATGTAGAAGACTGGGTCATATAGTAGGCATATATTTGTAATATTAATGAACTTAAATTTATATTTTTCTTTAAAATTTCATCCTAGCACCTTTATTTAATAAACTTTAATTACCCATACACTGGGACATTCAAATTTTCCTTCAGCTTACTGATGTTCTGCTCTGTTTATTTGTATTCATTTTTTTCTCTGTATGTTTCATTTTGGATAGTTAGAATCGCTGCATCTTTGGATTTTCCCATCTGTTTTGCTGCAAAGTTAGCCTTCTGTTAATTCCATCCAGTGAATTTTTCAACTTACTGTAAATTTCATCTTTGGAGTTATAATTCAGGTTTTTCTCATATCTTCCATGTTTCTATTTCTGAATATATGGAATACAGTTACAATATTTTTTTATGTACTTGTCTTCTAATTCTAATAGCTGTGTCAGTTCTGGATTGGTTTCAATGCTTGATTTTTCTTTTCATTATGGATTGTATTTTTCTGCATCTTTGCATGCCTTACAATTTTATATTAAATGGCAAACATTATAAACTTCACCTTGTTGGGTACCGGTTACTATTTTATTCCTATAAACACTAATGAACTTTGTTCTGGAATGCAATTAAGTTACTTATAACAAGTTTGAATCTCTAGGATCTTGTTTTAAACATTATTAGGTGGGACCAGAGTAGTTCTCACTGTAGAGCTAATGTCCCCCACTATTTAAGCAAGACCCTTCTGTGTATTCTGTGTGATACCTCATGAATTTTGAAGTCCAGTCTAAATGGTGGGAATAGGCACTATTTCCAGTCCTGTGTGAGCCTAAGTACTGTTTCCTCTAATTCTTTGGAGTAGTTCTTCCCCTGGCTCTGGGTGGTTTTCTGACATGTACACACTGACCAGACCTCTGCTGCATACTTGACGGGGGCCCCCTGCTGTGCTCTGGGGACAGTTCCCTGCCCTCCAATACTCTAGGCTGTCGCTGGGACTATTAACTTCATGTCCCAGCTGCATGAGTGGGCCATTTTCTGCCTGGTTTCTTCATCCCCGAATTGGGAATCTCATCAACTATAAAGGGCAAACTGAGAAGAAACAGAAACAGGGCAATAAATTAGTAACCATGAGGGGAAAAAATGAAGGAACAACAGAAAATGAATCGAAGAGGATAGCTTAATTGTAAGATCATCCTTTCTGAGTCTTGCAACCTATGGTCTGGACAAGGCTAGAGGACATGTTCTTCTTTAAGCACAGAATATTTTGAAACCTATAAATTACTCAATTCTTGCATTCTTTGCTTTTTGCCTGACATCTTTTTACTTGCTCCCTTTAGTTCTTCACTAATTTTTCTGCCTCATTTTATTTCTGTTTATTCAGTTCCTGCTGGTTCTTAATCCATTTTATTCCACTGTACTCCCCACCCCAGTACTGCCCATCACTCAGTGCAAATACCTGAATCAGCTCATCTAAATTAAAATTGAGGACCACCAATCCAACCATCATTTAGAATAAGCCTATCTAAATGTTAAATGGCATATATATAGAATAAAATACATGTTACAGCAATTAGCTTTAGTAATACCAGTCTTGCTAGTTAATTATGTGAAGCAGGAACTTATGTATAAAAGCCTTAAAATTCAAAAATTTCTAACAAACTAAATGTGTATTTAAAAAAAAGTTCATCTCAAAGTTTTCATAAGTGTTTTTCTATCAAAAAGGAAAAACACAAATGAATACAAATCTATTCTCAGGGCTATTTCTATTTTTGTCTTCCTTGTAACTTTAATTTTGCATTATCTCAAAATTATTGAACCTAGAATCCTCGGATAACTGGCAAATTTTATAAAATTTGCCAAAACCATATCATACAGGTAGTTTTTTTCAAAACCTATATAAAAGAATAACTTTAAATGATCATTAGTAAAAATAATTTAACAAAATACCACTAGTGAATTTAACAACTGCCTTCAATGACATTTAATTATTTAATTTCTTGTTTATGCTTGGATATTGCTGAAAAGAAAGAGTATTAGTATCTCCATTATGGCGAGTATGCCATCCAATGACAATTTATAAGTAGAGAATCACATGACTCAATAGGCATAGGAATATCTTCTTTAGCAAACTGGATTATAGTTTCTATCCTTCCAGTCTTAGACAAGAGAAATTATATGGCAAACCCTATTCGATGAAATGGAAGTCCTTGCCGTGTGATACTTCTCTGAATTCCTAGGTTTATTCTCTGGGAACTAGAAGGACAACCTTTCTTTTACTCCAGCCCAAGCCACACACACTTCCAAGGAATATCAGACAGTAACACTTTTAATTTTGTTGCCAGCTTGGTTTTGAAATATTAAAATTTTTTCCCAACTCCCTATCCAGTTCATCCCTCTTTTTTAAATTAATTGATTAATTAATTAGAGAAAGAGAGAGCATGAGCAGGGGGATGAGCAGAGGAAGAGGGAGAGAATCTTCAAAAGACTGCGCTGAGCATGGGGCTTGAACTCACAAACCATGAGATCACGAGCTGAGCCAAAACCAAGAGTTGGACTCTTTACCAACTGAGCCACCTGGGCATCCCTGGTTCATCTTTCTTAAGACTATATTCTCAGTGGATTTTTAATCAATTTATAACTAACAAATAGTTGCGGACTATCTTAAAGGAAAGTAATAATTAGTAATTAGGTTTTTGTTATGAAATAATCATATAAAATTCAGAATAAATGTTCTCTATTTTCTTGAATATATAAAAAATGTTCAACATATGCTGATATTTACCTAGGATTGGTAGAAGAAACGGTATTTGTGAGTGATTGTGTGAGGCATTATGCTTGTTCTCTATATATATCTCCATTAAAATGTTTTCATTTTATGCATTTTATGCATACCATTCAATGCATTTTCAAGGTATGTTAACCAAATAGAAAGTAAGTACAATAGAAAATACAATTGAAATTCATGGGTAAAATCTTCAATTTTGAAAAGGGAGTTACATATGTTAGAATTCCCTTAGGCTACTTCTACTGTCAGCCAGCTTTTATGCAGCAGATGGATCATATAGACACTGACATCAGTGGAATTCTGCCATTGAATTTTTGACAAAGACAAACTATTCATAAAGGAAGACTTCATCATTAGACATTTGTGCCTTCAATTTTGGAGAAGAAAACATTGTACATCAAGATTATTGTGCAATACAATTAAGATGATTGAATAAATCTTATTAACTTCTTAATCTTTTAATTTTGTGGGCACTAAGGAGTATGTACAAGTGTGGAAAATGTCTGGCAACACCAGTTGCGATGTGATCATATTTGCTGAGTGTGAAAGGTGTATTTATTTCAACTTTATCTTTCCTTTTTATTCTTTTTTTTTAAAAAAGATTTTATTTGTTTATTTGACAGAGAGAGAGACGGCAAGAGCAGGAACACAAGCAGGGGGAGTAGGAGAGGGAGAAACAGACTTCCTGCCAAGCAGGGAGCCTGATGCACCTGATGCAGGACTCGATCCCAGGACCCTGGGATCATGACCAGAGCCAAAGGCAGAAGCTTAACGACTGAGCCACCCAGGCACCCATCCTTTTTATTCTTGAACCACAGAGAGTTTCCTTTTCTCTAAGATTGTATTTTCCCTAAAGTTAAATTCCCTAAATATTTGCAATTATCTTTAAGAAAATCTTAATTGTGAATATACAAACTGAACAGAGAAAAATCTTTGTAGTTTTAAAATATGACACTTTTTAGTAATTGTTATTAACTTGAGAGAAAATATCAAAAAACAATAATAGATGAAAAAATTATTTCCTTTAACCTCATCTTCCTTCCCATATTGACAATTTAGTCTTTTAGTTGGTCCAACCTCCAGAATGTCAGTATCATGTTTAACAACCCCCACCAAGTTCTATTCCTCCCAGGCAGAACTGACATCTCTATATTTACACACAGATTCTTTTTTTTTTTTTTTATGGTTGTTATGCTTTCTGCTAAACCTTATAAACTAATTTATGTTAAGATGATTTGTAGCTGAAAAAGGACTGAATAAGATCTCCTACCCAGATTAAATTATTTTATTTCAGAGATGCCTTCTGCATATTATACTAAGGCATATTATACTAAACTATACTAACTATACCTTATTATACTAAAGGAAATGGTGGACTTATGAAGTAAATACTGTATAATATAAAGGACAATTAGAAAAGACAGAAATTACTTAGTTTTGATGCTTCAACAATGAGTTTGTTATTTAATATTAAAAAACACAAATTCTCTACCACAAATTCTCTAGATGTCAGTTTTCTATATGTAAAATATAGCAAGATAGTCACCTTGGAGTAAAGTGACTTTAGCATTTCTGCAAAACCAACTATAAGTCTTAACTAAAAATTATTCAAATCAATTTGGCAGTGAAGCATGAAAAAATAACTACGAATTTAATTTCCTCTTCCTCTAGCAAATAAAAATCTTACAAACCTATGTGGAATTGAGATGATAAATTAAAAATACCTACATTCAAAATTATTGAGATTTTGGGGGATTTAGTATCACCGTATTTTTGCTCATATATTATGTATTTTATCTATACTATACAATTAACCCATATACCATTCAATTATTGTAATTCATTTTGGCAGAGAGGGAGAGAATCTCAAGCAGACTCTCTGGGGCTCAATCTCACAACCCTGAGATCATGATCTGAGCTGAAATCAAGAATTGGACATGACCGACTGAGCCACCAGGCACCCCTCCAAATGCCAGTATTCTACCTAGGAACTGCTCTCAAGATTTTAAATTTCAGAAATTGTCTTTTCCTCATTAAGTTATGACCTATTTTCTTGATATTGTTTCTCTGAACCCATAATTTGGGACACCGACTATGGCTGGGAATGAATTTGCTCTTTTTCTCACTGCTCCCTATGATTTGGAGCCTGCTTCCTTTTTTTTGTATTCACTTGCTTCTCTGAACCTAGCATCTTCAATTGTTTCAGATAACAACTTCTACCTTGTAGCTCAAAGTTCCTTTAAACTCTATCCCTAAAGAGCTTCAGATGATATATTCCTGAATCAAGAATGGATCTGTCTAGCCAAAGACTAGAATTAAAAAACTCTTGGGCTTTGAACTTTCATAACTGTCATGAATTATATAACCCTGATGAAACGTAATTTAGGTATTACCTTTTAGAGACACGTGCTCTGAACTTGCCCCACATCCCTACACACCTATTAACTTAGTCAAGTTATGTAAGTAAGCTCGTATAAGGAAAATAAATCAAGTCTTTGTATTGCCTGTTCGCTGATCTTCCCAGTAACATTGTTTCTCATTAGTTTAAGTTATTCATTCTAAAAAAAGAAAAAAAAAGTCTCAGAATGAGAGTACATTCTGATAAAGATCTCAGGAGAATCAGAGAAAGTTTCTGATAAAGGCTAAGATTTGACTATACTGAAACATGAAAGTATAGAAAACTGGAAATAGGGTACATGCAATTCTTGCCATGCTTAATTAGATAAGATAAAGTTTTACTTTGATCAAGTCACATATTATTTTTATTTAAAAAAAAAACCTTGATCTAATAGCAGAGGCAGTTTCACTCTCACAAAAAAATAAAGTGCAAATGGAAATATTCTAAGTAAATATATCAAAAAATATATCTATCATCATTTATTCTGATTCACAAGATAATTTCCTGATTATCTTATCTATAAAAATTAATAAATATTATCTAAGATTATGTTTTGACAGGAAATTTTTAAATGCCTTTTATGTGACCACCAATAGCAAGGTTATTATATATTCCCCATGATTATATTTCA
The DNA here is from genome assembly GCF_003265705.2 of Callorhinus ursinus. NCBI lineage: Eukaryota > Metazoa > Chordata > Mammalia > Carnivora > Otariidae > Callorhinus > Callorhinus ursinus. The sequence continues at coordinate 10,313,167 of NW_027397073.1, read as the reverse complement.
ATCTATTATTCAAAAGCTTCACATTGTTTTCTCCCCACATGAACCCATTAACTTCTCTTTCATAACTGCATCATAGAAACAAGAAGGATACAGGCAGAAGTAGGTGACTAAGAGTCAGCTGGGAGAAAGGAATAATATCTTTTTCAGTTCATTGAAGTTTTCTAATTCTAGAATTGATTTCACATTTTAAAGTTCACCTGAAATCAAGCAGAACCAAAAACAATTTACAAATATAGAAGCCTAAATATTCCCAAACAAGATCTACTTGCTTTGTACATGTAAGCATTCATCCAATTATTCTATCAACACAGCTTATATACAATACCTGACAAATGTTCTTGTTTTTATATAAAATAATTTTGCCTAAAAACACAATTATTATGCTTTACATTGAATGTAAATAAGAGAAATAAAGACAGTCATTGTTATAACAGATAAATGCAGTATTTACACAGTATCTTCTACTGGCCTTGCTCTGTATTATCACTTACCATTACAGTATCTAGAAGAATAGCCAGTATCCTTAGTGAAAGTTCCATCTGCTTCTACAGTTTTTTCTTTAATGTTCTCAATTTATCAAAACAGAGCTGAATTCCTCAATCTCAAAATTCATTTTAAAGTCCCCCTTTCCCTTTGGTACAGATTACACCTGGTTCTCCAGTGGGTTGGGGGCAGAGGGTTGCTCTTTTAGTGCCTTTCTCTTTTCTGGGCTTACTGTGCTGAGGTTGTGGCTGGGAAAGAAGAGAAAGATATTTTCTCCGTTGACTGCCATTGGAGAGCTCCCTGTCCTCTCCCACAGTGGTTATGATTGCTCCTCATCTTGGCATCTCCTCTCTAACACATAGTTCTCATTTGGGCCAAGCTAATTTAATTTTCAACCATTTTGAGCAGGACCCACTTAAAAAGGAAAACTGTATTATCCTTGTCATGTGAAATGGGTTATTTTCTCTCAGCTCTTTCATACTCTCTTTGCTTCCTCCCCATGTCCCAGCAGTAGCAGATACCTATCAGTCCTGTGGCTCACTAGAATTTATCCAAAGATATATATAAATTTTGATTTAATGAAGGAGGGTAAGTGTCAGTCAAATCCTCTTGGAAGGAATAAGAAGGAACTTATTGCAACCACTCACAAATTCTTTTTCTCCAAAACACTACTTCATCTACTCTCTTTTCCACTCCTCCCTCTTATTGAGTGAAGTGGAACGTTTAATCAAGCCCTTCCAAGTCATAGCTGGACTCTCAGCTGTTAGTGCTTTGAACATCGATTGTGGAACTACATAACATATTGCCAATTTTCAACTAAAATAGGTGGTAGATATTATGGTGATATCACTATCCAGGTCAACTAATAGCAAGGTGAAATTAGTAGTGGTCCAATTGCACTATCTGATATTTGAAAGTACTGATACCATGGTAATACTTTTCCTACCTACAGCTGCATGTGAAATCCGGACAAACAATATACTGAAAAATGTTTGATAGAAGATAATGGTTTTGAAATAAGTCTTGAAGCCATATTTGACTAGTGAAACATTTGTGCATTGATATCATGCTTTATTGCCCAGTGAGGTTTTTTTTTTTTTTTTTGAACGGTAGGTCCATAAAATTCTCAACAGATTTAAAATTCACAAAAAAATATGAAATTAAGAGAAATTTCCTAAGTACAAAATAACAAGTAGGATGGAGCATTTTGGAAAGAAATCATTGAGACAAACCAAAATCATACTATATTCAGCAGTTTGCTTTATTTAATCTGGCTGCTATGGAAAAAGAGGCAAGTATAACTACTCATTTGTTAAGTAACAACCATTTTTAAACACAAATACATACAGATACACACTATATGCAATATAAGAATGGTTATAATCACAGGACAAATGTAAACTTTTACTTTAGAATATATCTGGTATTTTTCAATTGTTTAATATACCATTTAAAGATATCTTTGTTGCATGCAATAAAACCTATCTCATTATTAAAAACCAAAACAAAATACTTATGCCATCCAAAATAAAGGGAAAACAAATGTAAGATAAAAAAAAAAAAGAGTAAAATGAGCTCTCATTCATTTGTAGTTGTTAGATAGCTTTTAAGAATGGAATGAACTTAATCATTTCAACAGATGTAGAAAACACTGGACAAAAATCCAACACCCCATCATGGCAAAACACTCAACAATCTAGTTCTAATCAATAACTTTCTCAAAGTGATAATGGGCATCTGTGAAAAGCTCACAGCTTACATTATACTAAATGGCAAATAACTGGAAAGCTTTGTCCCTAAGATCAGGAAAAAGACAAGGATGTTTAGTCTCCCCACTTATGTTCAACACTGTGCTGTAATCAGGGCAAAAAGGCAAGAAAATGAAACAAAAGTCAATTGGACTGAAAAAGACAATTAAACATATCTTTAGGGATACCTGGGGGGCTCAGTCAGTTAAGCGTCTGCCTTCAGCTCAGGTCATGATCCCAGGGTCCTGGGATTGAGTCTCGCATTGGGCTTCCTGCTTGGCGGGGAGCCTGCTTCTCCCTATACCTGCAGCTCCCCCCTGCTTGTGCTCCCACTCTCTCTCTCCCTCTCTGACAAATAAATAAATAAAATCTTAAAAAATAATAAAAATAAAAAATAAACATCTTTATTTGAAGATTACATTATCTTTTTTATAGAAAATATTAATTCCCTAAGAAACTAATAGAACTAATCAATGCAGCAAAGTTGCAATGCATAGAATAATACACACAAAAATAGTTTTTCTAGTAGAAATAACCAAAAATGAAACTTAAGGATTTATAAAAGCATTTTAAAAAATTAAATATTGAGGAATAACTTCAACTAAAGTGAAATTCTTATTTACTGAACATAAAAAATATAGTTGAAGGAAATTAAAGATCTAAATAAATGGAAAGTCAGCCCATGATCATAGATTGTAAGACATATTGTTAACATAGAAATACTCCTGAAATTGATCTACAGATTCATTGCAATACCTAACAAAATACAAGGTAGATCTTATGAAGAAACTGACAAGCTGATCCTAAACTTCATATGGAAATACAAGGATTCAGAACGGTCACAATTTTGAAAAAGAACAAAATTCAAAGACTACACTCCCTAATTTCAAAACTTACATAGTAACAATCATTTTTCTAAATAAACACACACACACATACAAATATACTTAATAAATTATTAAGACAGTATGGTAATGGCATATGGCTAAACATACAGATCAATATAGTTGAGCATTTTCAAATACGCCCTTATATTTATTGTCAATTAATTTTGAACAAGGATGTTCAGAACATGAAATGATGGAAAGAATGGTCTTTTCAAAAATGGTCCTGGGTTAACTATTTACCCACACAGAAAATAATGAAGTAGCAACCATACCTCAAACCACATACACACACACAAATGCAAAATTATAGGCATAAATGTAAGAACTAAAATATATAAATCTCAGAAGAAAATATTGGAATAAAGCCCTGTAACTCTGGGTTAGGCAAAGCTCTCTTAGATATGCTATCCAAAGTCTAAGCAATGAAAAAATATATTGGAATTGTTCAAAATCAAAAACATATGCTTCAAAGACCATCATCAAAAATATAAGAAGAAAATGCATAAAATGGGGAAATTGCAAATAATATATGTGTTAAGGGACTTGCATTTAGAATAAAAGATTTATAATTCAATAATTAGAGATAAACAATTCAGTTAAAAAGTGTTATTTGTGGACAAGTGGGAAAAAGAGCTAAAAAGACATTTCTCCTATGAAGATATACGATTGACAAATAATATGAAAAAAAAACTCAATACCTTTACTGAAAGGAACATGCAAATTAAAACCACAATGAGATACCACTTCAGACACGTTAGAATGACTATACTTAAAACCATATTAACAAGTATTGATGAGGTTGTGGAGATACTGGAACCCTCATGCTCTACTGGTGGACATATAAAATGATGTAGTCACCTTGAAGAATAATCTAACAGTTTCTTAAAATTTTAACACAGAGTGTTCCTGTGACCTAGGAGTTACTAGATGCTTACCTCAGGGGTATGAAAACATATGTTTACATAAAAACTTGTACAGAGATGTTAATAAGAGCATTATCCATAATGGCCAGGGAGAAAACAATCTAAATGTCATCAACTGATGAATGGGTGAAAAGGTAGTATATTCCAAAGAGTATTATTTGGCAATAAAACAAAATGGAGCACTGATACATGATACAACATAGATAAACCTTGAAAACATAATGCTAAGTGAAAGAAGCCAATCATAAATCACACATCATGTTGTTCCATGTATATACATGTTCAGAACAGGAAAATCTATAGGTATCCAAAGTAGATTGGTGGTTGTCTGGGCAGGATGGGAGTAAGGAGTTGTGAAGTGGCAGGGGAAAAGGGGAAAAGGGATGATGAGGGTAAGAATGTTTTAAAAGGAGACTCTAGTGAGGTTTGAACAACTCAATGAGCATCCAGTAAATATTAGACAATTAAATCAAGTGAACTGAAAGTTATAGGCATTATTCTCAGTAATACGTTAAAAGAGTTAAAAGAGGGGTGCTGGGTGGCTCAGTCGTTAAGCGTCTGCCTTCGGCTCAGGTCATGATCCCAGGGTCCTGGGATAGAGCCCCGCATCGGGTTCCCTGCTCAGTGGGGAGTCTCCCTCTCCCTCTCCCACTGCCCCTGCTCGTGTTCCTGCTCTCGCTGTGTCTCTCTGTCAAATAAATAAATAAAATCTTTAAAAAAAATTTAAAAGAATATAATAATAATAATTACTTATAATGATGAAACTGCCTGCATTTCTAGTAAGGCACTGAGAATGCATCAGTCAATCGATGCTTAAGGGTGAGAACAAATTACTGGTGACCATACTCCCACTACTGAAAATGTCTTGCTAAATTTACTATAATTAGCCTGCCTTGTAAAGATGTAATCAAAACATGGTTTTCGTGTGCCAGAACAGAAAATATTTTAAAAGACAGCTAGGTTGAGTTTCTAGTTATGCATGTAAGGAGCCTGAAAGTCACTACTCCTACCTAATAACACATAAAAAGCTAAACAGATTGAAGAATCGACCACTTTCCTTTCCATAAGAGAGGAGAGGATGAGGGCAGACTGCTGTCCACAAGATGGGAGACAGAATAGGAAGTTCAGAGAGTCATGGCTTACTAGATCCTCTGGAGGCGCACAAGCAGAAACTTCCACAGGAACCAGCACTAGGGCAAGGAAACCTCAACTGGAGCTGACAAATTCCTGAAGGCTCAGTATGGACAAGTCTGATAGTACGTAGTGTCTGAATATCCAAAAAAAATAAAATTATAAGGCATATCAAAGGGAAAAAAATAATTTAGATAGAGCACGGCTCAGAAACAGACATGGCATGGCGTTGGAATTAGAAGACCGAGAATTTAAAACAACTATGATTACTATACTAAGAGCTCTGATGGATAGACAACATGCAAGAACAGATAGACAATGTAAATAGAGATGGAAATCCTAAGAAAGAACAAAAAGAAATGCCAGAGATTAAGAAAACAAACAAACACTGCAGCGGAAATAAAGAATGCTTTTGATGGACACATTAATAGCCTGGACAAAGCAGAGAAAGGAAACTGTGAGCTAAAGGATATATCAACAGAATTCTAAGAAACTGAAAGCAAAGAGAACGAAGACTGAAAAAACAAACAAGCAGAATATCCAGGGACCATGGGACAAGGTATTACCTATGCCATAACAGATGTAATAGGACTACCAGAAGGAGAACAACAACAAAATATTTGAAACAATAAAGACTGAGAATTTTCCCAACTTTAATGTCAGACACCAAATCAGGTCCAGGAAGCTTAGAGAAAACCAAAATGACAAAGAAAAAACAAAACCTAAATAAAAAAATAAATAAATAACCCTGATACCTATGCATATCATTTTCAAATTACAGAATATCAGAGATAAATAAAATTCCTCAAACATCTTACATAGAGAGAAAAAAGAATTACATCTGATTGCTCCTCAGTAACCATGCAAGCAAGAAGGGTATGGAGTGAAATATTTAAAATGAGAGTAAAACAAATCCTATAATTCTTTAACCTGTGAAATTATCCTCCAAAAGTGAGAGACCTACCTACAGAGACTTTCTGAGACTAACCATAATTGAGGGAATTTGTTGTCAGCAGACCTTCCGTGTAAGAAATGTTAAAAAATTTCTTTAGAAAGTAGGAAAATAATACAGAACAGAAATTCAGATCTAGATGTGGAAAGGAGCAACACTGAAGAAGTAACAAGTGAAGGCAAAACCAAAACTTATTTTTCTAACTTAAGTGTCAAACTATGTGAGTGAAAAACTAATAAAATTGTGAAGTGAAATAAATGAATCCACTATCATAGTCGGAGAATTCAATAGCCCTCTGTCAGAAATGGACAGATTCAGGAGGCAGAAAATTAACAAGGACACAGTTGAGCTCCACAACACCATCCATCAACTGGATATAATGGACATCATTAGACTTTATTCAACAACAAAATGGACCTTCTTCTCAAACTCACATGGAACTTTCACCAAGATAGACCACATTCTGGGCCATAAGACACACCTTAACAAATTTGAAAAAATAGAAAACATAAACATTGTGTGTTTATGTTTTGACCACATATGTTATGACCACAATGGAATTAAATTAAAAATTAATAACAGAACGATAACTAGGAAGTCTCCAAATATGTGGAGATTAAATACATTTCTAAATAACACATAAGTTAAAGAAAAAAATCTCAAATGAAATTTAAAAATACTTTGAACTAAATAAAAATAATAACACAACTTATCAAAATTTGTGGGACGTAGTGAAAGCAGGGACATTCATAGCATTGCAATTTTACATTAGAAAAGAAGAAAGATCTAAAATCAATCAACTAAGTTTACATCTTAGGGAACTAGAAAAAAAAATCCAAGTTAAGAAGAAAATAAATAGAATAGAAATCAGTGAAATTGAAAGCAGTAAATCAATGAAGAAAAATGAATGGAAACAAAAGCTGGTTCTTAAAATGATCAGTAAAATTAATAAGCCTCTATCTAGGTTAACTAAGAAAAAAAAGAGAAGGCATAAATTACTAACATCATAAATAAAAGTGGAGATATCACTAGAAATCCTATGGACATTAGAAGAACAATAAAATAACATTATGAACAACTCTATGTCCACAAATGTGACAAACTAGATGAAATAGAATTCTGTGAAAGTCACAATCTGCCAAAAACCACACAAGAACAAATAGACAATCTGAAGAGGGCCATAACTATTAAAGAAATTGAATCAATAATTAATAACCTTCCAAACAGAAAGCCCAGATGGGCTCATTGTGAATTCCCCCAAATATTTAAGAAAGAAATATCAGTTCTATACAATCTTTTTCAGAGGATAGAAACAGAGAGGATATTTCCTAATTAATTCTACGAGGGCAGGTTTACCCTAATACCAAAATCATACACAAACATTACAAGAAAAGTACAGGGCAAAATCTCTCATAAGCATAGATATAAAAATCTTCAACAAAATAGCCAACCAAATGCAGTAAGGTATAAAAATAATTTTATACTGCAACCAAGTGGAATTTATCCCAGGTATGCAAAACTGGTTCAACATTTAAAAATCAATTATTCCATAACATCAAGAGGCTACAAACAAAAAATTACATGATCATGTCAATAGATGCAGCAAAAGGCATTTGACAAAACCAGTCAAGCTAGGGATAGAGGAAACTTAATCAACTTGAGAAGGAATATATATAAGAATCCTACAGTTAACACTATACTTGGTAGTGAGAAACTCCAAGCTTTCCTACTAAGATCAGAAACAAGGCAAGGACATTCACTCTTATCAGTCTTTTTCAAAGTCATACTGGGAAGATCTAGCTAAAGCAATAAGAGAAAGATATATAAGAGAAGCAGATTAGGAAGAAAGAGAAAATTTCCTTGTTTGCAGGTGACATGATCATCTACATAGAAAATCTGAAGGAATGGACCAAAAAAATGTCTGGTGATAATAAGCAAGTATAACAAGTTTGCAATACACAAAGTTAATATACAAAAGTCAATCACTTTCCTATATATCAGCAAGGAACAACTGAAATTTGAAATAAAACATAATGTCATTTACATTAGCATCCAAAATATTTGAAATACATGGGAACACATCTAATAAAACATATATATAAGAACTATATCAGGAAAACTACACATCTCTGGTGAAGGAAATCAAAGAAGTAAATGAGATATTCTATGTGCATGGATAGGAAAACTCAATATTATCAAAATGTCATTTATTCCCAACTTGATCTATACATTCAATGCAATCTCATTCAAAATCCTAGAAAATTATTTTTGTGGATATCAACAATTGATTATAACATCTATATGCAGAGGCAAAAGAGCCAGAATAGTCAAAATATTATTGAAATATAACCACCAAATCAGAGAACTAACACCCTCAAGAGTTAACTATAAAGCTACCATAATCAAGACAGTGTGGCATAGTGAAAGAATAGACTAAAAGATCATTGTAACAGAATAGAAAGCCAATAAATGGACCCAAATAAATCTAGTTAACTGGTTTTAAGAAAAGGAACAAAGGCAATACAGTGGAGCAAAGAGGCTTTTCAGCAAATGGTATTGGAACAACTGGACATCTTATTTCAAAAGGATGAATCTAGACACAGACTTTACACTTTTCACAAAAATTAATACCATATGGATCACAGATTTACATGTAGAAGGCAAGACTCTAAAAGTCCTAGAAGAGAACATAGAAGAAAACCTAAATGGCCTTGGGTATACTGATAACATTTTAGATATAACACCAAAGGCACAATCCATAAAATAAATACTTTGATAGGCTGGACTTCATTAAAACTAAAAACTTCTGTTATCCAAAAGGCAATGTGAAGGGAATGAGAAATAAATTCACAGATTGGGAGAACATTTGTTAAAAGATACACCTAAGGACCTTTATCCAAAATAAGGCTATCTAAGGACACAGAACTCTTAAAATCCAACAATAAGAAAGGACTGGACTAAAAAAATAGGCCTCATCAAAGAAGATATTCAGATGGTAAATAAACATTAAAAGATGCTTCACATGAATTGTCATTCAGAAAATGGAAGTTAAAACTATAAGATACCATTCCACACCCATTAGAATGACTCCTATCTGGACCACATGCAAAACTATATAGCCATTTTGGAAGACAGTTGACACTTTTTTTTATAAAACTAGACATATTCTTACAGTATGACCTCACAATCAAATTCTTTGGTATTGACCCAAAGGATCTGAAAACATGTCCAAACAAAACAATGCACATGGATATTTATAGCAGCTTTATTCATAACAGCCAAAACTTGGAAGCAACCAAGATACCATTCAGTAGGTGAATGGATAAACAGTGGTACATCATACAATGGAATAGTATTTGGCACCAAAAATAAACGAACCATCAAACCATTGGAAGATATAGAAGAATTTCAAAAGTGAAAGAGTAAATCTGACAGTGTTGCATACTGTTTAATTCTCACTATAGGACACTCTGGAAAAGGCAAAACTGTAGACAGGAAAATGATCACAGATTGTCAGGGGCCAGTAAAATGCGGGAATAAAGAGGTGGAACACAGAGGCTTTGTCAGGCAGTGAAAGCACTACATATAAGAATGTATTGGTGGATATATGTCATTATACATTTTTTTAAACCTATGGAATGTACAACACCAAAAGTGAACCTTAATGTAAACTATAAACTTTGAATGATTATAAGTCAATTTAGAATTGTTAATTGTAACAAATACACCACTCTGATGAATGATGTTGTTAATGGAGAAGGCTGTCCATGCATTTGACAGGACCTTCCATTTGCTTTGATTTGATCTAAAAAATAAACTCTTAATTAAAAAAAGAACTAAAAGTAGACTGAATGCTGAATGTACCTTTCCATTTAAAGGCATAATATCTGAGAATGATTGATTAGAAGGGCTAAAATCTAAAATTAGAAGTTGCTTGCTCAACTTCTGGTAGGGTATCTTGGGACATAAGTACAATTTGAGTAAAGTAGATTTGGGTTGATATACCAAACTTGTCAGGATGCCAGATATCTGGCTCAACATCTCTTCTGGAATAGCACTGTGAAATTCCCAAAATTGAAACTCGGACTTTAAAATATGAAGAGTATGAAGATGCAGTGGTAGAAGGGACTCAGATGTAGATTGAGTCACAAGTTAGAATATGTGACTAGAGAAAACATTCTGTGGTCCTTGAACTTGCCTGGATGTATAATTAGAATAGATACATGAGCTGGGCGTTTTGGCCTTGCCCCTTTTACAAGGAATAACTAACCGCACCCCTCCAGGTTTAACTACCCATCATAAATAGGAATCTTTTGAATAACCCAATCTTTCCTAAGTAGTCAATTTTAAGCAGTGTTTAAACAATGCATAATTGGTATAAAACTAATGTAAGATATTTCTTCTGATTATGGCAATGCATGAATTAGAAGGTTTGATTGTAAAACGTTTCGGTTTTTTTTTTTTAGCAGTCTTGTCTGGATAGCTTACAAAGCATGCAGTACATGTATATTAATAATAGACTATCAAATTTTAAGCAAGATATTTCCTCCAGTTACCTCAGCTGTACTTAATATGGGAAAGACTATGTACGAAGTGCAACAGGCCAAGGAAAACTTGTCTGCATTATAGTCCTGTTTAAGTTCTTCTGTTCCACAGTAATTCTGCAGTCCAGCCAGAACAATTTGCATTTTGGTGACTTGGGTTCTTGGTATGTACTTATTGTAATAACACAAGGATATCTGAATTTGCTACCCTGTTGCCATCATCTAGTGAGGCAGGACTTGGGCTTGACGATCATGAGTAGTTTGTTGGAGCAGTATATTGACGCCATGATAACGGACTCCTCTGAGAAAGGAGCCCAGAGGCGTTGAGGGCTCTAGTCATCCATATGACAAATAGAAGCTCTCTGATAAGCACAACTTTAATTCAAGGCTATCCTAGCCTGTGAAATTCCTAGAACAACCATGGACATTCTTCAAATTCTGAGAAATAAGTTATCTCTCGCTGACCCTGTCACTAAACAATAATCTTAGACACTAGCAGGCTGTTCAGACTTTGAGAAAACCACACTGCTTATTTAGGAATTTTGTTGATTCTTATTCCCAAGGTACAAGAAGATGCCTGAAAGCCAATGGAGGCTGAACTGAAAAAAAGTCTTTTAAGTTCTACAAAGGATGATGGCTCAGGCAGTTCAGCTAGGCTTCTATGAACTGACGGTTCACATGGCATTAGTAGCATGTGCAAAATAAATATATATAGCCTGGGGTCTTACACAGAACTCAAATAAGGCTACTAGCAGGAAACTCTTGGAGGTTGCACTCAAAGACTGCCTAAGGTAGCTCCTCAGTATAGCTCAAGTGAAAACTTGAAGAAGCTCAACTGCCAGCTTCTTCCGGGGTTGGGGGGGGCGGCAGTTGGCGACACTCCTGACATTGTCTGTGTGGGCAGGTTATCTCACGACTGGCACAGACAATCATGTAGCCCTCCGAGGACCACACTTCTTTCGTTGCTCTGTGGTCTAAAAGCCACGCATGGTTTTTCCATGTGGGTTTCTGGATTGAGAATACACCGTCATATGTAAATCACATGAAGAAGGTAACTGATGAGAGGCGAGAGCAAGTTAGCACAAAGGGTAGAGTAGTAGAGAGGAATCTGCCTCAAGCCCTTGTGGGGAGTGTTTGAATATTTATAGAACCTTAGGCCATAGCCAATGGTCTCTCTGTAAAGTCAGGCAAATGAGTCTGACCTTACAGACAACAAAACAACACTTTTGGTGCACTCAGTTATGGAAACTTCTGTGGGAATTTGGAATATTAAAGTGAGTCATGAGTGTAGTCACCTTAAAACCAAGTTTCCAATTCAGAAAGGGAATGGAATGGGAAAGCATTAGTTATGTAGACCCAGATATGAAATACATGGGCATGAGTGGTCAGCCAAGAGCAAGTGGTTTGAGAGACAATACATCCCCTCTCACAACTACTGTAACCACTAATGTAATAAAAACCTCCCTCAGTGTCAATAGGGAAAGGAAGCATTTGCAAATTACTGTAGATAAAATTCCCTGAGGACATCAACCAATGGAGAGCTGACAAATGGATTATATTTTAGCTCTACCAGAAGCCCCCAGGAGGCTGGCTGCTATCAGGTATAACTGGGATTAAGATTTATTCTATCTTAGGTTTTGCTTAGTCTGTATTAAAAGCAAACTTAAATGCAATGAAAAGATTTAAAGTGATTTTTCTATAAATTTGAACCACCTGGATATATTTCTTCTGATTAAATTACCCACTTTAATGCTAACGACTTATGAAAATGAGCAAAAAAACCCCACATTCTATTATGTGGAAATACACATTTCTTATTACCATCAGAACAGTGTCCTCAGTGAAATTTAGAAAGGGTGAATGAGATATTTGTCACACAAACAAATGATGCGTCAGATTTAAAAGTTTGGCTTTCCTGTGTGTCCCTAGATTGAATATGAATGAATAAAGATGAGGATTCCACTGGAATTTTTTCTGGGATTAGGAGATAGAAATGAGGTGTTAGGAAAATGATGAAATTACATATGTTTATGGTTTTGACACATCATCGCATTTTTATTTCAGTGTTCCCTTCATGACGGTCTAAGGCCCAGGTTTAAATCTGTGTGTGCCCAAAGAAGGAAATATAAATGCACACAACACAAATTTAACATTAAATTTAACAGCACATATTTCTAATGGTACTTTAGGGTGCATGTCAAATTAGGAGTAACTATGACAAGGGCAACCATACATAGACTTCACTCATACAAGCTCAAAATGACCATTAGTGATATATGCTTAGAATTGAAAAAAAACATCAAATGTAAAAAGTTTAATAATTAGGAACACAAATTTTGCAGTCAGTCCTAGATCCAAATCAATCTTAATTTCTCTTCCCATTTGTGTCTCACTAAGCCTCGATTTATTTACAACCTCTCCCCATCTCACAGGAACAGAAACAAAGTGTTGATGGACTGGCCAACACCACCAACTCAATGAGTGACATTAGGGAATAAGCTCAGGGCTCTGACGCTGAGGCTTTAGAAGGTGACAGTTCCTCCTTGCACATATGTTCCTATGCTGCCACATCTGTTAGGGTGGTCCATACTGCTGTGGCTCTCACATGCTATTCTTATATCTGAGTGGTCATCTGGCAGTGAAATGTGACTGTTTCTCTATAGACCCCCCCCCTTGCCAAGTAGTCTCTACCTCCTTCCCACCCTAGCTCTACCCCACTACTGAGCATGAGCTTCTGTGAGAAGGGACAGGGCCTACAGACTTTAAAAAAACTGGAGGCTCCTGCTCATGCCTGTTGAAGTGAAGAACTTGGCATGGTGCCCAAAGCCCAACCTTGTGGTCCAGCCAGCGTGCCCTGGGAGTGAGGAATTTCTGTTCACTCCTTGCAGATGCATATGTGGACGTCTGTGTTCCCAATAACCATTTAGGTATCACCATAGTCAAAATTCAGTGACTTAAATTTGTTAGCTAGCCACATCATCTTAATGTTCTTAAGCTCACAGAGATCCCAGAGTTTGGCAGAGGAGTTGTCGAGCTCCTGTAGCCAGGAAATAGCTATTCTCAGAAAAGAGAATGGTGGTGTTGCATCTTGGAGCAGCCAGGAGTTGGCTACTTTGTTCATTCAAGTCCCAAATCCTGATCTGGGAGTCGGTTAGAAAGGAGTGTGCACAAGTAAGAGAACAGCCAGCGGTCTCATCTGTCACCTTGGTGAGAAGGTGCCCTGTCTGGGGAACACAGATGGCTCAGGGCTAGTGGTTGGAGGAGCTCAGGAGAGTTTTGGCATGGAGTCTGAGACCCGTCATGGTGCTCTTCTGGGCCAAATGACTTATACAAGAGGCATTTAGGGCGAACCAAATTCTCATGGAGGCACCTGGGAAGGCAGAGACAACTGGGAAGTTGGAAGCCTCACAATGGTGACTTTTTTGGTACAGCCTTTGAGGTCGGCCTGGGTGTGCTCAAAACTCGTGTCAAAGGCAGCGATGTTTGCATCTAACCCTCCAGTGAGGGTCTTGGTGAAGGGGCAAAAGTCCAGGGTGGGGATCCCTGGAGTGCTGATGGTGTACAACCCCCTGTGGGATCCCTGGAGTGCTGATGGTGTACAACCCCCTGTGGCGTGCCATCTGCCAGTATTTGCTGAGCATTCCTGGCTTTACCAGTCTCATGCAGTCTTTTCTACCTTCTTTTACTCTGTGGCTAGCCCAGTGGACTGGGGGTAAAGTTTCTGGATAATCTGTGGGTCATTTCTGTCAGCTTACCCAAATCCATTGGCCTGCCATGAGTCACAAGAATTACTATAAAAGGAAAATTAACAACTTTAATGCATCTAAAACACTCCCTTGAGTGTAGAAATTACTCTATTCATTAGTGAAGGCGACGACGATGACTCATGGATATTCATCAGTATAAGCACAAAATATTTAACGTATGTTTTTATTTGTGTGTGTGAACACACACCCCCCAAAACCAACATGTGTCAAATAATTCTTCCATAAAACCAACAAAGTGATTGAAATTTGTAATTACATCATCATTTTGCGGATAAAGTAACTGAGGCTTAGTTTACCCAAAGGCATGAAGTCAGTGAGGGCAGAATATATTCAAATACACATTTGTATGAAACAATATCTCCTTTCAGTTACATTTTCCCATTATTCCACCTGAAGAAATACAAAATACATTTACACACTCCTGTTCCTTCCAGCCTTTTAAAAGCCTTCCGGTTAAATATGGTTAAAGATGATGAAAGATGAAGCAAATGAAAGAGGATTTGGCAGGGAACAGCTGAAATAAGAGTATTTGCATTACAGATTATCAGATGCACAAGGCGAAAACAACTTAGCATGATTTAGAGAGAGGGCTCAACACAGATCACCTTGTTCTTAACCAAATCCCGCTACTTCTATTCATCCAGATGGCAATGGAAACTTGAGTAAGCGATAGTCTCCTCTAGGGTCTGCATCCTCTCAAATCAAAGAAAGAACGTATCAACAAATAGAAACAACAAAACCCTGAAGTTAGAGCCACTGCTTGGGAACTTTTATTTCTGGAAGCCCTGCCTTTAAACAACAATCTGTGTATAGCTCTGTCATTGACTGCATTTGCACACACGTCTATACAGTCTGGCCCACTCACTCCCCTCCTTTCTTGCTGAATGACATGGGATTTTGCTCTTCTTTTCTCTATCCCTCCCTCATGCTCTTTTTTCACATATTCTTGTGTATCTGTTGATCAGTTCTATCATACATCAGCAATACCCTTCACAGTTTGCTAGATTGGGAGTTTTCAGCAAGAGCTCAATTTTCTCTTCACTAGGATAAAACCTTCTGTATGTTCACTTTCCATTCATTTTTCCCCTTAGTATTTCTTACCATCTCAATGATATTGCTCCACAAACGGACTATTATTTTTGTTTCTTTAAGCCTCTATATTGGCTCTTGATATGACCTTTATATGGCTCCTTGCTTGGGACTATGACTATGCTATCCCTTTGGCAACACACAGAGAAAGTCTTCTGGAATGTTTCCTAACCTACAGGTTACACGTTTCACTCTTGCCTTTCCTTAAAGCCAACTATTCAAATTTTTTCTTTTACAGCATTGTTGGTAGATCCCCTGAATGGCTGTAAAAAATGATGATAGCTCATCCCTTCTCAGTATTTTGGGTATAGAAGTGGGAAGCTGAAAATAGCATGTCTGCTAGCTTATGCTGATAAATTTGAGAATCACTGACAATGCGTTTTGTCTCCAATTCCCAATAATTCCAGATAAGATTTTGGTATCAATCTCTGGTAACTGTCTTCTTCAAAGGGAGAGAGGGGGGAAGGGTAAAGAGATTTCAGAGAGACTGGACATTTATTCAACGCCTAATATGTGTAGATCCCTAGACTCATCACTTTTAAATATGTTCTGTCATTTAGAGCCTTTTCTCATCCCTATTTCTCAGTCTCACTTGCCTTGCTTTTTGGTAACATTTGACAGTTTTAATCAACATCTCAGAGAAGGAATACTGTGTAGTGTTTACTATTATGGACTCTGGAGTTAGAGTGTGTGACTTTTAATCTTAACTTCATCTTTGCCAGCTGAGTGACTTTGGACAGGTTACTTGAACTCTTTATGCCTTAGTTTCTCCATTTATAAAATAGTTACGACAATATCACCTATCTAATAGGGATGTCTGAGGCCTTCAATGAGTTGGTAAATGTAGAGTATTTAGAACAGTGCCTGGCTCCATTGCCAGGATGCAGTGTATGTTAACCTTTATTTTCCTTAAATTCAGTTCATGTAGATTCTGGGAATTAAAAAAAAAATTCTGACCTTGTAGTGTTGGAATTTTTATATTTCAAAGTTTAGAATATGCAAAACAGATTAGCATTATTTTGTGATTTTATAGAACCATAGGAGTTTGTGCTACATCATTAGAGATGCTCAAAGGCTATAAGTATCCATCTTTGTCATAGTAATAAATTATGTTTTCTTAAGTTGTCTTTTGGGTTTGGCCTGTGAGTCACTCATTGTTTTCATTATGGTTTAGTTATGTATGGTCATGAGGCTTAATGGCTGATGTCTGTGAGACTCAGTCAGGAATGACTACAGTGACTGCAGTTGTAAGATTCACGTTTGTGTAGGACTTTGTAGTTAGAGTCCTTTCACACAAATCACCTCCTTTGATGCTTATAATAACCTTAAAAAAGAAAGATAGGAAAATCCTCCCCAGCCCTCTACTTTTCTGTTTTTTTTTTTTTTTTTTTTTTTTTTTTTTACAGATAAAAGATGCCAGTTTGGGGAGGCTGATTTGTGAGAAGTCATACAAAAGAAATGGGGAGGAGCACATTTCTTTGTGTGGCTCAGAAATATTCTGAACTCTTGAGGCTGATACTGTGCTTCTCCTGTGGATTTCCTTTTAATGTTTCTTTCAGTGAAGATGATTTGCATAGCCAGGCATAGTGGCACAGAGTTCAAAACTAGCTGAACTATAGTAAGTGACCAGTCTCTAACAAGAGATAGATATACATACTTTTTACAAATAAAGTTGACTGGTCTTCTACAGATTCAAATCAACAGTAGGTAGAAATAAAGTCTGGTATGATGTTAGGTCAGTAAAGAAAAGTTCACCTAAGCAGACAGTCTATACTCAAGAGACAGTATCCCCATAGGCAGGAGGGGCATTGAGTAGATCTATTAATCTTGCTTTGTTCAAATTCTTTTTCATGATCATCCAGCTTTCCTGAACACGGCTATTGTTTCTTACAAAGTGAAATTGAATATGAAAGTTTAAAAAAAAAAATCCCCTAGTGAAGTGATTCAAAGCACAAACCAGGCTGATAAAAATTCCGTGGCCTCATCTCAGTATATGAAGGAGGACATTTGCATATCTACAGCATGTTTTCTGGTAGAGCTCTACTTAGAAGTTTTGAAATTTGAGCCTAAATTGCAAACACATTTTATGTTTGCTCATATTTGGTGAGGAAAGCAAGTTATTTGTCATTTTCAGTGTTTTTTTTTTTCTCACCATGTTATTGTTTATGTTGTTTCACATGGTCTCTGCAGAATTCTGGAGTCCCCATGGGGTGGAATATCATTTTGAGATAGATTATTATTTTTTGGTGTGGGAAGATTAAGGAGTAAAATATGATCATTGTCTTCTTTGGCCACGGTGTGTGTGTGTGTGTGTGTGTGTGTGTGTGTGTGTGTGCGTGCGTGTGTGTAGTTTTCAACACACAACAAATACATTAAACTTAAAATAATGAGGCTTTTAAAAATGAAGAATACCCTTTTCAAAGACAAGTATTATTAATACTAGAAAGTCAAAAATTCCTTCATGGTATTATTTTCCATATTGATCCCTAAGCATTATGAGTTATAACTTAGGAACACTGACTGTTTTGGGTAGAAATCAATTATTTTGAAGCATGTAAGGATAAACAAACATTTCTCTACTGAATTTGATTTTCCTTTCACCAGTTAGCTACCTTATATGCTTGATGCTAATAACTTCACTCCCCTTTACTTTCACACCATGTAGAATTAAGCATGTAAAATTCTTTCATTATTTATTTTCCACTTTCCAACTTTATAAATGTTCTACATCTAACATTTTAATTTTTAAAAAGCCTTATTATTTTGTTACATCTCCTGCAGCTTGTCTTCCTTAGTTTCTTTTTTTCTTTCTCTTTTCTTACCTCCCTTCTCCTTCCAAAAGTGAAAATATTAAAAAGTTTACCTTAGCATCTAAGGTAAAAGTGAACCTCACTTCACCGGCAAAACATTCAGTTTCATTCTAACAGCTTAAGAAATCATATCTTTTAAAAAGACTGGTTGAATTTTGTTCAGCCTGCCTTGATTTCTCCTTATTGAGAACTGCATGATTTCCTTGAGTAATATCTAGTGTTTAGTATGTTTGTGAGGGGAGACATCTCTTCTTGATACCATAATTAGTCAATTTACAAAATCACAATTTATGTTATAAATATAAGAACAATAAAGACACAGCATACAGAAATCTATCTCTCAAATATTTATCTCGGCCCTATTATTTGGGTCAGGAGGACATTAGCAAAACCGTATGAGATAAGCTCACATACTGTTGTTTAAAAAATTGACCCTTCTGTCACAGGCACAGAAAACTCAACAATTCTCTTAATCTTATTATCAACAATAACTTGAAGCAAAGCTTTATCATCTCTGAGACCAAAGGAACTTCTGATTAGCATGCCAATAGCTGTGTTTTCCCTTCATTGAAGGATTACGTCATCTGCTGCAAGCCAGCCTAAGTACCTTTCAAGTACAGGTCTAAACCAATTTAAATCTCTGCTGACCTATCATTTCCCATAAATTGAAATTTTTTCTCCCTTAATAGGTTCAAAATATATATCTCTTAAAATTTTATGAAGCAGAAGTGGGATCTGTCATGGGCAATCTGATCAAAGACTTTCCTTTTGCACTGACAATAAACTGTGGAAGATTATAATGCCTAGATGCAATTTGTATGTTCATGTATGTTGGCAGACTGAATTAATGTTAAAATATTATTTAAATCATAATATTTGCTATTGAAAAACAGATTTAAGTTAGGAGTCTTGTCCAAATTTATTTTTGTTTTCCACTCATTTAAATGGCACTTCTCAAAAATAACAGTCAACAAAAATAAAATGTATCCCGTAGTTGGCTGATGTCTGGCAGCTAGATGACAAAACTCAGTGATTACACTGAGGCCTTAATTTTGACAATTTTTTAGTGTCTTCTATAATTATTGAGACTCAAACACTGTTTTACTCAGCACGTAATGAAGTAGAAGAGCTTAACTTATTCGAGATTAATAAAGTCTCGGGAAACATTAAAGAGTCACTGAACTCTTAAATATAGTTTATAGGTCAGGGTGTGATACCATTTAGTTTATTCTTGAGAGAGTTTATCCTTTCTAACAAATAACTACAACACTGAAATGTAAAAACTTAAAGTTTAAGAATAAATAATTTCTAGAAGGTCCAATGACTTTCAATTTAACTTGGAACCAGTATTACAGATATGTTTTAATAATCAAATTAGCCCAGAATCATCAGACTGGAATCACCTGAAGCATTGATTTTACATGCAGTATTATTTATAAAGGTCACTAAGAAGGAAAACAAGCTAAAATCACCTATTTTGGCATCTCCATAGGACCCTCTGGATGCATTAAGAGTGAAGGTTTTTTTTTTTTTTTTTTTTGTCTTTTTTGTGTGTCAGTGTCTTCAGGGAAGTAAACTGTGAAATGGTCTTTGTTAAAGTATTCCACAATTTATGTTCCATAAGTCAAGAAGTTTTAAATTGAAAATAAATGTTATTTGCTATGATTTACTTTTTTCTTACTCGAAAATGGAGAGTTGGCTGTATGTAGTATCATTCAATTTACAGGTTATCTTTATTTTTCTGAGTTTGAAATTTCCTGTTTTTCCCCCCCTAATATTTTCATCACTTTTTTTTTTCTTCTTTGGATCATATTTAAATTTTCCAGCTCTCTCCATGACAATCGAAGGAATTATAAACAGAAAAATGTCCTTATCTTGACTACTGTACCTCTGACCCGCCAAAATAGCCAGCTTACTAAGATTCCTGAGTATTATCATATGAGTTGATATCTAGTCTGGGATTTTCCATTATAATTACGATCAGTGGAAATCCTAATAGGCAGGTGTGGGATTGATTTTGAAACTGACAAGCAATGGCAGTCAAAGTTCTGTCATAGCTATAAAGGATATTTATACCTAAGTAACTATGACAGGACTGAGCACTAGGAGAGCAGAGCGCAGAACTCCCTCCACTACCAAGCCAGAGTGTCAATCACTTGGCAGTTATGGGTTAGATGCAATTTAAGGTCCTTTTCAATGCCAAGATTTTTGCAATACAGTGACTGATATCTGTAAATGCAAGGACCAGAACTGGCATAAGGCCAAAACCATGTGCTTGGCATGCAAAGTGAAAGGGTGGTTAGGTGCATATGTCAGGATGAGACACCCTGGTAGTCTGGGTCAAGGTCTTTGGGGGAAGTGAAGGAGAGATAAGGAGCACTGAGAGAGACTCACTAATACTGGGTATGATACAGGTAAATATGATGGAACCAGATGGTATTTGTTCTTACCATTTTTCATTTTTTTTTAAAACAAGCCAATTACATTTTGTTTCCACAGCCCACAAGGTTTTAGTTAAAATATCATTTGTAAGAGAAAATTATCTAAGTTATTGACATAAAATTTTAAAGGCCAGCCATGCAATAAACAACTTTCTCTTAACTCTGTTTTTGTGGCCTCTTTTGAAAAATAATCTAAGAATACCATTAGCACTTTTCATCTATAAGAACATATCACCCTAAATCAAATTGCACCAATTTTTTGTTAAATCAGGATCATTCTCTATATAAAAATTTATAGGTACATAAAAAGTCATCCTTCTCTGTGCTTCCCTTCATTATATTATCTACTGTCATGAGTGACTATAATGTAATCAGGGTTGTAACTCTGATCCTACATCCTGCGTTACCTTGGAAATGGCCTTACCATACTGCCGTGTGCAGAAACCCTTCTATGAAATCAAGCCACATTGTTCATCAGAATTCTCTCACAACAACAGAAATTATGAATGAAGATGGAGGGACTGCCTTTAAGTATTCTGTGGTTAAATTTGCTTACAGGGAGCCTGTCAGACTCCGTTCAGTGTCTGGGGATGTCTGTATTAATATGATTTTTTTTTTTCTCACATATCATGGTGCTTATTCAGATAATTGTGAAATATATGCTAAATTTCCCATGATTTCCCAAATGTATGACAACAACAACAAAAACCCTAGTCCTTCATTTTGATGAGACTGGCTTCACAGAAGCTATTCCAGATTTTCTCCCTGCTGCTGCATGCTAAAGACATTGTTTGGTAATGGAGGGAATGCATTAAATAGGAGAGAAGCATCAAGGAAAATTTCAGCCTGTCACGCTGAGCTCATTTTGACCCACTACACTTTGCCTCTGCATGGGAAAGGTATTTCTCAACCAAGGAACCCGAAAAGCCCATTTAATAATTACATTGATATATATACATTCCACCATTTACCTCTGCATGTGACCACTACCTTAAAATCATAAAGAGCTATTTTGGATTGAAAGACATATGGGACTATTCCATTAAGAAGAATATGGCAAATTTTCTCCCTGTAAGAACCTGGAGGTATTACCCAAGGCCTACTTTTAGCAGCCGTGGTTGCAGACGTTACTTTTAGAGAATACTTGGTTTCAGCTGGATATGACCAAAGGAAAATGCTTTTAAATCAAGTAACAACAGGGTACAGAAATGTTGCCATCTGATAGATCTTGAGGCACTGAAATTTTAAAACCTGGTAACATTTTCAGTGCTGATGAAAACAGTCTCTTATAATCAGGTGGCAGAAAGAATTTCACATCCCGGATTGAAATTTTTAAGAGGTCAAATAGAAGTGTCACAGATATGAAAGGGATACAAAATTTGACCAAACTGGGAAATCTAATCAATCTAGATTGTTTCTCAAAATAAATTATTTTCGGGGCACCTAGCTGGCTCAATCAGTTAAAGCGTCTGACTCATTTCGGCTCAGGTCATGATCTCAGGGTCCTGGGATCGAGCCCCGCATCTGGCTCTGTGCTCAGCGTGGAGTCTGCTTCGAATTCTCTTTCCCCTCTCCCTCTGCCCCTCCCCCTCCTTCCACTCTCTATCTAGAATAAATCTTTAAAAGAAAAATATAAATTTTCAAATATTCATGGGGTGTCAGGATCATGAATAAGCCTATTTTTTTCCATCCTGCTGCTTGCCCTACCACATACTCAAAAGCATGAGATTAAAAAAATCATGAAAAATTACATATGCATCTTAATTTGCTGTGTTAGCTATCCTGAACAATATGTGTGTTTGATTAATTTTTGTGTCAATGAAAGTTACTTTGAGCCCTACAATGTATAAAACTTTTGTTAGGTCTATTTAATACCACATGTCATCTTGGGGCACTGGTTAAATCAAATTCCTTCAGGAATTTGTTCCATGGCACTTACCCACACAAGATCTAATCTCAAATTCCTCTGCTAGCCTGACTCATCTGTTATTCACTTCCCAAATATGTATGAAATGGAAACTGTTGGTGATATATTGTAATTACTCTACAGATATTTGTAAATTCTTTCATAAATTAGATAATCTCAGTCCTAAATAGAGTGAGATTGCCTGCTCCCTAAGCCCAGAGGACCTGATCATTATAGCCTCCCTTAGCTGATTGCAAGGAGTGTTCCCTAACTTGTATCAGGGATGGAGTCCACTTCAGCCCGCTCTGTGCCATGCTGTTCAACAATGCAGAGTAATGCTTCCCACAACTATGTCAGGTAAAGAACATTTTTGCGGACTGAACTCTGCCACTATAGCCATGCACCAGCCAAGGTGAAGAAAGGGATCGGTCAAAAATGAATGAGAGTATAGAGTTTCAGTTTTGCAAAGATGGAAAAGTGCTAGAAATGTGTTACACAGCCATGTACAAGCAGTCAACACTACTGCACTGTACACTTAAAAACAGTTGACATAGTATGTGATGTGTTTTTTATGACAATAAAACAATGAGTGCCAAAAGAGCACAGACTTGTACAGACAGAAAGGCTGATAAATATCCAAGTACCTCATTCATTGGTGGTATTATGGACTGAAATGTGTTCCCCCAAAACCCACACATTGAAGCCTTAAGCCCAGAACCTCAGAATGTGTCTAAATTGGAAGGTCTTTAAAGAAGGGTTTAAAATGACGGAAGGAGAGGGAATTTGGGAACACAGTAGGGCACACAGTAGGGATATATGCATACGTGAGGACACAGTGCAAAGGTCGTTATCTGCAAGCCAAGGAGAGAGGACTCAGAAGAAATCAAGCCAACTGACCCCCTGATCTTGGATTTCTAGCCTTCCAAGAAATCTAGCCTTGGATTTCTAGCCTCATGAGTTATACAGGAATTTATTCCTATAAACACACAAAAACAAATAAAAATTATATTCTCAGATACTACTAACTCCCATTTAGTAAATAATTTGCTATCGATCAAGCACTGTTTTCAACCTTTATTCAATCCACATCATAGGCCTAGGAAGTACGTACTACCTTCTCTTATACAAAGGCACAATATAGAAGTGGGGAGGGTTTCTGTGTATTCTACTATAAGATTAAAGTTATTGGTTTATAAACTTTTACACAATTGTATAAAAGGTGGAAAATTTTAAAGATTGTATATAACACAGTATATATATATATATGTTAACATAATATTGCATATTTAAATGGAAAAATTAAAAAAAATAATTTTTTCTCCTTTAATTGGTCCCATCAGCTGAAGTTCTCTGATTATTTATAGTACATTTGAATGAGACAGCAGTATAAGCAACTGCAATATGTTACTTCTCTAGCTATTTCTGTAATCAGTAACTTCCAATAAATTAGGAAATGGGGTGATTCACCTGACCTTTTAAGCTCTAATTGCAGGCAGTTTTTGCAGACTGAACTTGTATGAATGCCTTTCTGGGACCTGCCTTGTGACTCTTTTTTGTTTTAATGACTTAGACTGTCACTTAGAACTCGTGAGCTGTGTAATAGAAAACAAAGTTCTTATAGAACTTGGGTATGTTCTGAGGTATTTCATATATTTTTCAAACAAAAACTTATTCTTAAGAACTGAAATTTTCTAGGGGTGCCTGGGTGGCTCAGTCATTAAGCATCTGTCTTCAGCTCAGGTCATGATTCCAGGGTCCTGGGATTGACCCCAGCGTCAGGCTCCTTGTCCAGCGGGAAGCCTGCTTCTCCCTCTCCCACTCCCCCTGCTTTTGTTCCCACTCTTGCTATCTCTTTCTCTCTCTCAAATAAATAAATAAAATCTTAAAAAAAATTGAAATTGTCTAAATTATTTTTTTAAGAATCAGTAATGAGTAATAAGATAGATGAAATGCAATTTCACAAGGAAAGATGGTGGCTATAAATTTTTCATTTTCCTTTTCTTTTTCTTTTTCACTCATCTTCTAAAACCTTCTGCTGTTCCTCAGTATTTTTACTTTGTACATCCTCTTTCATTAAGTGTTCTTTTCATCCCAATATATCTTGTAATACATTAGGTTAGTCAGGGACCATTTGGTTATAAGTGATGGACAACCTGTCAAGATAGTTCAACCACAGGAGGGGTGGTGAAGATTATGGGAATACCTCTTGGAAATCCAGAAAAAGCTGGATTTTTCTGTCAAGAATTGGTCAAGGTAAAGCAACTGCTTACCAAACCCATGTATGCATCTCCATAGATAATTTTGGAACTTAAGAAGCCTCTATCCTCTGCACCTGCCCAATTTGTCCATGTAAATAACCATTTCAGCTCACCTCAGGCATCTCTGACTGAAAGTCCAAATTATCTTTCTCTCTTTGTGTGTGCACGCTATGTATAATAGGTCAAAGCTATTTACGGCATAAAAATATTTTATTCAGGAAATAATTATATATTTTCCCACTCAGTGCCAAAGGGGAAAAATTAGATTTGCAGGAAATAAAGTTTTAGTAAAGACTTAGTGTAAATAAAAAATTACAAGAAAAGTCATGACCCAGAAAGGAAAGTATAATATTTGTACCTTACTTCTATTTACAGAGATTGTGAAAAGAAAATGATAAATTGGAATATACACATGAAAAGTGAAAGGAAAAAATATAATTTGAGGTTTTTTCTATATCATTTATGTCTCTAAGCATAGAAATTTGGGGTAGAAGCCTATTCTTAGAGTAAACTGTGTGAGTAGCCATCTTGCTTTGAAATAGAAAGAATGAAAACTTTTGGGTTATTCTTGATGGAAAGGTTGAAGGCAATTGGTGTTCATTGCTCCAAAGAGTAGAAATGGATTTTTTTCCTTGTAGGATTGGAAGAAAAAAAATACTTTTTTCTATCTCTTTGTAAAAAATATATATATATATATATATTTTATTTATTTATTTCTAGAAGAAGCCATGGACTTAGGAAAACAGTCTCTAAAAAGAATCAAGCAAAAGGCCATAGCCACTTGGTGGCAGGCAGACATCACTAGAGAGGGTCTCAAAGCATCAGAAAGATCCCCTTAGACATACTAGCCTTGCATGAGTAATGCTCAGAAGAAAAAGATGTGTCTGCACTTGGGAGGAAGCAGAAGAGTTTACAAGCTATAAAAGGTCTCAGGTCCTAAAATGATATTCTACAGGAATTAAAGTTAAGCCACATACAAGAGTTCAGAACTGGAGAAAAATTAAAGACCAGGAGAATGTTTGAAATTCCTCCACCATTATGATTCCATGCAAAAATGTGATCACTAAATTTTCCCCAGCAACATAGATCTTTAATTAGAAGCATGGAACTTCAACAACAACAAAAAACCCCTAAACAAAGGAACACCTTGAGGTTTGGGAAGACTAGTATTACACCAGTGCTCTGATAATACTAATCTTATTTCCTGGGTTACATTTCATCTATTTCATTTCTCTTGTTTTTATAAAGTCACTATACTTCTTACTTTGAGATTTTTTGTTTTAAAGAGAATTATAGATATAATAGTCCAATGGGCTGCTTGGTGGTGAGTGAGTTACAATGAACCTCCCCCATTCTGGAAGGTCCATTAGTACCTCCTCAGGTATATTGATTCTGAATATGAGTGCCTTTATTTCTGCAAAGCCTCAGCCAGCACCACTATTTGATGCTCGATCCGTAATAACACAGCCAACTAGAAGATTCACTTTATAGCAAAGGAGGGGGCCCTGACCATGAAATCCACTCATTTTATCATATACCAAAACATCCTGATGCAGGTAACCTCACGGAGTGTTAGAGTAGCCTAGTAAAGACACAGCTGAAGTACCAGTGTGGAGAAAATTCTCTGAATGCATGGGTACCATTTTTCAGGCTGCAGTATATGTGTTAAACTAGAGACCACTGCACTGTATCTTCAATAGAAAATGTTAATGGGTGTAAGAACCAGGGTGTGGAAGCAAAAGTGGGTTACATTCAGCAATTTCCAGTGACCCATCAGATGCTTGTCCATCTGCACAACTCTAGGTTTTACATGGTTGGACTTCCATTAGAGAACTCTGTACTCATGTCTGCAGACCAGTAGATGAGAAGATGAGTCAACATCTTCCAAGGAAAATGACTCTTTTCAACAAAAGATGGTGTCACTCTCTTATCCAGCAGGTTATATAACACAGGAGATCCACTTGGATTCACATGCATCCTGACTTTGGAAGCATATGATTACTTAGGACTCAGACCTCCCAGGAATAAGAGATTGGGTTAAATTAATTTTTAAGCATCAAGATCAGCTGAACCGCTGAGAAAAATTTAGCATGAGTAGTGGAGAAGGGGGAAAATCAGTACAATTTGGTCTTGATGCAAATTGCAGCAAGAATGACTATAGATGAGCTTATCAACATTTTTTTCTATAAGTTTCCTTCTGGAAAAAAAGGGCCACAAGAGCCCTAGAGTAGGTACTTCTTGAATGTGCATGGAAATGGACTCTGTTGGCACAATGGGTGGACTGTGGCATCCCTAGAACCAAATCTTTTAGATACCCTTAAGATCACCAGCTGCAGGGAACACAGAGGTCTGACAGCCCCAGAGCCTTCACACCAGACATTCTCCCACTCCCCTATGCTCCCAACCAATGACAGAGTACTACTGCACAGGTCTTAGTGCTGGCCCATTCCCGTAGGAGACAGGATCCTCCAGGGGAAACTTGGTTTTAAGCACTCTACATTCCCTGGAAGAATTTTTTCTTAGAATAGTCCTTAAGTCCAAAATTTTCTGGCCCATTCCTCCCTGCTCGCTCTTTCTGATTCTTCTCCTTTATCCTCTGTAGATTTTTTTTTCCTAGTAAATCTCTAACGTGTTTAATTCCATCCTAATGTTCGCTTTTTAGAGGACCAGAGCAAACAGAGATCTTTTAACACTTGAGTTTTAGCAATTTTTCTGATCTCTATCTGGGCATAGACCTCCTTCTGCTCTTAGGGTTTTCAAATCTCTGGAGTTTCTCTCACAAGGATTCTTGGTCAAGATAGAGTTGGGGGTATCATATAGGACCTTTTCTTAAGAACGAAACCTTTACATAGGCTTTTTCTCCAACTCACCCTCAGTCCTAACAATCTTTCAGAAGCTATATGAATCAGAATAGATTATGTATAATAGCCCCCAGGTGCTTAAAACTAAAAATGATTTGTTTTGTATTCTAAACATTCACTATAGTAGGGGACAAGCTCCTATAATCACTCAAGGAGCCTGAATAAATCCCAAGATTCTCTTAAACTGTGTAATCAGAAAACATTCCTCAGTTGCCAAAAGAGGAAGAGAGAGCAAGAAGACCACAATTTTTTAATGTTTCAGTTGATTAGTGACACATTTCAGCTGATTAGTGATACGTGCCATTTCATTTCAAAGAGTATTGGATGGAATAAGGCCCTTGGTCATACCTAACTGCACTAACTAGAAAAGGTAGTTAACGGTTGGAATGTTTGTTTAACACTGCTATCTTTTCTGGAGAACTTAATAGTGCTAAACAGATGCTCTTGAAAAAGAAAGGCTGCAGCTATGTTTTTATGCTGTTATAAATACTTTTCTGGTGGAAAATATGCTTAGCTACTTGAGTCATAGGAAGGACAAAGGATACCAAAGAAATTAATCAAAAAATATTTGGCTAAATCTTAAAATCATAAACCAATATATACATAATAGGATGTTATATTGGAATATGTAACTAAGATACCAAGGGATAATAGATAGTGGATAGCAAAGTGTGTGTGAAATGAGTTAGACCACCCTAGAGATCTTGAAAAAAGGTGAAAACATAAAACTGTTTACATGACTTCATACACTTCTATTAAGGGTAAAATATGTTAAGGGTATGTAACTTTAGAGACAGCTAAGTTATAATTTCCAGTATCTCCAAAGTGGGATGAAGTTTGGGGTGAGGAATGTGTTTCACTTTACCTCGAGTGAATGGAGAATGTCCTCAACCTGGAGAATTTAATATTTCTATTTGGGATATTGGGAGGATGGCTCCCTGACTCAGGCCCACAGAATGCTATGGGTGAGAACTAAGTTTCTAAGTGCTTGGCAATGGAGTGAAGTAGAGCCAGATGCAGTAAGTAGATGGAACATTACGGTCAACTCTTCTGAGGTGTGTGTTCTATGTACACAGGAAGAAACAAATGTAAGCACAGATATTTCGTTGACCAAAGGGGCAAACTGCTTGTTGTTTCCCAGTATCCTTCTCCCTTCTGTAATATTAGTACTTCCGTGTAGGCATATGCCCATCCAAAATAAAGACTACCTTTCCAAGCACCCTTGTAGCTGAATGTAATCATGTGTTTAAGTTCTGGTTGACATAAAGGATGCAAGTAGAAAGGGATGTGGGGAAACTTCCTTAAGAGTTGGCGCACACAAGATGACATCTCTCCTTTCACCATTATGTTACTGAAATAATTGGGGCTATGATTTTAAGTCAATAATGTCCCTTTATTTCTCATGCCGTATTTGTATGGAACCAATAATTTAGATATCTGCCTGGTATCCTAAGGAGAAACAGAGCTAAAGCAGCCCTAACATGCCTGAGTCTCAGAGTACCACACATCTTTTTTTTTTTCAGTATCTCACAGGTGCTGAAGGTAGGTATACAAATCCACAGAAGAGCATCATAAACATGAGAGGGCAGGCTTTAGGACAAAGGAATGCAGGATTGGGTGGGATAGAGAAATTTCAGAGAAGTCTAGAGGTAATATAAGCTGCCATGATCTGAATGTGTTCTCAAAATTTATTTGTTGAAACCTATAACCCCCAAAGTGTTGTTAGTGGAATTAGGGTACTTATAAAAGATGCCTGAGACAGCTCCCTTGGTCCCTTCCGCTATGTAAGGAAACAAGGAAAAGTCTGCCATTTGGAAGAGGGCCCTCACCTGATCATAGAGATACTCTGATCTCAGACTTCCAATCTCCAGAACTGTGAGAAACAAATATCTGTTTATAAGCTACCCAGTCTATGGTATTTTGTTATCACAGCCCGAACAGACTTAGTCCCATGCCAAAGACTAAAGAGTAGGTGAAGTACTATATCTCACAGTTCATGCCACACTACCTGATGTAGCTCCTTCCCTCAATACCTTGATGTACATGCAATTATAAGGATAAAGTGAAAAAATATGTACTAAACAAAGGGGAATCTCCGAAATGACTAAATTTAACTAGGAACTGAAGACCAAATTAAGTTCAGTACACAGACTTTTTTATTTTTAAACCTGATTTTTTTGGCGCATGATTTTTGTTGGTTTCATTGTTCTAGGAAAACTGAATTGTCCACATACAGAAAAATCAAATTGAACCTCCTATTCAGAATGACCTCAGAAGGGAAATCATCTTTTAAAATGGAAAATATTAAATTGAAACGTGACCGTGATTGGATTATGGATCATTTGGTGAGTCAGCCAGGTTACCTGTACTTATAATTCAAATAGAAAGCAGGAACTAGATTCTCAGACAGTGAAAAATGGTATCAGATTGGCTGTGATATTCCAATATGTAAGGATGGGAAAATGATGGCTTTTTCTGAAATTCAATCAATGGGGTATTATAAGTATAACAAATCAAAGCATTTCTAATGTATTCTACCTTCAAAACCTTTTTTTGGGAGAGAGGGGCAAGAGCTGTTTACAAAGGCAAATTATGGCAATTAAAAACTTTCTTTCCAATTATCTGGATTGGTTTTACTTTCTGAAGTATAGCTATCAAGTAAGTTTATTTTTCTTGAATAATAATTTAGCTGACATAATTCCATGTATTGAATACACGGATCTAATTACCATGTTGAATTTTTTTGTCTTGACTTCTTTTGAGACTAAATTCAATTTTATGTTTGATTTTTAGAGGACTTTATCACTCTAGGATCACTGTAGTTTTTCCACCAAAGACTTAAATTTTGTTCTAAATTCTATAGTAAATTAAAGCCCACTGCATTCAAAATATTTTTATTTGTTAAAACAATGTACATATTACTATTTCATTTTAAGGTAGAGCATTAGAACAGCCCCCTGAAAGAAAAAAAAAAAACACTCTTTTTAAAGAGTGATCTCTAAGTATAAATATAAATATGATCATTAATATTAGCAAAATATTACCTGCTTAATTTTTCTCAACTATGTGTGGTTTTCTGGTAGTTATGAACTATTCAATCATTGCTGTTACATTCTAGAAGCTTATATTAATTTCTCTAATCAAATATATTCATGAAACAGGAAATACAAAAGCTATTTCATTGCAACTGTAAGGCATTTAATTAATAAATGATTAAAGACTGTTTCCATCTTGATGACTGATAGAAGAAAATTATAAAACATGTATTAATGGATTTTAACAAAATGTCTTTCCTGTATTAATATGCCGTGTGTTAAATATATTTAATAGATGACTCATATTAATATATTAAAACTAAAATATGCTGTATACATGTGTTATTAGTTGACTTTTAACCCTGTGTTCATTTTATGTAATAATGTTTAAAGTACCTTTTTTGAACTACCGCATTACTTCTTCAATATTCTATGTTTGCTTCTAACAAAGTGAAGAGATTTGGGGCACTGAAGTATTCCTTAAACTATATGGTTTTTAAAAAGAGCTGTAATTGCAGCTGACTAATAGATGATAGAAATAGATGTGTACATCTGTGTTCTATAAAAGTCATAACTCTACATATATTTTCAAAACAAAAAATGTGTTATACAATGTCTTTTACGGAGATTCAAAAAGATATTTTGAAGGCCTTTTTAAAAAATTTTTTAGAATGTCACTTCTCTGGCAAGGGGGAAGGTGACATATATCTGAGGAAAGTGAATGAAAATTAATTTCCCAACTTTCCTATCCACCTTGCTGAAAAATTTTGCTATTTTCCCTGTTATATCTACAAATATTTATTAAATATTTAGGATTTTCACTGCGTTTTTCATTGCATGTTTAAAGAAACTATCTTACTCAGAGTGCAAATCCATGAAATAATTTCCACGATGATTATGATAAATTTAAGCTTTACCAGTAAAGCCTAAAAACAGTTTGATCACACAGGGTGTTAGATAAATCTATTGTCAGTACCATCTAAAGTTCCCAGGAATGGGACTGATTCCTTTGTTCGCACCACCAACATTTACTGAACACTTGCTTGGATCCCAAAGGAAATAAAAGATACATGGTCTAAGTCACATAGATCAGTGGATAAACCTCAAAAACAAATACATTTATACTGTTTTCTCCCTAGCAGGAGACACGGTAGTCAAGAATTCATATTCCATGTGTATTTCTTGTGGCTGCCAATGATATTTTTCTTCTCATAGTTTTATTACATAAATTTTATCTAATCTAAATTTATCAGGTCAGGACAGAGTAGAGGATTCTGGGGAAATCCTTAGAAGGGATTTCAGACACGTAACAGGTTGGGTTCTTTGGAAAGCGATCTCTGAGATGAGGTGAGCATTTAGGGAGTGCCCTTGGTACCAGTACCTGTGAAAGGGGTAAGGAGAAACAGGGAAGGAAGGGGGTGAAGCAGCGTGGGGCACAAGCCCAACTACTGCCTCAGTAGAACCCCCACCCCCCACCCCCACTGGGTGTTTTGGAGCTAACATGGCCCTGCACAGTTGTCCATACTTAGGCCAACACTACCAAGTCTTTAGGACTCAACCCTGCCCTCATCCATATGCTAGTCATGGGATGTGGGTCACTCAGAGAAGGGGGGTGAACTTTGGTGAAGTGGAAACTTGCAGCTGAAGTATAGATAGGGCCAAAAGGTAAGACAAATAGATTAAGGGTGTCTTAGCTGCTGGGAAACAAAACTTCACTGAAGGAGGACCTGGGGGTGAGGGGAGAGGCGTATCCCAGCATCTCCACAGACCGTAATTGGTAAACCTTCTCTTTGAGAATCAAATAGCTCTGAGGCATGAATATCTCAAATTCACCAATTTTTCCTTTCTTATTACACATTAGAAGATCATTGTCAATCCAATACATTTTTCATTGTCAGAATGACTCTTTCAGGCTTTGTTTTGAATTATAAGTTTAAGTGACCCAGCTGACTTACCATGTGATCCACAGCTCAAGATTATTTTTATATTCTATAACTTTATCAATTACAATTGTGATGCTCTATGCTATCCCCAAGAAAACACAAGTACAAATAAAATGTTTTGTTTCATTTTGTTTGTTTTAGGCAGTGGTAATCAAGGAACCTTAGATAAGCCACATTATTTTATCATCAGAATAGGTTAAAGAGAAGGAGCCTAATTTTGCCTTGTGAAAGTATATATGAGTATGACGTTGGGATTAACATTCAAATATATTGTTTCCCTCTATGTGGATAGAAATTAATAGAGTATGATCTATTTTTTCATTAAGAATCTTATTTCAAGTTCTATGGGATGCCTGGGTGGCTCAGTCAGTTAAGCGTCTGCCTTTGGCTCTGGTCATGATCCCAGGGTCCTGGGATCGAGTCCCGCATTGGGCTCCTTGCTCAGAGGGTAGTCTGCTTCTCCCTCTGCCTGCCACTCCCCCTGCTTGTGCTCTCTCACTCTGACAAATAAATAAATAAAATCTTAAAAAAATCTTACTTCAAGTTCTACATCATCTATTGCTCTTTACCAAACAATTGTAGTTTACCAAACTTTTTTTTTTTAAAACACAGTCTTTAATATATTTTTTAAAGGTTTTATTTATTTGCTTGAGAGAGAGAGACAATGAGATATAGAAAGCACGAGAGGGAAGAGGGTCAGAGGGAGAAGCAGACTCCCCGCAGAGCAGGGAGCCCGATGTGGGACTCGATCCCGGGACTTCAGGATCATGACCTGAGCCGAAGGCAGTCGCTCAACCAACTGAGCCACCCAGGCGCCCCAGTAGTTTACCAAACTTTTTATCATTCATGAAATACACTGCTTGACCTCTTTGCTAATTTGTTTTAATTATTGTGCATATTAATAAATAGACATTTAAATACATCTATACATTTTAAATATTTTATACACATTTCCATATGTATTAAAAAGAGCTTGATAGTTTTGACAATAAATTACTTAACAGGAAAACAATTTTGAAAATTAGTTGTTTTGTCCAACTAAGCCTAGAAGCAATATTTTATGTGTTGATGGTTCTTGCTGCTTCCTGTTTGAATAAACTTATTGCTAAATTACCACTTCCTGATTTTAGAGTATTAATAGATATCAATAAAATAGATATTTATAAAAAAATGGCCACTTAGAATAGTGTTTTATTATTGATTTTAGTAATGGTAATTTATTTTCCCTAATATATTTTTCCCTAATATATTTTAAATGTCTTTTCTGTATCATCTCATGCATTTTCAGAGAGCATCTGTTTGCACTCTTCTACAGTCTTGCTGTGTATGAAGTATTTTTCTCGAGGGAAACACGTGATTGATTGATTTCACCTTCTCAACTAACAACTATGACTCACAGTATCATCTCCTGATATGGCTCACTCTCACTTGACAGTCATACTGATCCGAAATTCTTTTAAACATCTTTTGCATAGATATTGAATGAAGGCAGCTTAGTTTTCAAAATTCATGGCAGCTGCTTGCTTCAAAGCCTTGTACAATCTAAGAAAAAGTGTAAAAGATAAAACATACTAGTTTTGTTCTTTTAAATAGGAATAATTTGCATAGTTTAAAAAGATCTTATTACTCACAATAGATTTTTTGTATCCTAAACCTAAAACATATTCAGGGTATGTCCTGAGACTCAAAAATACTTCTTGCAAATAACTTCCCTAGTCTTTTTCTAAGAACTTCTATAATTTTGCTTATGATCCTTTTGAAATTCTTTTTTAGAGATAATCAGTTTCATTGTTTTATTAATGTAAAATACATTAATCATTTATTGCAAATCCTTTATAGAGAATAAACACGTTCATTTGTATCTTTTTCCAGACACTTTTTTTAAGTTCTTTCCTTATATATTTTTTTATACTTATCTTTGTCTATATAGCTATGAATCTAAGTATTTAGTTTATTTTCACTTTCCTAAATTGGATGAAACCATACATATTGTTTATAATGTACTTGTTACAATTATTTGTTTTCTCTGTCAAAACACAGAGACATACCATATTTTAATGGTTTCATAGTATTTTCAGTAGGGACATAGCAAAAATGTTAATGATAATTTTATTAATGAATTCCCCCAAGAATCCAAAGTGGTTAAACCTGTTTGTAAACCACCTAATAGCAGGAGCGCCCTTTTCTCCTCAAACCTCTAACCACATTTAGGGTTCTTCCCCCAATATATTTTTTAAAAAAGTGTGTTTTGTTTTGTTTTTGTAGTTTGATTTATACTTTAGTGGAATTTAGCATTTAAAAATATTTTCATTCGCTGTTTTATTTCTTGTGTGAATTTCCTGTTTAAATAATATGACCATTTCAAAAATTGGGTTGTCTCCTATTAATCTGTATATATTCTTCATAGATTCTGTACGTTAATGCCATATTCATATCATAAAGATCTTCAATAGTCTACAATGTATCATGTTACTTTGTGTATTTTATTAAATACATATTTTAAATATTTTTATGTATTTAAATCTGTCAGTTTTGTGCTTTACAGTGTCCATTTTATGTCATATTTAGAAAGTCTTCCAGAAAACAACTTTTCCACAATGACTTAAAATGCCACTTAGTCACATACTAAATTTCTCTTTTTTACATTTTCTTATTGCTTGTTCTTCTTATTCATTTTTGTGGCTCTCTCGCAATTGGATTCATTTAAAGTTTACTGACTTTACCTGAAAGGTAGTTAACTATTGCTCTGATATTCAAGTAGGAATGCCATGAGAAGGTTTTCTCTAATTATGCAGTTCACAGGTCAACTGGACACATGTGGTTGAGGTCCACATATCTGTGTGTGTATGTATCTATATACATATATATTTACAGCCTTTCTACTTCCTCAGAAAGGCCTGAGGAAGGCCTTTCTGAAGGCCTCAGAAGGAGGAGGGTGGTTGGTCATTGGAGGACATAGGAATAATTGGATATTATATTCAATGCAGGAGAGCAAGAGAAAAGCAGCTACTTAATAAGAACTACTTGTTCCACAGGAAATTATTTATGTCATGGCCCTATAGGGTAATAAAGTCTTCATATTTACATTGTATCATACCTTGACTGAGCTCAGGGCAGTAAATATTTTAATGCTGACATCCATGGGGATATACACACAAAGAATTAAGATTGCTCTCTGCATATAATAATTTGTTGAATGTGTCATTTATATTGAATCAAATAAAAAATAGGCAAAAATTAATACAGTAAAGCACTCAAGTAGTAACTTAGTTTTCTCACTATCTTGAAAAGCAAAAATCACAGGACTTTGGTTTCTGCCTCTTTAGTCTACCTTACACCTCACGACTGTTTCACAGTTCAAACTATTCCTACTCCTGTGAGAATACATATTCTGATGTATTCCTAGAAATAAAAAATTTAAAAAAAATTTAAGAGATTTAGAAGTTAATATGTATTATTCAAGTCTTTAAAGTTCTTTGAGAGGTATGCATTAATGCTAAAATGAATTAACTAGGGGCACCTGGGTGGCTCAGATGGTTAAGTGTCTAAACAAACCCCAGCTTTGTTGCTATACTGGTTTAAATAAAATACTGGCCAATCCATAGAAAGATATTGAACATGATTTCTGCTGTAGAGTTGAAAGATAGAATCCAAAATTGAAGGTAAAAAGTTATCAATTTCCCCACATTCTAAAGTGAGCAGAAAACAAGTCTACCCAAGGATCAAGAATTATAATGAAAGGTGGTTAAATATTCATTATCATAATCAGTTATTGGTTGAGAGCAAAGTGAGAAATGCTTTAGTTTTCCTTTCCCCACCATGGATGAGGGCCCTGCCTCCACACTTAACCAAGTAGAGGGACATTCACAAGACACTTGTTAAATTTGGGGCTTTTGCAAAAAGGGAAAAGGGGGCCATACTCTGTAAGTGGACATTATCTCGAGATAATGTGAAACTGAACTTTTAGGCCCTCTTGTTATTTCTAGAGGAGCCTGACACATGTCCTCCAGCCTGTGTGCTTCTTCCCTGGCTATTTCTTAAGTTGTTAGGCTTGTTGGAGCAAACTGCATTAGCAGGACAACGAAAGCTTGGGCAATGTGCTTGGGAAGAGAATGCCCTTTCCTTCCATACCATTTCTGCACCCTTGAATGGCATGGATGAGGCCCCTGTGGCTCTACATGGAGATCTGAGGAAAAAGCAGAATGGATGGGTTTGCATAATCATGTGCATGCCATTCAAGGTAACCAACCTCCTCCTTGGAGAGGAAATCAGCAGCCAGGAAGGGCTTAAGGGATAGAAAGAATACATAAGTGACCCTCTATGAAGAGGTCATCATTGGAAATGTGTGCTGGGTTGAAAAGATCCTCAAGATAATCATGCCAGGGTATGCAGAAGACCACCACATAAGCAGAGGCCACTAGCAGATAAAACCACTAGCAGTTCATAGGGGTGCAGAGGGTATCTCCACAACACTGACCAGTAATTGGTTAAATAAGATAACCTCAGCTCTCTCTCTTTTCCAACATATCAAAAGAATAAGAACCTATAATTTCCTTGCCACTCCAAAGATAAGGGACATGGAAAACAATTTCAAAGCGTACTGTGTTCACCTCTTCTCCTCTAAGTCATTAGAACAAACCCTAGACACAGATATTGGGGCATAGGAAAAGGATTATAGATTGGATAAGATCAAATAGAAGAGGTTACACATTTTAAAAACTTGGTTAAAAGTGATTGGAGATTCATGGACTTAACTGGAGAACTTACTAAAAGATGGAAAAGATTCAACAAAGCGTGGTTGAAGGAATGACTGGAGAAAATAAAATTTGTATTTGTACGCCTGATTTCAGAAATTTGCTAAACTGCTTACATGTACATGATAATATCAATTTCTACATGAGGTTTAGTTGCTATTGAACTCAAGTTTGTGATTTTTTTAAAGAAGATTCTATTCATTTATTTATTTGACAGAGAGAAAGAAGAGCACAAGCAGGGGGTGTGGCAGGCAGAGGAAGAAGCAGGCTCCCAGCCGAGCAGGGAGCCTGATGCGGGGCTCAATCCCAGGACCCTGGGATCATGACCTGAGCCAAAAGCAGACACTTAACCGACTGAGCCACTGAGGCACCCCAAGTTTGTGATTTTTATTTTATTTTTTATTTTTTAATTTTTATTATTTTTTTAAGATTTTATTTATTTATTTGACAGAGAGAGACACAGCGAGAGAGGGAACACAAGCAGGGGGAGCAGAAGAGGGAGAAACAGAGCAGGGAGCCGGAGGCGGGGCTCGATCCCAGGACCCTGGGACCATGACCCGAGCTGAAGGCAGACACTTAACGACTGAGCCACCCAGGCGCCCCTCAAGTTTGTGATTTTTTAAACCATACATTTTTCGGCCATAAATTTGGACATGAAATAATAAAGCTATGAATATCATATGAATGTATCTTCAAATGAAAGACTAAAAATTGTTCTCTTTATTTGAATTTATGTTCTGTGGATTTCAACATATACTCTCATATTTGCATGCATCTGCTGTTAATACATTTAAGCTGCATTTATCATTTTTCTAATCAGGCTAGAGATATTGATTCTGTGTGATTAATTAATGACAAACCAAGTAGTTACAGAGAATTTACTTTTTCCTACTGTATAAATTATAATAAAAATTACCCAGTAGGCCTTTCTTTCTCTATGACACTTAAAGAACAAAAAGAATATAATTCAGATAAAAGTGCTCTTATAGGAGACGGGAGTGACACGGAACACCTAAATATTCAGCCTCCTTCATCCCTGTACCAGCATCTTCACTAGAGGAAAATATAGAGTATTAAACATTTGTCTTCTGTGGATTTTCCTAAAACTCCTTAAAAACGATACAACAGGGGAGGATAAAAACATCAAAAAGAGAGAAGCAGAGAATAGTTTTGGATATCTGAGAGCAGAAAACCAGACATCACGGCAGTCATATGGCGACTGGCAAACACTCTGGGCAAGGGGAACAGGAAGAAGCAAAGGAGGACTGCAAAAGAAGGATCTGTGCTATCCTGTGAAAATTTGGAAAATTCTCAGCTAAGCACTTTTGGCAATAATCTACTTTCTCTACATCAAACAAACCAGTTCTCTCCATCCCGCCCCCTCTCCCCAGTAATAACTGGAATACTGGTTGAACACTGGGTCTCGTTGCCTTATGACAAGGCATTTTCCAGACCCATCTCCCCACCTGCCTTCCTTCTTTCACCGGGAGGTCTAACTTCCTGAAGGTTGTTACGGCAAAAGTCACAGCTTATTTATAGGACTTTGCCACTTCTTCAGACCCATTCTGAGAACTGATGATCTAATTAGTATTTTCTGTGCTGTTTGGTCCATCTTGGGGAGAAAGATTAATTTTTAGACATGTATGTGATTTTGTGGCTGTACCTTGGACAAGTATGAAGTCCTTATTAACTATACATTGAATCCTGAAAGATATTCACTTTGCATATCTAAGCATCAATTTATTTTCGTACCAAAAATTAAAATATTCTGTATACCTTTCATTATTCTTTTCCTCATCTCTCCTTAAAGTGAGCTAATTACTAACAGAGCTTTACTAAACCCCCTATCTATATACAAGATCTTCCCCCAAGCCTATTTCATAAACTATTTGGGTGACTAGACAAGTGAAAATTATGATAAGAATTCTGTATATATAATCAAATATTGATAATAAAGGCCAAATTCTGACACAGAAAAAAATAGAACTAGGAAAGTAAATATTCATGTGACAACACAAAACACATGAACTAAATAAGATTAAGGGAAAGATAGGGGTTGAGAATCACTGGGGGAGATATCTTCACAAAAGTGTAATCTGAGTTGGCTATTAAAGACAAACATATTTTAGTCCAGGAATAATCAGTTATAAAAGGGAAGCAAATAGGTGATAATAGAAACAAATTTTAAGGATGAACTTACTTTGCGTATTTTAGTAGTTTACAAACGAGATGTTTCTAACAATTATTTTGAAATGTTGGTGCTTTATTTTGTTGCCGTTTTAAAATGAAATGAAATTCAATCCATTAAGACTAAGAATTCATGCTACTTTTTGAAATGTATATGAGATAGTTCAAGGTATCTGACGTAGCTGCATGTTCTTGTGTAAGATTTCCTGTTCCTGTTTTTTTAACTTTTCTTTGTCTCAGTTATTTTCTGAAAAATGAGTCAATTATAAGCCATATCATTATTTTAATGATTAAATAAAAATGAGATCTTAAGGTGTATGCTATATTGCAGCAGAAAATAAACATTTGTCCTTTACAATTTTATTTTTTTTCAAACTTAATCGTAATTAATTCAGTAAGAATGAGAAGATGTACAAAGTAGTGTCTTGTGAGATAGTCTTAAAAGTAACTGGAAAAACTCAGAAGGATGACTACCCAAATCTGACTCAGAAATAGGACATTACACATCCTGATGATGGGAGTTGAAATTGGCCAGGATAAGATTATGTGGTTGCTTAACATGACGCGATCACTTCAGCATTTCTTCATGTTGGAAAACAGCACATGCAAACTCTATGGGCTGAACTATTTAAAATGTGATGACTATGCAGAGCAGGTTGTCAAAGCATAGCCATTAAAACAAATAGCATGATATAGCTTCTGAGACAGAATCAATGTTAAAGAGGAATACAGAGAATTAAAGGATGCAGAGATAAAATAGGAGGCTTGGAGCTCTTTAAATTTAACTTTCTGGCTTTGGTAACTTTTCCTTAAAGCACATTTTAACAAATCAGGTAAATTTTAGATACCGTGAGTGAGGTAAGCAATTTTCCAATGTGCTTTTTGTATGTCACCTGGAAAATGTATATAGTTTCAAATCACTTTGGCATCAAAGACAACAAGCCTATACCAGACCAAAACGCTATTTCAAGTCCTAGTAATTCCGCTGCGGTATGTCTCAGCAAGCCAGCGTATTTCCCTATAATGGTCAGGCATTAAACACAGGACACTTAAGATCTACTGCCAAGAAAGTCCGTGATGAGCCATTCTGAGTTTGCCGTTTATATTCAGGTTATTCGACTGACTGTATATAGACCGTACACGTCAAAGCCTTAATGTAATTGAGCAATAGCTATCAACTTCCACCAGTGACATGACAAAAATACAGCACAAGAGTTCTAGATATAGAAGAAAAAAAAGACACTTTCTCTGTGAAATAAGTACACTGGATGCATAAAGAGAGTTGGTATACTGATTTTTTTTTTTAGTTCTTTGTTATGCTGGATTTGATATAATTACATAAATTCAAATCTGTATGAATTCAGTCCAATGCCTGAAAATTTTGCCATCAGAGAGCCAATGATTATGAACTATACGGAATACAAAATGCTCTTACTCTTATTGGTTTAATTCCCATGCTTGCATAATAAGGCTGGGATCAATAAATACAGTAATATAGTAAAGTGAACGTGTTACCCAATCATTGGCCACAAATAGAGAGTTGGCCTGCCAGGTGGGGCTGGGCTGGGCTGTCACTGATCTCTTTGGGAGACAGTGCTCCTAACTTCCCCTCCTGCCCCTTCAGCCCTGAGCTCAACTTCTCCTCTCACTCTCAGGCATTCACTAAAATTCCTAGAGAGCTTTGTGACTTATTTAAAATTGCATATCCAAGGGGAAGACACTGTCAGAGAACACAGTAGTGATATTATGATAGGAGTGCCAGAGTTCCCAAAACTCTCTCCTTAAAATTTAAAAGCTAGGAAATTCAGCTATTACCGGTTTTAGGTGCCAGAATAAAGGGAGTTTTATCTACCAGCTTTTTTGAACCTGAGTGGAAGAAAAAAGAGAAACAAAATGGAGAAATAAAACTTAAAAAAGATTTACACTAGAAGTCCAAACATGAAACACAAGTATGAAGAATAGTGGGAAAATTTGGGCCAAAATGTAGTGATAACATGAGAACCCACTCCCACCTCTTTAGAGGTCAAGTGAATAGTGGTCACCAGATGATGCTTGGGTTACAGTAGTTAGATTTAATGTTCCATGACAAGAGAGAAGGGTGAACCCTGCAGATCAGGAGTCAAAGTGGAACTTAAGAAGAGGGGTATTGTCACATATTTCCAGGCTGTACAACCTGGAACTAAATCCCTAGTACCCAAGGAGACTGCTGTAAATGATTTCAGTCATAGTAGGAAAGTAGAAACCGCCATTGCTAGATCACAGGGCTGGGAGAAGATTATTTAAGACACTTTTTGGCGGGCCACAGTGACTTCCCATAGACCAGACAGAAAGGAAATTGACTTCTAGAGCAGAAACTTTGCTCTTAAGGTTTCAAAGCCAATAAATCTAAACCTAAGTTTATTGAGATCAAACTGTAAATACCACATTATTCAGCCAATAGCCATTATTCAGCCAATCTCTGAACCAAATTCAGAGACAAAAATGAGTTAAAGCCTTGGGAAAGATATAGAAAAAATGAAAACATCATAGATATTATACCCCTACTAAAGCAACCAAACTAAATATAAATAAAATGATCAATGGGTATATAGTAGACAGGCTTGAGAAAATCCTTGAAAAACAAACAAAAGCAACAACTATGACTTACCAGCTTTTATCACCATATGGATTTCCAAAAAGTAAAAAATGGCATCACAAAATACAAAATACACTTAGTTTCACGTAGAAAACTCATACACTTTCCATATTTTTCTCATGAGAACCACACTAAACTCTTGAGCACCGAAAAGAAATGAGAAAAATCTAGATTCCCAGGTCAAAGGAAAGTGATAATGAGGTCTTTGAACAAGAAAACCTGAATAGAAGCTATTGTATTTATGATCCTCACTGGCTTTCTGCTTCTTGCTTCTCCCAAATTTTCATTAACTTACCCCATCCTGAAAAATTTACCTGAAGTCCCTTAGCTATTATATTAACAAGAATTATACTATCAAACCTTTAGAGAGAGCCACAGTCGTCTACTTCCCCACCAGGGAAATTGCCAACACCAACTGCCATGAGTTTATTAGAGCTAATCCCATCATTCCCACTATCTGAGTCTAATCCCATCCCCCTTATGAAGAACCAGAGCTCCAAGACTTTCTTCTCTCTCTGTTACCTTATGTTCTGCAGAGCCTCTATTCTGCCCCTTAATTTCTAAAACATTTCACTGTACCCTCAGGTACTAAGGGTCCATCACTGACATTTTTCTTATGTTAAATATTTTCTCCAACAATTCTGTTTATCTTCTCATTATAACAGAAAATTAGGTCTTAAATATCTGTTTTGCCAACA
Source organism: Callorhinus ursinus (assembly GCF_003265705.2). Taxonomy (NCBI): domain Eukaryota; kingdom Metazoa; phylum Chordata; class Mammalia; order Carnivora; family Otariidae; genus Callorhinus; species Callorhinus ursinus. The sequence goes on along the minus strand of NW_027397073.1, from coordinate 10,270,115 downwards.
GCCCTTGTTGTCTACTCTTTTTACCCCTCACAATGTTTGTGCCTTTGGAGAAAGAAGGGAAGTGGGACTGCTTACTCTATTGTTGCTTCCAGACCGTGTTCCTACCCACCTCCCTAAAACCCCTACTTTTGTACCTCGTATCATCAGACTATGTCACCCACTATACATCATTGTTGTTATACTCTTCCAACCCTTAAGTTAGCTCCTCACGTTGGGGTCCTTAGCTCATAACTTATTCTCATTTTCTCCAATACCATTCCATCTTCTTTCTTCCAATGATCACATTACTAACTAAGTCTTTTTCATTCTCCTACCCTTGACCTCATTAGGCCTCACTCCCCTATAATCTCAATATCATGCAAGATTCTTTGGGGTCACCACCCCCATCTTTCCAGTTTACTTTCTCAGGGCCATGGCTTCAATAATCCTTTGACTTAAAAGAATTCCAACTCATGCAATCTACTAACTCTTTTAATCTGTTATCTTTCTTCCCTATAAAATTTAAAACCCGTGGTAAATTGTTACAACTTTAAGGGCCCCTGGGTGGCCTAGTCAGTTAAGCATCTGCCTTCAGCTCAGATCATGATCTCAGGGTCCAGGTGTGGAGCCCTGTGTCAGACACTGTGCTCAGCGGGGTGTCTGCTTCTCCCTCTGTGCTCGCTTCCTCTCTCTCAAATAAACAAAATCTTTTAAAAAATGAGAAGAAACCAGGAAAAAGAAGAGCAAGACAAACCCAAAGCTAGCCGAAGGAAGAAATAAAGACTGGAGTGCAGAAAAAATGAAATCAAGACTAGATGAAATCAACAAAACTGAAAGTTGTTTTTTTGAAAAGACCAACACGACTGATAGTATAGCAATACTGACCACAGAAGAGAAAACTTAAGTTACTAAAATTAGGATGGAAAGAGGGGTCATTGCTACCAAGCTTAGGGAAAGAAAAAGGAGTATAAGAAAATACTACGAACTGGGCGCCTGGCTGGCTCAGTCTGTGGAGAGTACGACTCTTGGTCTTGGGGTTGTGAGTTCAAGCCACATGTTGGGTGTAGAGATTACTTAAAAATATTATTACAACTTTATTGCATAGATCTTCAGCAGTTTCTTCTCCCATATCCTTATTCCTTCCTCTCATATCTTTTTTCCTTTGAATATAGCTGGAGAAAATACAGTACAGCACAGACTGGTCTAGCTTGAAAATCAATCATAAAACAAAATAAATCCTTAATACTGATCTGCAATCACACTTTCCCAAATATATTTACCTTACCTTCTCCAGAAAATCACTGCATCTCTTCTCTAAGCAAGCCTCAGTGTCTTTTATGAGCTCTCAGCTAATAATTTTATCTGTTTCAGTGAAAAAAAATGAATGAGAAAATAACTTCACCACGTTCCCACTTTCTCATAAGTCGACATACCTCTAATACATCGTTTCCTTGTGTAGATGACAGTCTTTCCTCCTTTCTAATGTTAAGCCCCTTATGTAGGATCTAGATCTAGATCTAGATCACCTCCCCTTTTACTTTTTCAAGAACAATACTATGTCAACTATTTTTTCCCATCTGAGCTAATATGTGTTTTTATTATTTCTCAAAACTTATAAACAAATTGTCTTGACCTTACCTGCCTTTTAGAGACCAAATTATTTCCCCCTTTTTAGCTAACTTCTTAGAAATAGTTAAGCTCATTATCGCCTTTCTTCCCTCTCGTCCACTCTCTTAAGTCTACCACCATCAGTCATACACAGGTAACATACTAGCATGTCACAGAAATTATTTCAAGACCATCAGCGAACTTCCTCCTGCTAAATCCAATAGTCAATTCTCAGTTCTTATCTTCTTTGACATCACTGTGACATTAACCACCATTCTTTCTTTCTGGAACTCATTTTTTAAAATTGTTTATTGTTATGTTAATCACCATACATTACATCATTAGTTTTTGATGTAGTGTTCCATGATTCATTGTTTGTGTATAACACCCTGTGCTCCATGCAGAACGTGCCCTCTTTAATACCCATCACCAGGCTAACCCATCCCCCCACCCCCCTCCCCTCTAGAACCCTCAGTTTGTTTTTCAGATCCATCGTCTCTCATGGTTCATCTCCCCTCTGATTTCCCCCCACTTCATTCTTCCCCTCCTATCTTCTTTTTTTTTTTCTTAACATATATTGCATTATTTGTTTCAGAGGTACAGATCTGTGATTCAACAGTCTTGTACAATTCACAGCGCTCACCATAGCACTTACCCTCCCCAGTGTCTATCACCCAGCCACCCCATCCCTCCCACCCCACCCCCACTCCAGCAACCCTCAGTTTCCTGAGATTAAGAGTTTCTCATATCAGTGAGGGCATATAATACATGTCTTTCTCTGATTGACTTATTTCACTGAATAACAGTGAATAATATATGAATAACATAACACCCTCCAATTCCATCCACATCATTGCAAATGGCAAGATCTCATTCCTTTTCATGGCTCCATAATATTCCATTGTGTATGTGTGTATATATATATATATATATATATATACACCAAATCTTCTTTATCCATTCATCTGTCGATGGACATCTTGGCTCTTTCCACAGTTTGGCTATTGTGGACATTGCTGCTATAAACATTGGGGTGCACGTACCCCTTCGGATCCCTACATTTGTATCTTTGGGGTAAATACCCAGTAGTGCAATTGCTGGATCTTATGGTAGCTCTATTTTCAACTTTTTTCATAACCCATATGCCCCCCTTCCCCCTTTCTAGCTATTCATTCTCTGCTTACTTTAGTGATTCTTTTAATATTCATCCTTAATTTTGGATTCAAAATCCTTGTATCTATTTTTCTACCTTATTTACATTCACTCTTGTGGTGATATAATGCAATTACACATTACCACTCACATCCTGATAGCCCACAAATTAGGTCTCCAGAAAAATTCTCTTGTTAACTTCAAACTCGTACCTAATACCTTCACTTACTGTTCAATAAATGTCTTTTACCTAACATTCTCAAAACTAAAATCCTAAAAAGGTTCTTTCAAAATCTGGCCTACTATTTCCCTGTATCACTTAATGGCTATACCATCCTTCTTATTACATAGGCCTGAATCCTTCAAGTTTTTCTTTTCTCCCCAAGTTTGTATCTATTTCCTCATAAATTCTATTGTGTTTTTTCTTCTAAATATATCTAAATACATCAAAGCATACTTCTCTTTTCCAAGTCACTCATATTTTGTCTGGATTCTTGATAATGCCTCCTAAATGTTTATCTTGTTTTCACCTAGTCTTCTAAATAATTCTCAAAATAGAAACAAATATTAATAGCTAATAAAATCATTTCATATCTCTGATTAAGCCCTACAAAAGCTCCTTATTTTTGTCAGGATAAAACCAACCTTCTCAAGTCTTATAAAGAAAAAAAAAATCTTATAAGCTGGCCCCCATTACTTCTTAGACATAATCTCTATTCTTTCTATGTTCACTCTATGGGCCCCCTAATGTCTCATTAGATGCTGTAAATGCATCTGACAAAATTCAAAACTATTAACAAAGGAGAAATGGAATGGAACTTTCTTAAACTGATACAGTGTCTGAAAAACCTAAGCTAAAATCATAATTGACAAGTAGTCATTGCTTTTCTCTGTGTTCAGCAATGAAACATGGTGTCTGCCATCACCTCTTTTAATAATGGATCTAGTGAAATTACTTAAGAAAAAGAAATATAAAGTACAAAGATTGGAAGAACACATAAAATTTTCATTATTTTGCAAAGAATTAGTTGTGTCCATATAAATCAAGAATTTATGAACAGAGTTAATTTGTAAAATAAGCAAAGTTGCTCAAGTCCAAGAAAGACTATAAAAATTCTATGTATTTTTACATCTTAGCAAAATGCAATTAGTAATTAAAAATAAATAACAAAAATTACAATAATACTAGCAACAATGAAATATCTCAAAATAGCTATGGAATGTTGTTCAGGTCACTTCTCTAAAAACTATAAAACCAAGGTGCTTGGGTGGCTCAGTTAGTTAAGCCGAAGTGTCTGCCTTCAGCTCAGGTCATGATCACAGGGTCCTGGGATCAAGAGTCCTGGGATCAAGCCCCACATCAGGGTACCTGCTCAGCAGGGAGCCTGCTTTTTCTCTCTCTGCCCCTCCCTACCCCTGGACTTTCTCATTCTGCTGTCTCTCAAATAAATAAATAAAATATTTCAAAAAATAAAAGCTATAGAACCTTTCTAATAGTGATAAAATATCTTAACTAGTGGAGAAAGATATTATGTTAATGGTTTGGAATACCTGATACTAGAGTTACCTACATATTCCATGCAACTTCAATACAAATATCACAAGGAATTTTTTTTTTGGTAAAAATTTAAGATGATTTCTAAAGTGTAAATGGAGAAACAAAGAGCCTAGAGTAATTATTTGATTTGAAAGAAAATGTTAAAGTATGGTTGATTAACACTATTAGCTATTGAGATTTTTTTACATTTACTGAAATTAACATAGTACATTATTGGTACCAAGTTCAACAAATAAATCAACAGATTAGAACAGAACAGACAGAACAGAATAGAAAGGACAGAAAGATACCTAGGCATGTATCATCACCTGATGCTGATAAAAGCACCAGTAAAATTCAGTGGAAAAGCTAACCACTTTAAAGAACACATGAAAGTGAACTTGGATTCATAAAAAAAAAAAAAAATACTTTAACTTTAGAGAAAATCACATAACATTTATTTGCAATGGGATCTAAGCATAAAATTGAATGGTAAGATAATAAAGCTTCTAATAGAAAACATAAAGCAAACTTTTAATTTTAGATGTCAAAAATTAAATAGGGAAGTTTCCCATAAAGATGGGATTAATTTAAATTTGTTAAAATCACCATCTTATGTTCATTGAAAGATAATATTAAGATGAAATTGCCAGCCACAGCCTAGGAGAAGATATTTGTGCAAGTATATATTTTGTGTGTATGTATGTATGTATGTATGTGTGTATATACACACATACATATACTCCCAGAAACATACATGCACAGATATATATGCACACAGAGATATAGATCTCCCAAAGGTCTCATATCCAGAATATATGAATAACTACAAACAAATAACCTAAGCAGAGGTGAGGCAATTACAAAATGGCAAAAGTTCTAAAAATATAGTTCTTTAGGACGCTGATGTATACTTCTATGAAAATTAATGGAGCTGTATACTTATGGTATGTGTACTTTGCAATTACGCCTCAATAAATTTAAAAAAAAAATCTTAAATCCTTTTCTATGTTTGATTGAAACATCCTCATGAAATTTTCAGACCATATTTTTTAAAAGGTGCTATTTTGTCCATAGACCATTGCGCATTCTGGATATAAAATCTTTAGGATCCTACTATAGATTCTATAAATGTATATAAGTTTAATGCTTTGTTCTTGACATAATAATTCTTCCTTTCTCCTATTTGCCCTATCACTCACTCAGTATATTTTTTGTATAAAAGTAAACTCATTAATAGTCTAACGATCCTGATGTGGAAATAACATATACAAATCCAAGTGAATTTATACCAGATCAAGTAAGATTGTGATTTGTGTAACCTCTTATCAAATAAGGAAGTGTCTTTTTTTTTTTTGGAAAGAAAATGAGAAATTGATTTGAATTATTTTCACTTCAAAAATGAGAATATTTTTTCACTTCTATTAATTTCTAATATGAGTTATGTTTACTTCTCTTTACCTACCATCTCATCTACATGTTTAATTTCGATTATACAGAAAATGCTTATTTTCACATCTGTGAGTTTTTTTTTTAAAGATTTTATTTATTTATTTGACAGAAGCAGGCCCCCCGCTGAGCAGGGAGCCCGACACGGGACTCAATCCCAGGACCCAGGGACCACGACCTGAGCCCAAGGCAGATGCCCAATGACCGAGCCACCCAGGCGCCCACATCTGTGACATATTAAAAGAAAAAAAAGACTCTATTTAATAGGCACCTCATTATAATATCCCTTCAAACATAAAGTTTTGGCATTTTATTTCTTTGGAATTAAAGGTTCTTGAGTATGGGCACCAAATGCCCACAGTGAAGTTGTAATAGGAATATTGAGGAAATTCCTCAACTATAACCTATTGTTTGACAAAGTGAATATTCCTTAAATTTTTACTGGTGAGTACTTACTATGGTCTTTGATATAAAATGTTCCTAAGAGAAATAATACCTACTTAAAACTAAAGCACTTGGCCTCAGGTAGCTGTGTAGAAGATCAAAATGCATTGGACTCAGGGTGGTAATAAAATCTAAAGATATTGGGAAATGATTATAAGTGATCAATTAAAAGAGGAAGATTTTAATAACTTCTGAAGTTGAGATTTCAAAGCTAGGTGATTCTAAAATCCCAAGTGTTTAGTTCCTAAAATCATCAATATTGTATATATTGATGAATAGATATATGAATGAATACATGATTAAAAAATCAGCTTAATTCAGACACAAAGTCTGAAATGTGAAACACTGAACAAAGATAAAAAGTGCAAACATGAAAATGTAATTGGTCAATGTCATTGATGACCTTTCTAAAATAGCAGGTTCAGTACAGTGACTAGAGTAAAAACCTGATGAGAAACAATTAAACTTGATCAATTCACACGCAAATCTACTTTTTTGCTTTTTTCTAAAATTTAATAGGAATGAAAATGGGAGAAACAATTAGCAGATATAGTTATTTATTTTAGCTAATGAGAATTTGCCTTCTCTTCTTAAAAAGGTTTCTGACCCTTTTCATCATTTTCCTACTTCTGGAAACATTTCCTTTTGATTTCAAAATTATACAATATACTTGTAATTTTTCCTTTTCTTTTGTTCCTATGGAGATAGTAGTCCAGTCCTCTTCTAATTTGGGATCAAGATTTTCCCTGATATGAACCTGAGCTTGTTTATATCAGTACCTAGATTAGAAAGTCAAGATGAAGTATAAATATCTTTTGATTGAACAAGTTTATTATTGACTACCTCATAGATGCCATGCATAATGAGAGAAGCTACAGAATACAGTGTAACCTGAAAGAACTTCATAGGTGTTCTGCTTAAAACAGACTGTTCCATCTACCTCTCACAGGTACCGCCTTACTTCATGGCAACAGATCATTGATGGACTAAATCTAGTCTTATCCTTCCCTAAATCATCTTCGTATCTACACAACGACAAATATATATTGATGAATTAGCCAGGAAGTATATATGAAATAGAAATCAGGAACAATTACTTCATAATTTATTATTAATCTGTTATCCACTGCATATGTTTAGTTGTATATGTATGTATATAACATGTGTATATGTGTTTACACGTCTGTATATATACATATACATAATTGCAAGATCTATCCCACATTTGAGGTCACTAGGTCCCTCTGCCCACTTAAATAATGTTGTCATCCTATCTCACTTCTTTCAGCTTATTTTTAATCCTTTTGGACCAAGCAGTTGTTTGTGAAGTTTTTCTTCTTTGCAATTATAAACCAGATTACACATTCTCACCTATGAACTCATGGACTTTTTATAATAAAGAACAGTTGAGGACTAGAAATTTTATATGGTAATTGGGGGACCTAAATTTCTTTTTCCCCTTGAATTGATTAAATGCTTTAGAATAGTGTTTCTTTTACTTGAAGTCATCAGGGAACCCAAAATAGAATGGATACTTAATTAACATTTGCAGTTTGGTTGATTGATTGGTGTTACTCACCAATTATGTTTTTGAAATTTATTTAGTAAAATTTATATATATTTTCTTATCAAATTATCAATATATAATATGTATCAAGCACATCCAAATACATTATCACATAATCAATATATCACATTTACAGTGGTTACATTTTCTCTTGTATTTTTTACATTGCAAAAAAAAGATTTCAAATAAGAACATATTTTAAAATACTTTAATATAGCTATTTCTAGGACTTAAAAGTTACCATATGTTTTGAATGAGAAAATAATGGATTCAAAAATTCTTCTACCCAATGTTTTATTATGAGTAAAACCATATATGTGCTTATGCAACAGTCCACTTGCATTGCGTTAAAACACACTGTTGTGGTTGGTGATCATAGTGAATTGGTTTGCTGTTTGTTATCTTACTGTTTGATTTTTCTGAGGTCTAAGTGCTCTTCATTTTCAATAGATGTCAAATATGTGTGTGTGTATACACACACACACACATACACACATATAGACATATATATCCAGAGAAAACAGTAAGTTCAAGGGCTTTTTTTCCCCTCACTCCAGAGTTTCCTTTTCCTATTTTGGGATTTCTCATTTTCTGCAGATTAGATATTTGTGGCTTCCACTGTAATTTCTGGCTTTAACACTATTAATGGAGATGCATTAGAGCTGAGAAAATTTTAAAGGCTTGTTTTAGTTCAGAGAAATAAATGGACTGGGGTTGCTTATTGCAATTGCATCTCACCTACTCAAACCTTTTGAGTTTGTGAAATTGAGCTGAGAATTCTAGGAGAAAATGCAAACTTTAGAGCAAGATTTAATCTTTCTGTAAGCAGCTAGTCCAGAAATACCATAACAACAGCTGTTCTCATGGAGTATTAGCATTTTTGCTTCTGGTCTCAGCTGCTTCTCAGAAGTGCAAAGAATTGCAAACATGGAAAATGTTCATTTTTAACATTAGCTTGAGTTTGAAAATCAGGGGACATTCATTGGTCCCCAAAAGTAATGGATGCACATTTCTGCTAATGATTTTATTCCTGAAGTAGTGTGTGGCATATACATAGCTCACAGAACATCCTTTATTAGCTATAGAAGAGGGAAAAAGGCATATTCATCATTTGGCAGCATGATTTTCAACTATTGTCCCTAATGTGGGTGTGGTATTTGATTTCATGTGAGGCAAAAATGCAATGTAATTCTTATGTTTTCATATTACTATTCTAATTTCATCCCCTTATGCTCTTATGTTCATGACTTAAAAATTGAAACTTTGAAACTATAACAACTGTGGTAGTATTTCAAGTGAATTAACTCTTTCCAGTCCTGAATAACAAGGACAATTTATCATAGGTCAGCTCCAAGGTAGAGTAGAGGGATGGGGGATGAGGTTTGCCTTATAGGTAAAACTTCATTTTAATTTGTCTTTTAATTCCTTTTACTGAATGCTTGTAGCCTATCTAGTCATTAAGTTCCACAAATAATGCAGTTCCCCATTACATCAAAATAAGCTGTCCACTTTAAGGCAGCAAGACACACACCTTCCTTTTCCCACTGTTATCAGAGCTTATTTTTTTAAGTGTAAAGTTCTTCAGAATTTCTTGATAAATAATTGATATATATTGTAGCCTAATATTTCTTAGCATAGTGCTTAATCTTCTTAAAGACACAAACATGTTATTAGGGGAAACATGAAGAGCTGTTTCTATCCTTGTGACTTGGTCAAATAATTATTTGCCTTGTTTAGAAACCTTTCTATTAATGGGTTTACTGAGTTCGTTGACAATGGATTCAAGGCTCTTAAAGACTTTGGGTTGTTTTTTTTTTTTTTTTTTTCCTTTCTAAATAAAAACATCTACTTAAACTACTATTTGGAGAAAATATTTTATCATGGAACTTTATTTAAAAAGCAAATTTAAGGCAATTCACATACGGAATTAATGGCATACAATTAATTACAGTCATCTTAGGCACTCTTCCCCCCCCCCATAATGCCAAGAAAGTCTATCAGATGGTGGAATTCTGAGACCATGATTAAATGTGACTTTAAGAACTGGTCCTCTTGGGGTGCCTGGGTGGCTTAGTTGTTTTAGTATCTGTCTTCGGCTCATGTCATGTTCCCAGGGTCCTGGGGTCGAGCCCCGCATCTGGCTCCCTGCTTTGCGGGAAGCTTGATTCTCCCTCTCCCACTCCCCCTGCTTGTGTTCCCTCTCTCGGCTGTCTCTCTCTCTCTGTCAAATAAATAAATAAAATCTTTAAAAAAAAAAAAAAGAACTGGTCGTCTCGCTACTTAACTCAAATCCTTTTTTTCATTTTTAAATTTTATTTTATTGTGATATGTTAGTCACCTTACATCATAGTTTTGATGTAATGATCCATGATTCATTGTTTTCATATAACACCCAGTGCTCAGTGCAGTACGTGCCTTCCTTAATACCCATTATCAGGCTAACCCAACCTACCAACCCCTCCCCTCTAAAACTCTCAGTTTGTTTCTCAAGGTCCATAGTCTCTCATGGTTCATCTCTCCCTCCGATTCCCCCCCTTCATTTTTCCCTTCCTTCTCCTAATGTCCTCCATGCTCTTCCTTCTGTTCCACAAATAAGTGAAACCATATGATAATTGACTTTCTCTGCTTGCCTTATTTCACTTAGCATAATCTCCTCCAGTCCCATCCATGTTGTTGTAAAAGTTGGGTATTCATCCTTTCTGATGGCTGAGGAATATTCCATTGTATATATGGACAACATCTTCATTATCCATTCATCTGCTGAAGGGCATCTTGGCTCTTTCCACAATTTGGCTATTGTGGACATTGCTCCTATGAAAACTGGGGTGCATATGGCCCTTTTTTCACTACATCTGTGTCTTTGGGCTAAATGCCCAGTAGTGCAATTGCTGGGTCATAGGGTAACTCTATTTTTAATTTTCTGAGGCAATGCCACACTGTTTTTCAAAGTGGCTGTCCCAACTTACATTCCCACCAACAGTGTAAGAGGGTTCCCCTTTCTCCACAACTTCTCCAACATTTGTCGTTTCTTGCCTTGTCAAGTTTTGCCATTCTAACTGGTGTAAGCTGGTATCTCAGTGTGGTTTTGATTTGAATTTCCCTGATGGCTAATGATGATAAACATTTTTTCATGTGTCTGTTAGTCATTTGTGTGTCTTCTTTGGAGAAGTGTCTATTCATGTCTTCTGCCCATTTTTTGACTTGATTATTTCTTTTTTGGGTGTTGAGTTTGAGAATTCTTAATAGATCTTGGATATCAGCCCTTTATCTGTAGTGTCATTTGCAAAAATCTTCTCCCATTCTGTGGGTTGCTCTTGTTTTGTTGACTGTTTCCTTTGCTGTGCAGAAGCTTTTTATCTTGATGAAGCCCCAAAAGTTTATTTTTGCTTTTGTTTCACTAGCCTTTGGACATGTATCTAGAAAGAAGTTGCTGTGGGTGATGTCAAAGAGGTTACTGCCTATGTTCTCCTCTACGATTTTGATGGATTCCTGGCTCACATCCATTTTGAGTTTATCTTTGTGTATGGTGTTAGAGAATGGTTAAGTTTCATTCTTCAGCATGTGGCTGTCCAATTTTCCCAGCACCATTTATTGAAGAGACTGTCTTTTTAACATTGCATATTTTTTCCTGCTTTGTCGAAAATTATTTGACCATAGAGTTGAGGGTCCATATCTGGGCTCTCTATTCTGTTCCATTGGTCTATATGTCTGTTTTTGTGCCAGTACCATGCTGTCTTGGTGATCACTCCTTTGTAATATAGCTTCAATTCGGGCAACGTGATGCCCCCAGCTGTTTTTCTTTTTCAACATTTCCTTGGAGATTAAGGGTCTTTTCTGATTCCATACAAATTTTAGGATTGTTTGTTCCAGCACTTTGAAAAATGACATTGGAATTTTGATCTGGATGGCATTGAAGGTATAGATTGTTCTGGGTAGCATAGACATTTTAACAATGTTTATTCTTCTGATCCATGAGCATGGAATGTTTTTCCATCTTTTTGTGTCTTCACTTTCTTTCATGAGTGTTCTGTAGTTCCTCGAGTATAGATCCTTTACCTCTTTGGTTAGGTTTATTCCGAGGTATCTTATGGTTTTTTGTGTTATAGTAAATGGAATTGTTTCTCTAATTTCTCTTTCTACAGTTGCATTGTTAGTGTATAAGAAAGCAACTGATTTCTGTGCATTGATGTTGTATCCTGCCACATTACTGAATTGCTGTATGAGTTCTAGTAATTTGGGTTTCTCTTGGGTTTTCCACATAAAGTATCATGTCATCTGTGAAAAGAGAGAGTGTGACTTCTTCTTTGCCAATTTGAATAAATTTTATTTCTTTTTGTTTTCTGATTACTGTTGCTAGGACTTCTAGTACTATGTTGAACAACAGTGGCAAGAGTGGGCATCCTTGACGTATTCCTGATCTTAAGGGAAAGGCTCTCAACTTTTCCCCATTGAAGATGATATTTGCTGTGGGTTTTTCATAGATGATTTTATGAACTTGAGGAATGTTTCCTCTATCCCTATACTCTAAAGAGTTTTAATCAGGAAGGATGCTGTATTTTGTCAAATACTTTTTCAGCATCAATTGAGAGGACCATATGGTTCTTCTCTCTCTTATTAATGTATTCTATCACATTGATTGATTTGCGAATGTTGAACCACCCTAGCATCCTGGGGGTAAATCCTACTTGGTCGTGGTGGATGATCCTTTTAGTGAATTGTTGGATCCTATTAGCTAGGATTTTGTTGAGGATTTTGGAATCCATATTCATCAGGGATATCAGTCTAAAATTCCCCCTTTTTGATGGGGTCTTTGCCTGGTTTGGGGATTAAGGTAATGCTGGCCTCATAGAATGAGTCTGGAAGCTTTCCTTCTGTTTCTATTTTTTGAAAGAACTTCAGGAGAATAGGTATTATTTCTTCTTTGAATGTTTAGTAGAATTCCCCAAGGAATCCATCAGGCCCTGGACTCTTGTTTTTTGGAAGATTTTTTGATTGCTGCTTCAATCTCGTTATTGGTTATTGGCCTATTCACGTTGTCAATTTCTTCCTGTTTCAGTCTTGGGAGTTTATAGGTTTCCAGGAAGTCATCCATTTCATCCATGCTCAGCTTATTGGCATATAGTTGTTGATAATAATTTCTAATAATTGTTTATTTCCTTGGTGTTAGTCATGATCTCTCCCCTTTCATTCATAATTTTATTCATTTGGGTCCTTTCTCTTTTCTTTTGGATAATTCTGACCAGTGGTTTATCGATCTTATTAATTCTTTCAAAGAACCAGCTTTTTGTTTCATTGATCTGAGCTACTGTGTTTCTGGTTTCTAATTCATTGATCTCTGCTCTAATCTTAATTATTTCTCTTCTAATGTGTGGCTTAGGCATCATTTGTTGCTTTTTCTCTAGTTCTTTAGTTGGTGTAGAGTTAGTTGGTGAATTCAGGATTTTTCTATTTTTTTTTGAGTGAGGCTTGGATGGCTATGTTTTTCCCCCTTAGGACTGCCTTTGCAATATCCCATAGGTTTTAGACTGATGTGTTTTCATTCTCATTGGTTTCCATGAATTGTTTAAGTTCTTCTTCAATTTCCTGGTTGACCCAAACATTCTTGAGCAGGGTGGTCTTTAGCTTCCAAGTGTTGAAATTTCTTCCAAATTTTTTCTTGTGATTGAGTTCCAGTTTTAAAGCATTACGGTCTGAGACTATGCAGTGAGTAATCTCAATCTTTTGGTATCGGTTGAGACCTCATTTGTGACCCAGTATGTGGTCTATTCTGGAGAAAGTTCCATGTGTGCTCTTGAAGAATGAGTATTCTGTTGTTTTAGGGTGGAATGTTCTGTATATATCTATGAGGTCCATCTGGTTCAGTGTGTCATTCAAAGATCTTGTGTCTTTGTTGATTTTCTCCTTAGATGATCTATTGTTGAGAGTGGAGTATTGAAGTCTCCTACAATTAACATATTCTTATCAATATGACTATTTTGGTTAACAGTTGGCTTATGTAGTTGGCTGCTCCAAAGTTGGGGGCATAGATTTTTACAACTGTTAGGTCCTGTTGTTGGATAGACCCTTTAAGAATGATATTGTGTCCTTCCTCTAACTACAGTCTTTAGTTTAAAATCTAATTTGTCTGATATAAGAATTGCTACCCCAACTTTCTCTTGAGGTCCGTTGGCATGGAAGATGGATCTCCATCCCTTCACTTTCAGTCTGGATGTATCTTTAGGTTCAAAATGAGTCTCTTGTAGACAGCATATGGATGGGTCCTGTGTTTTTATGGGAGCTATTTTATGGGAGCATTTAGGCCATTCACATTGAGAGTGATTATTGAAAGATATGAATTAATTGTCAACATGTTGCCTGTGAAGACCTTGTTTTTATATATTGTCCCTGTAAATTTCTTTTCTATATCACTCTTGGGGTCTTTCTTCTTTTATAGAACCCCCCTTAATATTTCTTGCAGGGCCATCTTAGTGGTCACATATTCTTTTAGTTTCTGTTGGTCTTGGAAGCTCTGCATCTCTCCATTCATTCTAAATGACAGTCTTGCTGGATAAAGTATTCTTGGCTGCATGTTCTTCTCATTTAGTACCCTGAATATGTCTTGCCAGGCCTTTCTGGCTTGCTGGGTCTCTGTGGATAGGTTTGACGTTATTCTGATGTTCCTCCCTCTGTACATAAGGAAATTCTTCCCCCTAACTGCCCTTAAGATGGTTTCCTTGTTCTAAGATTTGCGAGTTTTACTATTACATGCCAGGGCATTGGCCTGTTTTCCTTGATCTTGGGAGGGGTCCTTTCTGCCTCTCGGACACGAATGTTTGTTTCATTCCCCAGATTAGGGAAGTTCTCAGCTACAATTTGCTTAAATATATCTTCTAATCCTCTCTCTCTCTCCACCCCATCAGGGATTCCAATAATTCTGACATTGGAACATTTTATGGTGTCACTTATTTCTCTGACTCTATTTTCTTGGATTCTGAGTTGTTTTTCCCTGGCTTCCTCTTTTCCCTTTTTGTCTATTAATTTGTCTTCCAGGTCATTAATTCGTTCTTCTGCCTCACTTACCCTAGCTGTTAGATTATCTAGATTAGATTGGCTCTCATTGATAGCATTTTTAAGTTCTGCCATTCAGCTTTCATTTCTACTCTTAGAGATTCTATGTTGCCATTAATTGATTTCTCCATTCTAGCTATTGTTTTCACAATTGCTAGCCAGAATTCCATCTCTGACATCTTGGTTATATCTGAATCCATTTGTAAATCTGTGGCATAAGTCATTGTGTCTGAGTCTATCCTATTTTGGGGGTTCCTCCTCCTAGTCATTCTGTTGAGGGGTGGTTGAGGGAATGTATAGAGTCCAAATTATTGACCACAACCCAAGCACGATGAACCTGTTTTCTAGGGACCTTAGTGTTGCTGGCCTCTTGTTTTCCCAGCCTGTCTTCTGAGGGAGGGGCTTGCGCTGTTCCTCAGGCAGCCCTGTTTGGGCAGAGTTGCCCTGCCCCCTGTGGTGGGGAATGGGCTCAGTGAAAACAGGTTTTTTGGGGCTTTTATTCTCTGGTGTCTTTCTGCATCTCTTTGGAGAGTCAGAGCAGAAGGGACCATTTCCAACCCTCTGCCTCAGAGCACAGAGATCACAGTCACAGTCTGTTCTTCAGTGAGCTCTCTAGGCCACATTATCTCCATTTCTGTCTATGCTGCTATAAACTGCAGCATCCTGGGTTGTGTGCCCCTCAGCAGTGCTCCCAGTCCTTGCCTCCAGGTCGGGGCACGTCTCTGCCGTTTGTGCTTCTAAAACCTCCAGCTGCCCCCAGTTTGCAGGTGCAGCCCCGCCACTCCGGATTTCCATCTGAGGGGCTGCCCTAAAGTCCTTTCCCTGTCGCTACCGGTCTGTGAGTCTGTGTCCCATCCCCAGCACAGGAGGATAGTGCTCACCAGCAGTGTAGGATCCCCACATCCAGGCTCCCTCCCCCTGCTGTTTATCCTCCAATATCTGCCGGCAGAATCGTGACTCCCTACTCTGTACCTTGAAACCCACCATCCTGTGATATTCTGGTTTGCAGAGATCCAGATCTTCTTACATCTCAGGCTGATTGCATGGGTGTTCAGAGTGGTCTGGTAGATATCCAGCTCAATTCCGGGGACTGGTTGGAATACAGTCCCCTACTCCTCTATCATCTTTTCCCCACTCCAATCCTAATTTAAGTCTAGTGGAGAGCAGTCGTCCAAATTCCTCCCCAGAGACAGATTTGCCAGTGACCTTGCTGTAGTTTGAGAGAAAATGGGTGTCTGTGGCACACAAAATTGTCTTCAGGGACAGCTGGCCAGCTGGCTGCCAGGGACCCCCAAAGGGCATTCACCTTGGGGAGTTCTTTGCAGTGCAGGTGCTCTACTTAACTCAAATCTTAATGTGCTCTTGGATGCAACCCCTCTTCATTTTGCTTCCTTTTATAAAAATTGATATTTTTATTTTAAAACAATTTTAATTTTTGTACAATATTTATAGCAGTTCATAATGAGCAACAGTGCTTTGTCAACAAAATGTCTGTATCTTTCATTATTATCTTGTATATAACCATGTGAATGCTCCAAGAGGTTGGAATTTTTCCCCTTCACTTTAAAATAGACTTTCTCAATTTCCTTATAATATCTATGAATGTTTTTCTTTTCTATCAGAATGGCAGGGAGGGTTTATGAATTGTCTTGATTTTTGTAGGAGAAAGAAAATAATCTCTGAAGAGCACTATTTCATAAAAATATCCACATAGCTAAAATAATATAATCTTTGTTTCCAGGTTTACACTCTCAAATATGAAACTAAAAATGGAGATTCTAGAGTTTATTCATGTCATGACCGTTTATATGCATGGTACACATTGCCTCAAAACTTATATTTTTAATAGTACAATGCAGGCAATTGAACTGACAGACTCTGGTAGTTACTTTTAGAGAAAGTTCATGAGGTCACACCATTTAGATATGCTTATTTATGGTTTATTTACATATGTGCAAATTAAAAGGAAATCTCATTTAGAAAGGAGTTTAGGGGCTAGCTGAGGCCCTACCAGTCAATTGCGGTAGCAATAAATAGACCTTGCAGGTGAATACTACTTTAGTATTTCTAAATCTAGATTTCCTCCTACCCCAGCAACAGCCCAGCCAATGGGAGATAGTCACAAATCAGTCAGTGAAAAGCCACTATACTTCCACCCCATATTACCCCAATGGACTCTTGGTTCATAAGAGCTCCTCCCAACTCCCTTATTTTCTCTATAAAAGAATATTCCTTTCCTTTGTTCACGAAACTTGCCTTTGATTTTGCCATAGTTTGCTTGTCCTAGGTTGTAGTTCTCTGCCATTCCTGAATAAACCCATCTTTTGCTGGTAAAATAACTGGTAGTTTTATTTTTAAGGTTAACACATAATTAAATATCAATTACATTTTACTAATATAGGTATCATAGAAAATTAAGATGTAGTAAGAAGACAAAGGATGAGTGTTTTCGATAGCTTAAAAGAATCCGTTACAAAGGATCAAGAAAGTTTGAAGGAGATGGTATTGGAAATAGACATTTGATGATGTAACTTTTTTAAAGAGTGAGCATTCAAGGAAAGTATTCTAAATAAAGAGAACAAAGTAGAAGTGTAGGTAAATTCAGAAATATTAAAGAAAAGGGGGAAATTTAGTCTGACATGATGGTTGTTTTAAATGAGAGTAATAGGATATAATGTAAAAATGTTATGAGCCAGATGGTGGAAGGTCAAGAACACCCATGTGAGGTCTTAGCTCTTGATTTTGAAGACACAGGTCAGCTATTGCTTGTGTTTGAAGAGGAATCTAGCTCTAAACAGTAGGAAAATTGTTCCTCCAGGCACATAATCCCAATGATTTGCTATAGAATGTTCCAGAACAGGAAAGCCCATGGAGTAGAAGTGAAGCAATGATTTGGCTAATGCCTTAATTTTGATCCCATTGTTTATAAATATTTTATTGAAATAATTAGTAGTGGTCACAGGTGGCAATTGTTCCTCTAATGTACACTCTGTGCTTAGGAGCAGAAAATTGAAAATTGTTATATACTACAAACATCCTTTGCCTATGTGCTCTCCACATCCAGTACTACAGCCCCCTGTGCATCTTCCTTTTTTAGGGCTGTATCAGGAAGAAAACAAAAACATGAAACTCAAGAGTCCTCCTAAGTATCAAAAGACGGTCATTTCAGTGAATTATAGCAACCACATTGTGATTTGGTACCACCCAATTGGTGCTCCTTACAATATTTAATATAGTTTTATTCTTATGGTGGCTCACAATTCTTAAGGTTTCAAAAATATGTCATACATTTTTCTAACATCCCACAAATCCCTCAGGAGGAAGGAATTAGCTTGATAATTTACAAAGTTTATTTTGAATACAAACTTGACACAGCTAGAAAAGACATTTCTAATACTACATCTTGGTATCGTCCTGGATAAACTTGTAGATAAAGCAACAGAGTGTAGTGATTTGAAGTAGGGAGTTGAGAAAGTATCATCTCTGAGCAATACTCAATTGCAAAAGAAAAAGCCATAAAATACAACATGGTATAACTTATAGCAAATTTATCTTACTGGAAATCATATGGAAATATTTGACACTATATGATAAATATAATTGTAGTTTAACAACTGTAGGTGCTTTCCTAAAATATAAGTTTTTTTTCTTCATATCAGTATAATGGGGAACATATTTAATAAGCTAACATACTGTGGACCTATTTGACACATCTCTTTGAATCGAGATGAATAAGTATCTAACCACCTACCCATATATATTTAAATTAGCAATAATTTTTGGAGAATTAAATTATGTTTTTATAATATGCTAACATAAAAATGTTATATATTTCCCCTAATTCAATGCTCTGTCACTAAACTAAGGAAGGGAATAATATTGGCTAGTTTGCCTTCTTGTTATACTTTAGAAATCCTATAAGAATCAAACTATGGGGTGGCTGTATGGATTTATCTACCCTGCCCACAATGCTTCTGTTAAAAGCCTCTGTGGGATTACAAAATGCTGTATTTACCACAATGGTATTCCACTCAGATTACCTCTGGCAAGGAATTTATTTTAGAGCAGATAGTGTGGCAATGGGTTCTTTCTCTTGGAAATCACTATGTTATCTATAATTCTGAAGCAACTGGCCTGATAGAACCCTGAAACAGACTTTTAAGGATTTAGTTCTTTTACCAACTATGTGTCCACCTCCTAAAGGGTAGTATGACGAGTTCCAAGATGCAGCCTATGTTCTGAATCAGTGATTAAAATATGTTGTTTGTCCTGCAGCCAGGATTAAAAGATCTAGGAACCAGTGAGGTGAAAATGAAAATGGATTCTTTCATTACTCTTCTAGAGACCAACTAGTGAGATGTTTGTTTCCTATTCTCATGACTTTTGCCTTTACTGGTCTGGTAATCTTAATTTCCAAGGGGAAAATGCTTCTATCAAAGGGCAAGACAATGATTCCATTAAACTGTAAGTTGAGACTTCCACCTGGCCACTTTGGTTTTCTCATGACAGTGAATCAACGGGTAAACAGAAGTGTTAGTGTGCTGGCTAGGGTGATCAATTCTAATTTCAAAGGGAAATTGGGTTGCTTCTGTATAACATCAGTAAGATGAATGTCTGGAATTTAGAAGATATGTTAATAGTAAACCTTCTATCTTTGTATTTAAATTACAATATATCAAAGGACAAGTGTGATTTGGCTAGGAAAAGAATGCACATCACCCAAAAATGGATTAAGGAACTGTGCATCCTCTTTAAGGGGACAGATTATATTTTCTCTCAGCTCTATCAGGGATGTTTGAATCCCATTAGGTGCAAGCATGATTGTGTTATTGTCTTCTCTGTAAATTCATAAGGATTGAAGGAAGTGCCAAGTTGACAAGAAGTAGACTGTGATGGCTATATTATAGGTCAATATAGTTAAGTTGGTAATACTTTACCATGCATTTGATTTCCTCTATGATCCATGAAAGAAATTTACATAAGATTTGAAAGAAAAGAAGGAAAAGCCATTTTATATAAAGTTTGGAGCTAGGCACTAAGTAAAGTGACACCTACAAATTGTCGTGGGTTGGCTTCATCATCTTGTTGGCTTGAGGTACATATAGGCACACTAGTCCTCTTTTGGCTTCTCTGGGTACTGACCCATGCATGTGAACAGTTCTGTGTTGAAAAATACTATTCTACTGAATGTCAGATGAGATGACAGGAAACGTGGTTTCCACTTTTTTCTCATGGGTACTAGTTTATCCTTGTAGGTTCTAGTTTGCCCTTATTAACCCTCTAGATCACATTCCATTCTCCTTCCCTGCCATCAGCCTGACTGACCAGATGGAGAGAACTTGTGACTTTTTCTTAAAAAATATTTTATTTATTTGACAGAGAGAGAGGGAGAGCACAAGTAGGGGAGCAGCAGGCAGAGAGAGAGGGAGAAACAGGCTCCCCGCTGAGCAGGGAACCCGAGACGGAGCTTGATCCCAGGACCCTGGGATCATGACCTGAGCCGAAGGCAGACGCTTAACCGACTGAGACACCCAGGCACCCCAGGACTTGTGACTTTTTACTTTTTACCCTAAATTAAGTCTAATTTTTATAATAAACTTCTTATTTTGTATCACTCATGGGTCACTCTAACCGTACCTTGACTGACAATTTATAATGTTTTTTAAAAGATTTGAGAGAGAGAGAGCGAGAGTGCACCCAGGTATGAAAGCGGAGGAAGAAGCAGAGGGAGAGAATCTTCCAGCAGACTCCCCCCTTAGCTGGAGCTTGAGGCAGGGCTCAATCTTACCACCTATAAGATCAAGCCCTGAGCAGAAACCAAGAGTCTGCTCAACCAACTGAGCCACCTAGGTGCCTATATATATATATATATATATATATATATATATATATATATGTATATAATGATTTGAGAGAGAGAGTGGAGAGGGGGAAGGGCAGAGGGAGAAGGAGAAAATCTCAAGCAGAGTCTCCACTGAGCATGGAACTCAGGAGGGACAAGATCTCACGACCGCGAGATTATGATCTGAGCCAAAACCAAGAGTTGGATGCTCAACTGACTGAGCCACCCAGGCGTCCCTATAATATTTTTGTGAAAAAGACTTCTATGAACACATCTACAAGGTCTTTAGAACATATAAATCAAAAAGAAAAAAAAAAAAAGAGCAAAAGTCAGCAATTAAGACCAGAGAATCAAACAAAACTTGAAATCAAAATTGTAACATCTGTATACCGTATATTTTCTCAGCCCACCATTTTACCCACAATATTGCTGCCAAAACCAACCAACTGCAGTTGTACACTGGCAGCCTTCTACTTCAGTATATACCGCAGATGTCACTCAGAACACCTCTGCAGGCACTCTGTCAGTTATCATGACCTTGCACAAAATGGAAATATAAGTGAATTAACGTCTTTGAGGCAATTCTTGCTGAAGGGGGTTATCTAGTTATATGATTAATAAATGCTCTTCTAATCTGTCTTTATGGTGGCGAGCTCTGAGGTGCATTCTACAAGACTCTTTAGAAAGCTGTCAGCAAGAGCTCTTCCGCCGCCGTGGTAAATCCAGCTCCAGACAGCGCTCCGCCGCCGCCGCTGCCGCGTCCCGGACTGCGCGCCAGCACCCCACGGCCGACTACTCCGCCACCTTGGGGGACACGACCGAGTGCAGCAACGCAGAGGAATTCCAGAGGGATCCAAGATCGACGCTAGCAAGAATCAGCAGGATGACGGTAAAATGTTTATTGGAGGCTTGGGCTGGGATACAAGCAAGAAAGATCTGACTGAGTATCTGTCTCGATTTGGGGAAGCTGTAGACTGTACGATTAAAACATCCAGTGACTGGAAGATCAAGAGGATTTGGATTTGTGCTTTTCAAAGATGCTGCTAGTGTTGATAAGGTTTTGGAACTGAAAGAACACAAATTGGATGGCAAATTGATAGACCCCCAAAGGGCCAAAGCTTTAAAAGGGAAAGAACCCCCCAAAAAGGTTTGTGTGGGTGGATTGAGCCCAGATACTTCTGAAGAACAAATTAAAGAGTATTTTGGAGCCTTTGGAGAGATTGAAAATAGTGAACTTCCCATGGATACAAAAACAAATGAAAGAAGAGGATTTTGTTTTATCACATATACAGAGGAAGGGCCAGTAAAGAAATTGTTAGACAGCAGCTATCAGCAAATTGGTTCTGGGAATTGTGAAATCAAAGTCGCACAACCCAAAGAGGTATACAGACAGCAACAGCAACAAAAAGGAGGAATAGGTGCTGCAGCTGGTGGACGAGGTGGTACTAGGGGTCCTGGACAAGGTCAGAGCCAAAACTGGAACAAGGATTTAAATAGCTATTATGATCAAGGATATGGAAATTACAAGAGTGCCTCTGGTGGTGATCATACTGGGTTAACTGTGGGAACTATGGATACGGACAGGGATGCGCAGACTACAGTGGGCAACAGAGCACTTACGGCAAGGCGCCTCGAGGGGGTGGCAATCACCAAAACAATTACCAGCCATACTAAAGGAGGGCGTTGGAGAAAACAGGAGGAGATTGCTAAAGTTAACCCATGTTGCAGGACAACACTGAAGACTGGTCTTCTGTGGATCTAAGATGATTATTTTGTAAAAGGCTTTCTAGTGTACAAGACACAACTGTGTCCAACTGTATATAGCCGCCAATTAGCTTTCTTCGTTTTTACTTTGTCTTCTGCTATGTGTGCTATGACTCGATGTGGATTTGTGTTTATACAAATTTTATTTGTATGATTTCATGTTAAACCTCAAATGCTTCCTTATGAGATTGTTTTTCTGTGTCAGGTACTAAATAGCTCTGTAGAGGTGTGATTTAAAATAAGCAATAATTAAGGCACAGTTTATTTTGTAGAGAGTATTGGTCCATAGGGAGAAACTGTGGTCCTTTATGAATAGCCAGCTACAGTGTCCCCCTGCTCCCCATTTTTGTTAGATGTATACTATCTAAGGCTTCATTTCCCTGCTAGACGGGGTTTCTATCACACCTTTAATGTTTCTTTTCTGTATATCTGGAGATCTTGTCATAGGGTTGTCATTAGTGGAAGTTTTCTAGCAGACCATGAATCTTCTGGACTATGTCTTGGAAAAGTGCACCTTTCTGGCACAAAGCATGTTGGTAGCTCCTTTCATGAATAGAATGTGCTTTGTTCCTGTCTGTGGGAAGCCATTTATTAAAGATATGCTAAATCAGAATCAGTGGTCTGCTAGAAAGAGCTTTGGCTAATCATAATACCATGACTTTGTTTTCTTGATTAAAATGTCCAGATATATCCAGGGAAAAGGCCCTGTTAAACTTGTGTATAGGAGCTGCAGTTTAAAAAAGCAGTTTAATTTTAACAAGCATTTTGGCAGCTAGTATGAGGTTAAAATTTGAGCAAAAGTTAGATTGAGGTATTTGAAGTAGTGGCTGAGGGAATTAGTTGTATTCTGTTGGTATTGTCACAGCAAGCACCAAACTGAACAAAATGTTTTCTATTGGGGCATTTTTAGGAAGCTATATTGGGTGTTAACTGTTAATGTGATGTGAGTTCTTAGAAAAAGTCATGGTAGTAGATTTCACCATTTTTAATTCATTAGTGCATGAGCTGGGTAGTTAAGCATACCCAGATTCGGACATAGGAAGGAGTAGTAGGGAAAAGTATATTTTAAATTTTATGTATGTCAGTGCAAATCTAAGTGGCTAAGTCATTAAAACATCTTCCTGGTGCATCAAAAAGCAGTTTTAGCCCTAGATTTGGGAGAATTTCCCGGGTAAACCCAAGGTTTGAATTTTACATTCAGTGCAATTGGATTTAAGGTTTTTAAGTTTGTTTTCTGTGGTTCCACATTAGCCTCTAGATTTGGCATACATGTTCACAAGCGGAGTAGTTGACTTCACCTTCAACCAAATGCAAATTTTTTTATGCTGATAAACCTGCCTTTTGTTTATTTGGTGCCTGCGACTTTCTTTGTTCAATGATGTTTGTACTTGCTGGCTATCAAGTTACAATGCACTTGGCCTCCCTTTTGCTCCTGTTTTGCTATTTGACCTTAAACCTAGGCCAAGTACCAAAGTTGGTTATTGCAAGGGACTGTTTATTATTTCAACATGCAACCTTAGGGAACAAGGGAAATTTTCATTTTAAGTTGTTGTCAAAATCTGTAGGCGCAGTGTCTTTAAGGCAGTGAATCCTGTTCGAATTTATGATTAGGTGAGAAGTTGACATTGAGATCAAAATGAATAAAGGCTTTTTAAACAAACAAACAAACAAACAAAAAAGAAAGTTGTCAGCAAGATATAATCCATTTGTCCACAGTGGTGATCAGGTCGACATTTCATCTTTGTATTAACTGTCCCACCTTCCTTGTTTTGCTCTTTACAACTATTTTCCTTTGCTTGGGATTACTTCCAAACCTAAAATTCTTGCATTCAAGATATTTTCTCAGGCTCTGCTTTTGTGGGAACCCAGATTAAGAGAACTGGTTATAAATCTGGCTCTAGAAAGGACACCTTCTGGAGGGAACTTTAGAACTCGTCCTCTGATTGATTGGTATCAGGCTCAATAATGACCCTATTACTAAGGGTAGGTGTGAAGATGTAACCCCTGATGTGTAATTATTTCACAATTATCATTTAACTGGTGGTGAACTTGTTAAGGTAGAGGTGGAAAGTGAAGCATTGGTTTAGTTGTCAGTGGGGGTACTTGAAGGAAATGGGGAAATAGTAATTATAAATTCAACAGATCAACTACCTACTATAGCTTCCAAGTTGCAGAAAAACTGAATGTTCCACCTCAGCAGGTGTCCTTTGCCATCGCTTCTTGGCCTTTTGGCTAAGATCAAGTGTAGGTGTCCTTTGCCAAAGTCAGGACTTTGACTTTGATCCGAAGAATGGGATGCTGAGTTTGGGACAGGGATATTTGGGTGAATAAACCTGAACTCTTGGATTATCTTGAACCCTCCCCTTCATGAGATGGGTGCTTTCCAATGGCTCCTAAAATTTGTCCTTATCTTTCTCATTTTATTATCATCTCCAGGTGAATAACTTGGGCTTGTCTCAACAAAGCCCAAGCTAGTAAGTTCCTTCTCTGCTATGAGAAGACACCACCTATTTACCAAAGGGTTTTCAGATCTTGAAATGGGTTATTATATGTTTATAGTAAATCTTGAATGTATTGGACCAGAAAGGGAGATTATAGGGCAGATAAGGGAGAATTTATTGACATGCTTGTCTACTCTTGTGATCTGAGATTTAACATTTGGTCAATAATACCCGGAACTATTCCTTATATGCTCCTGGGATAATTTTGTGATGAACATAGTGGGAGCCACAATGAATAGCTGAGAATGTAAAAGATAAAAGAAGCCTCACAGATGTTGATGTGGGGATGTTAGAAGATTTAATACGTGAGACCAGGATACCTATCACCTATGTTCTCCAGGAGTGACATAAGGCCACTTCCTGTTGTTAAAGCTGTAAGTAAAGCAGGTTATTGGGTAAGTTATATAGCAACACCTTTGGAGAAGTAATAACTGCCTTCTTTATGCCAGAGTTGATAGCAGGGAAGGCTGTTGTGGAACTAGGCTCTCTATCGTTGCTGTGTATAATAGGATTTTTTAGATCAGCAGAGGCCCAGTGGTGGTAATTAACTGACCAAGGCAAGGTGAAGGCAACAAGACTGGAGAGACAACCAGGGTTTTTTGACCTGCAGGGATTTAAGGCAATGACTAATAGATTAATGATCTTAGGGATTAGAAGGTGGCAAACCAGCTTGGATATCATTGACACAATCAGAGAAGAGAGGCAATGGATAGCAAAATGTGGAGGTCAGCCACCGCAAGGGTAATTAATGATCCATTAATCATTTCTAGATCTAAGTCAATTATCAGACCCCAAATGCTTTAATTGAAGGAACCAAAAGCTGTTGGGTACCAGGTCTGAATGGATTCAGATACAAGCAGAACTGAGACATCGTGATAGTCAGAGTGAAAGTACACGGCAGCCAGGTGATGAATGGTATTTTGGCACACATCTCTCTCAGACACTCCAAAATGTCCAGGTACTCATCATGTAAGTATTTTTCATTGCATAATTGGAATGTATAGATTATAGCAAAAGAACTCCATTAACTCTTTCTTACTTGTGAATTAAGAACTATTAAGATGGGGGAAGACCAATTGGAATTTCCCGAAATCCTTCTTTCCTTCCATCACACAAGCAAACTCATACTAGGATGAATTAAACAGGCTAATGCCACCATCAAAAAAAAAAAAAAATTAAAGGATATGATAGTAGTATGCTCTAAAAATCCACATTTAGTTCTCAGTCTGGGCACTGAAAAACTAAAATTGTGCCAGATAATTGTGGAATATCATAAACTTAAACAGACGGTACTTCAATTGCAGCTGGTATGTCACATATGGTATTGGTATGCAAATAACACAGCCTCTGGCACTGGGTATGTGGCTATTGATCAAAGTTAGGAACTGCCATGAAGAGACATCAAGGAGAGAGTTAAAAAGTCAAGACTCATAGAGATAATAGTTGCAATAATCTCAGCCAACAAAGTATTCATATTCAAATACAAAAAGAGCTATGGACTAATAAAAATGCAGCCAACCCATTTGAAAAAATGGGCAACACTAATTGGGCAAGTTCTTCACAAGATAGGGTTTCCAATTGGTAATGAATACAAACATGTGCTTAAAGTCATTAGTTATCAAGGAAATACAAATTAAAATCACAAATTGTGATACCTCGAAACACCCATCAACATTACCAAAAGTGAAAAAAGAAAGACAGTAGTGTTGGAAGGATGTATATCAAAAGGAATGCTTTATATATATTAGGTATAAACTGGGGCCCCACAACTGAGAATGGCTTAGCAATATCAACTAAAGCTATATATTTGCAAATCTTATCACCTAATGATATATCTCCTAGGTATATACAAGAGAAAAAAAATCAAATATTTAACAAAATTCATGTACAAGTTTCTTTTAAAAGCACTATAACCGTGTCATATTGAAGATCCAAATGTGCACAAACAATTGTATTAATAAACTAATATTCATAAATGGAATCCTTTACAGCAGTGAGAATAATTTACAACTGCATAGAATAATATGGACGGTCTCACAAAGAATATTAAACAAAAGAAGACAGATACAAACAAGTACTGAAAAAAGCAAAACCAGTCTATGGTGTTAGATACCAGGGTAGTGGAGCAGGTAATCACTGGAAAACCACTGATAAGGTTCAGTTTTGCCATACTGTTGGTGATAAGCATGTGTCCACTCTGAAAACTTACCAATGTGAAAACTTCTGATTTGTTTACTTTTCTATATTTTATACTTTAATAAAGTTTCCTAATGTGAAAAAGGCAACAGTACACATTTTCTGTCTTCCCCGAGTTGTGTTTCCTTTTCTGTACTGTGTTAAAATACAGCCTACAAGGGGTTTTACCACCCTCTTTTCCTACAGAACATTACACTGGTCACTATATTAATGCAGTCATGCTCTTTGCAACCACACCATTCAGGAAACAGTATTCTGGGTACCTTAGTAAGACACATGCATTCCAGAGGGTGGGAAATAAGACTAAAGGATCTGCCATACCAAGAACAACTTTTAGGCTCTGATGGTATGAGTCATGCCTATATCTCTCTGAGGTACAGGGCCAATTCTTGCACATTTGTGACACCTTACTTTAAGCTTGCTGGGCCTCTTTGGATTCTGGAGGTGGCATATGTTATATATAAAATATT
Organism: Callorhinus ursinus; assembly: GCF_003265705.2. Taxonomy (NCBI): domain Eukaryota; kingdom Metazoa; phylum Chordata; class Mammalia; order Carnivora; family Otariidae; genus Callorhinus; species Callorhinus ursinus. Next base: position 10,242,559 of record NW_027397073.1, on the reverse strand, counting down.
ATTCCCGTGAATTTATCAGGTGACTCAGAAGTCCCTGGGCAAAAAGAGCGATCTCCAGCATTTCTAAGTTGTTGTATAAGCTGTCTTTCCACTCATGCCACATGACTCCATAGACCTGACACTGCCGGAGGTATCTGAGCAGATAAAGTACCATGTGGTATCCCTAGTAAGCCAAGAGAGAGTGTCACAGAGCAGACTTCTCGGGAACTGAAGTCAGATCTTGCATCCTCCAGCAGAAAAATACTTAAAGACAGCTGTTGGTGTGGCACTCATCCTACTAGGGCTGAACACCTGACCCTGAAACAAGTGACTATGTATGGGGGGAGGTCAATGAGAAGATGTGACTGCTAGTTGACCTATAAGCTAGACTGGGGCAATTGGAGGCCACTCTCATGCTCTACCTCATTCTTGGAATGTGTGTTCTCCTTGCCTTCCCCACTCCCAGAAGCTGCTCCAAGAATACAGACTTGAGATAGAGTCGTGGTGTTGAGACTACCTGGAGAGTATACAGGATTAAACCCAGGTAAGGTCTCTATAAATTCAGGATTCTGGTGGGTATGGAGATCTACTGGTCTTACAGCCAGTCACCCAAGACAAGCCTCTTATACAAGTTCCCTTGCTCATTAAATCTGCTAACCTACCAATCTGGAGTGGTCTGCCTCTTTGGTCTCTCCCTTCCCACCATGTACAAATACCAGTTTCATATTATACTTGGGAAGCTTCTGAGGAGTTGCTAACTCACTATGCAATCAGAGCAGCCCATTCTGAACTAAGTATTCCAAGATCCATCCGGCAGGCTTGGGCAGCCACAGTAGCAATCCCTTGTGCATATAAAATAAGCCTTGTAGATCTGGCTTGGGATGGTCCAGAAGGCAAAGATATGTTGAATGAATAGATGACTTAGATTCCTTTGTCACCTCCCTTAGTTACATCAATGCTTTATTCTTCATTTATATATGTGGCCTTTTAGGGCCTTCCCCATAATAACCTCATAAAGTAGAATGGCCTTCTTCACAAATTCATTGGGTTAACATGCTACAAGACAGTGACTATGTATTATATTTATTTCACTACCCAACAGGCCTACCAAGGATGGCTTTGAGGACAGTGGTCAAGGAAAATCTTCACACTGAGCAGAGCAGTTAGCAGTGTGCTTGGTTATTTACCTTATGTGGAAGGTTACCTGATGTGCAAATATACATGGATTCTTGAACAAGAGGTTTGGATGTTTCGTTAGGAGCCTAGAAGAAGCAAGATTAGGAGCCTGAAGCCAACGATGTTTAGGAAAGGTACAAAGTACATAGATCTATAGGAATGGGCACAAAGAGGGGCGATCTATCTCATTTTCATAACAACCAGACAATATTTGCCACTAAAGAGAAAGTGTTGAAACAGATAGGAGTCTTCCAGTGGAGGTCAGCTACTCTCCCCTGTCAACCAGAAGAGTTTTTGCATAATGGACCTGAAACACCATTATCCATATGGTAATAGGGTTTCTAATTTACCATAAGATATTCTTCATAATATTGCCTAAAACCAAGGGGCTCACTGGAAATTATGAGAGGTGCAATGTTCAATTCAAGACAATGGCATTCAATAGTCTTACCAGAACACATCTCTTTGAAGTAGCCAGCTGAGTAGTTTACTACATGTTTGGTTAGGACGACAGTCCCAGAAAATACCCTACCTAAGGCAGTATATACACTATTCCACAATATATGTATGGCTCGGTGTTCCCGGTAACTAGAATATGGGGACCTGATCCAGGGATGAAAATATTATTGCTCCCTTCACCATCAATGCCAGAGATGCACTTACAGAATGCTTTTCCCATACTCACAATTATACACCCTGAGCTTAGGCAAAAGAGTTGGTCACCAACTTTTTGGCTGTGTGAAGGGTTGGACTTTTTATAGGATATTAATTTCTCTGAATGGTGCTGGGAGTGAAAGTGTCATGCTCCTTTTTTATATCCTCTTAGCCTAACTTTGAATTCTGAACTCGAGTCATTAGTCTGAACTCTAGTCACAGGCACAGGCCTAAACTGAGAGCAGCTCATTGCAGTTACAATGAATCTCTCTCAATTTCTTCCCCAGGCTTCTGTGACATCACTGTTTGTCACACTTGTTAGAAACTTAACAGCTACTTTGATATAAGAACCAACCTGAATGTGAAAGGACATTAACACTGTCCAGTGGATGTGAACCAGAGCATACATACGTACTTTCTTAGGTGGCTTCAGGGAACAGGGCACAGAGGTGGTCAGCTTCATAATACCCCAATACCACTTCATAGTACCCCATGACTGACTTTCCCTTCACTTCCTCTTCTACTCCCAGCCTCAAATCCTGTTTCCTGGATCAATTTCCAAAATAAGCTACCTGCACTCCATAATTCTCTCAGGCTTTGTCTTGAGGAAGAAACAAGAACAAGATAATGGCATTAAAGCCCCCACACCTTGGTGATCCTGAGGGGCTTTGGACATGGAGATACAGGGACTTGAAGTGTATGTCAAAAAGTCTGTTGGATGGGAGCCAGTTTATTTAGGTGCAGTAAAAGCATCTAATGTCTTCATTTCAGACATTCTGCTTTTCATTTCAACAAGTAATTACTAAAGTATTTCTCACATGTGAGTGAAAATCAGTTTCGACATGATGGTGCTGAGTTACATGATTGTATCTAGAATTGCTGAGTATGAATGTGTGAGAGATTTGACAGAGATGTGCTTTTTCACAGCTCATGCTATGTGCCTGTTTTTGCTCTCATTCTTGAGAAGTACAGCCTCAGTCTTTGCCCAACATTGCATGCTGATCTGCAAACACACTAGATGTTAGCCTGCTGGAAAATCTTTGGTAAATAATTTCATATAGTTTCTTTTTTGTGCCGGTGTATGGTACAGCAAAATACTCTGAGCAGACTGGGCCTCAGATTCCTCAAAAGCAAGAAACTCGGCTCAACACAATGGCTCAGCATCAGCAGGGAAAGTTATGAGGGTGTTTGTCCTCAGTGACTTAGGTAGCTATACAACTAGAATTAGGCAAGCAGAGATGACACCTGCAGAGTTCAGCTCTCTCTGAACTCTTCTCTGAGTTCAGGCTTGACTTCGTTCTATGTTTGCAAAGTCCTTACATCACAGTAGACATTCCTACTCTGTCTTGCAGTTGTCAAATTTTAGGCAAGAAGCAGAAAAGGAAAAAAGAGATGGTACAAGGTATTTTCAATTTACATGGGCATATACGTGTACCTTTTTTCTTTTACAATATTCATCTACAAGTTGAGGATATTTAGCTTAGACAGTGGTAAAGTCCAATCTGAATCAACCAAAAAGAAAACAACTACTTAACTCATAATGTTCCTGGGCTGTTATATTATTAGTAACATTTCTCAATTATAGAGAAAAGGAAAAAAAAATAATTTGATGGAGAGAAAACCTAACATTTGTTATGAACTTTCTTTATGCCAGACACTTTAGATAAAGTATCCCATCTAATTACAACAAGAAGTGCTATTATTTCCCTATTTTATAAGTGTGGATGCTGAAACTATGAGTTATTGATAATATATCCAAGGTCACTTAAAGCCTGTGAATAGCTAAGCTGGTATAATAAACCCAGTTCACTCTGATTCAGACAGTTTTATCTACTGGATCTTCTCAGGATGGCCAAGAATTGGATTTTGCCTTAGTTCTATTACAGAATTGTAACACCAGTTCATGGAAGGAGATCCCAAAAGTACATGAGCACCCCTACATGAGTTCAGCAACATAGCTCTTTTAAACTTCGCAAAGCACCTTAAAACAGACACTAGGGCTCAGACCTGCCCTTGGGGATTTGGAACGTACAGGAAAAGGGGCAGGTAAGAGGCAGAGAACAATTCTGAGTTTTCCCCAGTGCCCATAACAGAGGCCTGATAGGTTTTGTGTGCAAAATAAAGTCATAGAGCCATATTTTTATGTTACTAAGACCAAAAAGATGGTTTAGGTCAGTTTAGTTATAGTCCATATAGATGAAATTTCAACACTTCAATGAGACCTGAGAAAATCTTTTTCTTTGGGTCACTGCTCTATCAAAAGATACCAACTATTTAACAATCTTCATGTGAGAGAGGAGACCTGGGTTTTTTCATTCATATCTGCCTTCCTAGTGGAGACTTGCCCCCCAAAAAAGAACAATTCCTTTTTTTTTTTTTAAAGATTTTATTTATTTATTTGAGAGAGAGAGAATGAGAGATAGAGAGCACGAGAGGGAAGAGGGTCAGAGGGAGAAGCAGACTCCCCGCTGAGCAGGGAGCCTGATGTGGGACTCGATCCCGGGACTCCAGGATCATGACCTGAGCCGAAGGCAGTCGCTTAACCAACTGAGCCACCCAGGCGCCCCAAGAACAATTCCTAAGGTACATTTTTTTTTTAAGGGTAAAATAAAACATTTTATTTTTCTTTTCTTTTTTTTTAAATTTTTTATTGTTATGTTAATCACCATATATTACATCATTTGTTTTGGTGTAGTGTTCCATGATTCATTGTTTGTGCATAACATCCAGTGCTCCATGCAGAACGTGCCCTCTTTAATACCCATCACCGGGCTAACCCATCCCCCCACCCCCTCCCCTCTAGAACCCTCAGTTTGTTTTTCAGAGTCCATCATCTTAAGGTACATTTTAAACAGAGTTAAGCGTCTTACCCACTGTCCCATTGCCACTTCTTCCAGCTATAGAGCTGTGATTATCTATTCGGTGATCAAGGATTTAGCTACCTTATTCTATTTTCCCATGAATGTTAACCAAAAGGAAACAGTTATTTAGTCACCATACGGAAAATCTGTCCTTCCAAGCACAATCCCACAGTCTAGTATGTGTGACTGACATCAGTGACACCAAGGATGCTATTCTTATCTTTTTGGCTCATGGGAGAGTGGTGGGAATATATAACTCACTTTCATGAACTGGCAGGTACTTAAAAGAAAAAAAAAAATCTAGATGTCAGTGCCTTCTCTGAAGAAAAAGATAGACAGCTCAATACTCCGGTAATTTACTAAGTAATTTTTGCCATATTTGCTGAGGCCACAGGTTCTGATAAATGAAGGAAACTACCCATTTTTTAAAAGCACTATGGGATTATACATTTTCACAGTTATTTCTTGAAAATAAAAGTTCCTTTTAGACAAAATCTAATGCTAAAAATACTATAAGAAAATTCATTCTTTTCTCCAAAGTGGATATACTAAAATTATTTTTTAAAATAAACATTCTCAGCTATCTTCCTTTCAGCAAAATTCTTTCTTTTTATTAGCGGGGTATCCAATCATCCCACTGACAAAAATGGCAATGTATTTTATATGCCTCAATTTTGAAGTGGTCTTAATCTATAGAGGAAGAGATTAGCTGTTTATTATGAGAAAATTAAGGCCATTATATTAATATGATACATATGCACATAGCCCTCTTACCACCAATATTTCTTATTTTGGATAAATACATAGGCTTTGCAATAGCTTATCTGCATACATTCATAATTTGTGTGGTGTTAAAATGAAAATTGCATAATTAATTTCATCCTGGCTGGTTATTTACAGAGAAAATTTAAATTCATTTGAGCTGTCATGAAAAAAGAAAATTATGAAGTAGTCCAAAATTAAGAGAGGTGAAGAAAGACATGATTAATTTCTGTATGAGAAAAGCATTTTTAACAAAAAGTCCCATAATTTTCTAGGATAAATTATCTTTGTCTTTATAATCTATACTGAGGCAGGTATGAAAAAGAGACTACGCATTATTTAAATAACTTCAATTATTTAATTTCCCATTTGCATTTTAATATAAATTTGGCTGTACCATCTGAGACTTTCCGTAAGGCCAGAATTTAAATATTAAAGTAATCAGGGACTGGGCAAATTATGAAATTTCTCTCATTTATTTAATAATTGTGAACCCAGGTTATGTTGTAGTAGAAAGAAGGAAGGTATTCCTGTCTTAAGTGTCCTAAAGTTTGGGATGAGGTCTCAAATTTGAATGAAGGATAATCAACGCTTTGTGTAATAACTCTCATGCCAAGAAAAAAAAAACAATTAGGTCTGATTCAATACTATATCCTTTCCTTTCTTCAGTAGACATAAATTCAGAAGTTAAAGATTTTTGTTAGGTAAATTAATTCTCAGGATGGTCCTTAATACATTGAAATTCCAACCTTTGATTTGTCTGACACTAGGTTGATTATCTACATCGATTCTCTTGACAAATCTATCCTTGATTATATATGTAGTATATATGTGTTCACTGGAATTAAGTAATAATCTTGTATTGTTCTAATAAAATAACTGATATTTTTTCTATTTATGTCAATTCAGCTTTGCAGTTTCATATCTCTTATAATAAATGAATGGATTCCATTATAAATTTTGTAACTTCCTCAAACTAGATATACATTTATCTTAGGTTCAGGAAAAGCTAAAGAAAATTATTGTAGAATATGTATAGTTGGTCCTTTAAAATATTTGTAAAAGAAATATATTTGCTTTCTCTTTGAAGATAAAGCAGTTGTAGAGATGACACATTTGGAGGCCTTTTTTTTTTTCATTGTGAAAGTCATCTGATGAAAGTCACAGCTGTTTTATACCCCAACTGGCAGGACAGCCACCCCATGAAGAGATATACCTATTCTAGTGCCACCTGAGCTCCACATTTGCAAAATAGGCAGCAAATATAGTTGATTCCTGATTCTATTTATTGGGAAGCCAATCAGAATTACAAATATGTATATATTACCAATAGCATAATCAAAATATTGATATAAGGAAGAATTATCTTAGATCAATTGAATATAAGACAAGCAGATTAAAAGTTAGGTTCTGAATTTGTCCAAATCAACAACTTTGAAGCCAAAAATTTGGGGGAAAAAGTCATTGTGTAGGGTTGTAGATCTTACACATGTTTCTCTACTAATGTGATTTTCTCATATGTTAGTTTTAGTATCATAAATTGTACTAACCTCTCCCAGTATGGAAATCGTGATCCAGGAATTATATTAGGTAGTAAGCGCTCAAAGATGAGCAAGCCATAGCTCTTTCTAAGGAAACCTAGAGAGTAAGCAGGACATCTATAGGTACATAATGTCATTTCAGGCCACAGTTTTCAGCCTCAACACTATTGGCATTTGGGGCCAGAAAATGCTTTGTGGTGAGGTCTGTCCTGTGCCTTGCAGAATATTTAGCAGCAATACTAGCATCTATCCATTAGATTCTCCTATCTACACCTCCCCCTCCCAACTGTGACAACCAAAAATTTCTCCAGAAACTGGCAAATGTCCTCTAGGGACAAAAATCACCCTACTTGAGAAGCATTGTTCAAGTTATTAAATGCAAAAATAGAAGTTTAAAAAATAAAAATTTAACTATACTTCTGAGTCCTTAACCCTAGTGTATGATGGGGAGGGGAGGAAGTGGAGGGAAAGAGTGTTCAGAGCAGTCTTCATAGAGCATGTTCATTGAACATCTTCCTAAACTAGATCTAGGACACTGCACAAGTCAGGATGAAATGAGGCCATTAGAGGGCGGAAGATAACAGTTGTAAAATAGGAAGACCTCAATCAGCATGAAGATTGATTCATTATTGCACAGTTTCCAGGATTTTGAGGAAAGAGCATGTTACGTCAGTGCTTAATCATAATAGACATTGAAATCTTTCTAGGAAACTGGACAAACAAAACCCCTTCGGTGGTGAGAGGAATGAATAATAATTTTCATGAATAAGTCACCTGTTCACACTTCTGGTTGAGAAATGCAAAGCTGGCTGTGGTATGAAGAACAGGGGAGAGACAGCCAGTAGGTAACTTCAGGGCTTTACTGTGTAGAGGCAAGAAGATAGGAGGAGCTGAATTAAGAGAGTATGAAGGGGAAAGAGAAGTGTCTGCATTTGGGTATAATTGGAAAAATAAATTGAAATGATTTTTTTCATTACTGAATTTAAGAGACTGAAGACAAGTAAAGTTGAGAATGACAGGAAGAGTTTTGGACTGAGCCATGCAGGTATTTCCAGCGCTCTGCCCATAACCCCTTGGGTCCCTTTACATTCTTCTTTTTTTTTAATTTAAATTCAGGGGCACCTGAATTTAAATTAAATTTGGGTGGCTTTAAATATGGTGGCTCAGCTGGTTAAGCATCTGCCTTCAACTTAGGTCATGGTCCCAGGGTTTTGGGATCAAGCCCTGCATCAGGCTCTCTGCTGAGCAGGGAGCCTGCTTCTCCCTCTCTCTCTGCCTACTGCTCTGCCTACTTGTGGTCTCTGTCAAATAAATAAATAAAACCTTAAAAAAATAAATTTAAATTCAATTAGTCAACGTGTAGTACATCATTAGTTTTTGGTATAACATTACATTCTTTATTACACTGATTCCCAACAGTGAGCACTGAGCCCCTCTGGCTATGCGAGCCTGCTTGTTGGCACTTATGCATAGCCAGATTGCCTTGAGATTCACATTTGTCTTGAGGCAGGCTTCATCCAACGACTGACAGATCCAGGAGGATAAAGACTCTAGCCACCTTGCACCTAAGCAGAGCAACTCTGAGATGTGGCTTTCAAGGGCTCTAGAGCTCCTTCAGGATTAAGCCAAAGTTACTCCTCTATTCTACTTTACTTGTTATACCACCCTTTCTTAGTCCCCATCTTTTTCTGGTACTTTTCATTTTTTTCCCTGAACAAATTACGTTAACATAAATCCTTATGTTAAGATCTAATTCTGACACAACAAACCTTTTGCTTATTTCCTATGGGATATTGGAGATGACCAGTCATCATTTGGATATCTGGAATTGGGGATCGGGTCAGGTCTGGTTGAAATTTTAGCTTCTGTAGATGTTGAAAAAATCATTATTTTTATCACTATTATTTTCTCCTATCATATATAACAGAATGCTTTCATGTTTGCTAAAGTTCTTCCAATATATAGATTCGGCCCCTATCAAAGAAGAGATGAAAACAGGTTCTGCTAATATATTAGCTTCCCCTTACATAACAAGTGGGTTGTGAAATAGTCTGTCATATTTCCAGTACATATATTTTTTTTCCACTAGGACCTCTATCTCACTTGTTATCTGAGCTGGAGCTTTATGATTAGCCCTGCCATTCATTGTTCCCTTACTCATTTATTTTTTCATGTGTTCATTATTAATAAATAGCTGTGATTGTCTGTAAAATGCCAGGCTTATTTGATTTTGGGAAACAATCGTGCATTAAAGACTTACTTTATTACATGTGATTATGATGTGTAATATCTGAGAAGCATATACTCCCACCAATTAATAATAGATTAATAATTTGCCATATTCTGTCATGGAATATTAAGTGATTATACATAGTCATTTTTAAAGCAAAGTATGACTGTAGATATAGTAGACAATATACAAGCAAAAGATACAGAAAACCTAAAAAGATGGAAGCAACCAGTTAAAATCCTAGTGGTTCTATGTAACTAGGACGCAGGACAGATACTCTAGTCTCTCATACGCTTTAGCCAGGACTACATGGGAATGTGCAGTTGGAGGCTATCAAAGTTCTACCCGATGAAACTTTAAGAATTTGAGTAAGAACTATGACCCCAGCATGTGGTGTGCTCCCCCTGCTGAATCTTCAACATTACCTGGAACTACAATTTTCATGATAAGCCTTCCATTAAGCATTCATTTAATTGAATAATTGCATTTAATTAATCAAAATACTGTTTTTGAGGCAAAGAAATACTTTATTCCCAAATTAGACATGAATATTCAAATAGTCTTAGGAGACTAGCACACTACACATTCTTAGTAACATGTACTATTTTACAGCATTGCTTTCCTTGAAGTTCTTTGAGTAAAGTACTATGGAAATAAATTGGTAGGTGTGCTTTTTACCTATTTTAGACTTTGCACAAAAGTGGAGGGGTCATTCCAGACTTTACATACTTAATTCTCTGTAGGAAGACAGTTTAAGGACTAGGAGTCAAAAATACTGATTTTAAGTAGCTCAGACACTCCCTGCCATACTTTTGGAGTTTTGGAAATTTAACTTCTAATAGATTTTATTTCAGCATTTGTAATAGGGAGAAACAACACTGAGGCTTTGTACAGAACCTCAGGGTTTTTAATTTTAATTTTTTTATTGTTATGTTAATCACCATATATTACATCATTAGTTTTTGATGCAGTGTTCCATGATTCATTGTTTGTTCATAACACCCAGTGCTCCATGCAGAACGTGCCCTCCTCAATACCCATCACCAGGCTAACCCATCCCCCCACCCCCCTACCCTCTAGAACCCTCAGTTTGTTTTTCAGAGTCCATCATCTCTCATGGTTCGTCTCCCCCTCTGACATACTCCCCTTTTCTTCCTCTCCTGTTATCTTCTTCTTTTCCTTTTTTCTTAAAATATGTTGCGTTATTTGTTTCAGAAGTACAGATCTGTGATTCAACAGTCTTGCACAATTCACAGCGCTCACCGTAGCACATACCCTCCCCAATGTCTATCACCCAGCCATTCCATCCCTCCCACCCCCAACCACTCCAGTAACACTCAGTTTGTTTCCTGAGATTAAGAATTCCTCATATCAGTGAGGTCATGTGATACATGTCTTTCTCTGATTGACTTATTTCACTCAGCATAACACCCTCCAGGTCCATCCACGTCGTTGCAAATGGCAAGATCTCATTCCTTTTGATGGCTGCATAATATTCCATTGTGTATATATACCACATCTTCTTTATCCATTCATCTGTCGATGGGCATCTTGGTTCTTTCCACAGTTTGGCTATTGTGGACATTGCTGCTATAAACATTGGGGTACACGTACCCCTTCGGGTCCCTACATTTGTATCTTTGTGGTAAATACCCAGTAGTGCAATTGCTGGATCGAACGGTAGCTCTAATTTCAACTGTTTGAGGAACCTCCATACTGTTTTCCAGAGGGGTTGCACCAGCTTGCATTCCCACCAACAGTGTAGGAGGGTTCCCCTTTCTCCACATCCCCGCCAACATCTGTCGTTCCCTGACTTGTTAATTTTAGCCATTCTGACGGGTGTGAGGTGGTATCTCATTGGAACCTCAGGGTTTTTAATTCCATTATCACTATGAGGATTAGATACAGTATCCTGTCTAGTTCTCTAGGATGCAGTGAGGGGAAAAGTTTCTGTGACCAGTAAAAAGTCCTCTTCAAGAGTGTGAGTGTGAGTGTGAGCGTGTGTATGTGTGTGTGTGTGTGTATGGTCTATTTAAGAAATCTTAACACTAATAATACGTATGTCTTGACAGATTGGGTATTTCCTCCAAGGATATAGCACTGATTGTTGATGAATGGAAAACTGGAAGAAACTAGGAGTTAAAACAGAAAATGCAAAAGGTACTGGTGAAATGGAACATACTTTTAAACAGTTCCATTCAAATGTCTTGGTGTCTACAGGTGTTCTATTTTTAACAAGTTGTAGCAACAATGTAGAATGTGGATAACCACCAAACACTGATTTCTAGGACTTCCATTTCAGCTGACAAAAATCATTGAGTTGCTAAAGGCAACGGAAGTATCTTTGTTCCTGATGTTGTATCAGCCTACATGTCTTGCTGTCCTAATCTGTTCGACCAAAAAAGAACAAAGAATCTAGCAGGAGCAGACTGAGGCTGTGAAGATAAATGTGTGAATCCTACTGACAGGACATACACAACTCAGCCTTTGGCCATGCTACCTCTTAACATCACTGAAGCTAAATACACTCTGTGAACTGATATGTTGAGGTGTTGTTTTTGTAAATCTGTTGAATTCTTGCCTTTGAAATTATTTGCCCTTTTATTTTGAAATTTTAACATGTTTTAAATTTTACAAATAGGACATTATAGAACAAGAATGGCATACATAAAAGTTACTTCTATCCTCTTATGCTATCAATATTTTCAAACACAAATAATCTATTATTCAAAAGAGTAGCTCAGAAACACAATTCAACTCAATAGAATTAAAGCATGCATTCAAATAATGACAGTTTACATAAGAGGATTTATCTCCTGGGTAGAAAGAAAATAGGTCTTTTTCAACAAACAAAACATAATTCTTTGAGAACTGACTTATAGGTCTCTCATGATATAAGGGGACACTATTCATCCATCATTAACATACTCATTTGTTGTGAAGGTGGTTGGAATTCCTGTCAGAATACCATATACACAAAGATTGATCATCAAAAGGACATAAATTACACCGTGATGTAGACTATTTTTATCTTATTTACTGCTGTTTTTCTTCCATCTTTGTATTTAGACATTTTAGAAAAATAAAGATACCATAATTCTGACAAAATAAATTATGATAATCCACTGCATTGATTACATTGGTATTATTAATTGATAAGATAATCTATCTGCTGGTTACACAGGGAGGAGAACAGATAACACATTGCATATAACATACAGGCATATAACAATAGGAATGGCTCAGGAGATTCACAGTAATTTTATCCTAAACTCCGCAGTTTACAAAAGTGGACATTTGGTAGAGAGTAAAATATACCATTGTTCAACTCAGTAGGTACTCAATATCTATCACTTCTCTAAATGTTAATGTATTACTAAGATTGCATTAGGATGAATATGAATTTGCATCACAAAACATTGATGTTTTGATAATTTAAATGAATTAAAAAGTGATGAATTTTGTGCATCAGAAATTTGGCAAAGCATCTACATTACAGTCTACTTATCTAAATAAGAATGTTTAAAACAACTATTTCTATCATAGTATTACATAGGGTGACTCTTAAGAATTTATCTCATCTCATATGTACAAAGTTTTAAATACTTCCTTCACTGCTTTCATGTAAATTTCTCTACTAGCTTGACCTGAAGTTTTTATTACTACAATCATTCTTTTGGTTGTTTAAAGACAACATTTTTTTTTCCAAAATACTAAAATTATAATGAATATGATTTACAGTATCAGCTAGAAAGGGTTTTAAAACTTTACTTTCTAGTTACCCCCACATTTCCCTTCTCTCTTACAGCTAAATTTCTCAAAAAAATTCTTCTGTTTATTTTAAATTATTTCCCTCTTGAACTATCTCTAATTAGTTTTGCCCATGCCACCCAGCCCAACTACCCTTATCAAGGTAATAAATTAAGTCTCACCTGATTAGAAGCATTTGACTGCTACTTCCTCTTCAGAATACTTCCTTATATTTTATAACACCAGTTTCATCTGGCTTTCTTCCCACCATCTTGCCCACTACTCGTTCTCCTTTTCTATTCCTTTTCACTGCCCCAAATTCTTAATGTGGCAGTACATTATGAATAAGTTTTAGACCACTTCTCTTTTTCTATTTGTTTTCACTTTTTAGATGTCCCCTCTAGATCTTTGTCATGAACTATTTCCTATATTCTAGGAGAGTCTCATATTTATAGGCAGACTTAGAGCACTCCTCTGAATCCCAGATCTTTATATCCACAGCTTCAGACACCTCCAATTATATATATAATAAGCATTCAAATCCAAAATAGACATAAGGAACTCAACAACATTCTTCTCACATGCATATGGAATATTCTCCAAGATATGACATATTAAGCTACAAAACAAGTCTTAATAAATTAAAGAAATTGAAATCAAAGTATTTTTGTTGTTGTTCAAACTGCAATGAAACTAGAGATAGGAGAAGGGAAACTGGGAAATCTGCAAATATATCGAAATTAAATGCACTTTTTTAAAAAAAGATTTTATTTATTTATTTGAGAGAGGGAGAAGAGAGAGACAGTGAGAGAGGGAACACAAGCAGGGGAGTGGGAGAGGGAGAAGCAGGTTTCCTGCCAAGCTGAGAGCCAGATGCGGTGCTTGATCCCAGGATCCTGGATCATGACCTGAGCCGAAGGCAGACGCTTAACAACTCAGACACCCAGGCACCCCTAAATGCACTTTTAAATAACAGTTGAGTTCAACAAATCACAAAGCTGGTTAAAAATACCTTGAGAAAAAAGAAAATGAAAACACAATATATCAAATCTTATGAGATGTAATGAAACTATGTAAGATGAAAGTATATAGCTACAACTAAGATTAAAGTATATAGTTATAAATCCATACAATTAGTATGAAAAAATATCTCAAAACAATTATCACTTCTAGAAACTAGAAAAGGAACAAATTAAACGCAAAACTAGCAGATGAAGAATAAAAACTGGAACTGAGATACACAAAATAAGGAATAGAATGGAAAAAAATCAACACTGAGTTGTTTCTTTGAAAAAATAAAATTGATGAACATTTAGGTAGATTAAGAAAAAGAAAAGAGAGGAAGAAAAAGAAAAAGAGAGATTTAAATAACTAAAATTAGAGATGAAAGAGGGGACTTTACAACTGATGCTTAAGAAAAAAGATCATAAAAATACAATCAGTAATTACACCCCCAAAAATTGAATAACCTAGAATGAATTCCTAGAAAGACATAGCCTATTAAGACTGAATCATGAAGAGACAGAGAATCTGAAGAGACAATCATAGTGAGGATATTGAATAAGTAATCAAAATCCCCTAACAAGTAAAAGACTAGAAAACGATTAGCTTCACTGGAAAATCTTACCAAACATTCAAAGAATTAAAACCAATCCTCCTGAATATCTAAATTACTGAAGAGGAAAGAACATTGCCAAGTTAATTCTATGAGGCCAGTATTACCGTGATACCAGAGCCAAATGAAGACATTCCCAGAAAGTACAAACCAATATCCCTAATAAATATTGATGCAAAAATAAGCTGAACTCAATAACACACTAAAAGGATTATACATCATGACCAAGTAGGATTTATTACTGGAATGTAAGCATGGTTCAGAACATATTAAAATCAGGATAATGCACCATATTAACAAAATGAACACAAAAACCACATATCAATTGACGGAAAAACTTTCATAATAAAAACGAACTAGAAATTAAGTTAACAACATAAAAAGGCCATTTATGAAAAGTTTATAGCTAACATCATGTTCACTGGTGAAATACTGAAAGATTTTTTTTCTAATATTGAGAATGTAAGGATGCTCACTCTGGCCGCTTCTATTCAACACAGTGTAGAAATCCTAGCTAAAGCAATTAGGCAAGAAATAAAAGACCTTCAAACTAGAAACAACCTTATCTTTTTTTGAAGACAAGATTTTACAGGAAGAAAACACTAAAAATTTCACACACACACAGACACACACACACACACACAGAACTAAAATGAATTCAACAAAGTCACAGTATACAACAAAATCACAAAAATCAGTTGTTTATATACACTAACTTTGAATAATCTGAAAAAGTAAGAAAACAATTCTATTTATAATGGCATCAACAAGAATAAATTATGTAGGAATAAAACTAACCAAGAAGGTGAAAAACACATACTGAAAACTATAAAACATTGTCAAATAAAAGGAAGGACTTGAGTAAATAGAAAGGCATCTCATGTTCATGGATTGAAAGAATATTGTGAAGATGTCAATAATAGTCAAAGCCCTCTAGAGATTCAGAGCAAGCCCTATTCAAATTCAATGGCATTAAAAAAAAATCAAAAGTCAAAAAGTTTATCCTGAATTTCATATGGAATCTCAAGGGACTTTGTTTTTCTTTTTTTCTCTCTCAAGGGACTTTGAAGAGCCAGAATGGTTTTGAAAAATAACACAGTTGGAAGATTCACCCTTCCTGATGTCAAAAATATTTGATTTCAGAAGAACTGAATGCAGGATCTTGTAGAGGTATTTGCACACCCATGTTCATAGCAGCACTATTTACAATGGCCAAGAGGTAGAAGCAACCCCAAGTACATGGACAGATTGATAAAACGTGGCTCCTACACACAATGGAGTATTATTCAGCCTTAAAAAGGAAGGACATTCTGTAATATTGTAACATAAATTTTGAGAACATGAAGCTAAGTGAAATAAGCTGGACACAAAATAAATACTTTATGATTCCAATCACTTGAGGTATAGGAAGTAGTCATATTCATAGAAACTAAGTTGAATGGTAGTTACCAGGAACTAGAGTGAGGGTGAAAAAAAATGTAAGTACTATTTAATGGGTACAGAGCTTCAGATTTCCAAGATGAAAAAATTCTGGAAACCTGTTTCTCAACAATGTGAATGTACTTTATACTATTGAAATATACACTTAAATATGGTGAAGGCAACAAATCTTTTTTTTTTTTTTTTTTTTTTTAAAGAAAGGTTTCTTTAGTATTTGGTGGGTCTCAGGGTCAGGACAATGGTGATAAATTAATATATTCCTTCTTCATTTATCCATTCCTTCATCGACTACTTACTGTGAATTTACGTGTCTGGGTTTTCTAGGAGCTGGTGATAGATCAGTGAGTGAAACAGACTCAATCTTTTTCCTCATGGTGCTGACACTCTACTGGGAAGAGATTTAATAAACATAATAGTAAGAAAATGACATGTTAATTTTAAGGGGTGTTCAAAGATGATCTGTCTATAGAAAAAAAGGAAAGTAGGAAGATTAGTAGTGTGGAGGATAGGGAGATCTTGGTTGTCACAGTGATAAACCAGTATTTGAGCAGATCTTTGAAGGAGATGTCAAATGAACCATGTGGGGATTTGGAGAAGAGGGTCCCGGTCAAGAGAGCAGCCCAGGGAAGGCAACAAATCTTATATGTTTACCACAATTTTAAAAAGTTTAAAAAATTAGAAGCAGAGTCTATAAAAAATTATATTTTGCATCATCCCTACCACTATCATCATCTCTTACAGTAAAATCTTTCCTGCTTCTACTGTTTTATTCTCCAGTTTATTCTCAATGCTATAGCTGAAGTGCCCTATTAAATTTTAAATCAGATAATATTCTTTTCTTCAAAACCCTTTAAGGGCTTTCTATATCCCTCAGAGTAAAAACCAAAGTTCTTTCCAGGAACTGCGATCTCTCCCTCTATTCCCCACCCTCTGCATGACCTCCTCTCGGAGTTCATTGTCCCCATCAGGTATGATCTTTTACACTCCAATCTATGAGTCAGTTCTTGTTAATTCCCTTAAACAGAACGTTCCTCTCCAATATATCTACTTGACTAAATTAATTTTCTCGGTGAGTTACCCAATCATTTTATCAAAAATTGTAATCAACCACCCCATGTTTGTAAAATTGTAAATTAATTTTATAAAATATTTTCTTGCCTTATTTTTATATTTTTCATAGTCTAATATACTATATAGTTTACAGACATATTTTGCATAATACAAGTGATTGAGATAAGACTTACATCAATTCTGAAAGTACAACTGAATTAAAGATGCAAAAGCAAAATGAACTGAGCAGAAAATGGAGGAGTGACATGGGGAAAAGTTCTAGAATATCATATGGACAGAAATAACAGGGGAAGAAGGAAGACAGAGACAGAAGGAGGGAAGGAATGACGTGGAAATTAGAAAAGATAGATATAAACAGATACTTTATATATGCTATATATTTTACATAATATATATAATTGCTACAAATGGGTAAGAGTAGAGAATACATGTGCAAAAATTGTTTTTAAAGTCATACAAGAGGGAATGTATTTGAAATATTAGATTTAAAAATTATAGATTTAAAAATTTACTGTAGGCCATTAAGTCTCAATGTATATTGCAGAACACCAAGATAAGATAGGGCAGCATTATTATACCTCAAAGTGAATAATCTATATTTAGACGCTGTAAGTCACATTCAAAGGATAATAATTAGATTTTCTAAATACAGTATATTCTGAGGTACTGGGGGCTAGGTCTTCAATGTATGAATTTGGGGGGACACAAAATGTGATTAAGTAGCATTTTTTAAAAATATTCAACAGCACAATACACTCAATAGTAATCTATTTACAGATTCCTAATGATGTACACTGAAAATTTTAGCATTGGACAGTATCACAAAAATATATAATTTTGGATATATAATTCAATTTTGTTTTAATATTTTAACTGAGATACATGGTCTTTTACTAAAATTTATGTAGCATTTATTTTCTTTATGAAACACATGTATATCTTTTCTCCAAAGTACATATTTTTGTTTCAATATTATATTTATTTGGGAATCATGTTTCTGCTTTGTTGACACCACAGTTATACAAGTGTGAGACTAACCACAAACATTTTTGCTGGCTTTATTTTAGGCGTCACTTGATTTAAAAATACAAAAGTTTTAAAACAAAAAGTGACACATTTCATTGATTCAAAACCTTAAATGGTTATATTTTAACTATAAAATTTCTAATTATTGTGTACTGTATTCAAGTATTAATCCTAAATTGTAGATTATCTTTAAAAAATTTTCTCTTAGATTATTTTCCTTTGTTTTAAATAGCATTCATTCTGATATTAATTCAGTGTTACCAGTTAATATTGCATATTTATATTGAAATTAACATAGATATACAGAAGTGTTTTTAAACAGGTATTTATTGTTTTTTCAAAATTAAGTCACTAATTGAATTTGTTCCAAAATTAAGACATTAATGTAACTACCATGCAAATAAAGAAACATAGAATCATAGCACCCAGAAAGCCTCTTCTGGGTCATTACCCAGTGGTAAAGATAAACACTTTTTTGGTGTCTATCATCAGATATTATTTAGGCCTGGTCTTGAACTTAATTTATAAACTTTATCACATAGTTTTCATCTCTTGCTACTGGATTTTTAAAAATTACCTTTGTTAGAATTATATAGAGAATATATAATTATATTATAGAATTTTAATACATTTATATATATGTATCTGAAAGCAGTTCATTACTTTTTCGTTCAGTACTGTATCCCATATAATCAGTATGTTATCAACAAATGTGGTTTAAGTGATTTCCAGGATTAGCTTACTGTTAGTGTTCCTTTGACAATTCTTCTAAGTCTTTGGTGAACACATACATACATTTCTTTTGGGTAATCAGGCTTATTAACTATAGGGCATGCATAAAGTCAAATATAATAAATGCTGCCAGTTTGCCCAAGCGTTTATTCCAGTTTACGTTCTTATGGGGAATCTATAAGAATTTCATTGCTCACTATCTTTGCCAATCATTGGGATTATCATTTTTTAATTCTATTATTTTTTTTTGCAGTCAAGTTATTTAGTGAGTGTTTATTGTTATATGACTGTGGTTTTAGTTTGCATTTCCCTGATGAATAAGGATATTGGGTGTCTTAATATCCATATTGCCAATTTGGATACTGTGTTTTGAGAAGTACCTGTTCAAGACTTATGCCAATAAAATAACCTAGTATTAAGTCTTTATTTCATAGGGTAATTTTTAAAAATAATAATTTTGGATATAATTTTGAAATGGGAATCATTTTGATAGTATATAAGGTAGGAGAAAAAGACTCAAAAATTTCTGGCTTGAATGACAGAGTATATAGTGGTGCTGTTAACAGTTTCTAAGAATTAAAATGTCTATATCTGGGTGGATCTCTGTGAAGGTGAGCTCTCAGAATTGCATAATGGCCTTATAAAAGTCAAAATAAGACAAAAGAAAATATCAAAATATGTAAATAAATTAGCAGGAAAATTAAAGTACAAATACTTAACATGCTTAATGACTGTATTAGTAAATTTCATGGCCCAGGTGGGAACATAATGGGATGTATTCTATGTTCTTCAAATTATCCTTGGCCATCTTTTTGGAACACTTATCAGGATAGCAGAGAAGACAGACATGGACTGCACAGTTTTCAACTGCGGTGAAGAAATTATTTAAATAAAATTAACCATTTCAAATTTAGTTTAGATAATGCATAAATAATACAAATAACTCCATTTAGAGATTTTAAGTTTTTAGTAAGAATAAATTTTCAGGCTAAAGAAAATTATTTTCCATCAAAACTTGCAATGATACACACATATCTAGACATTTACATAAAATTATTTCCCTATTGCAGTCTTTCTTTTTTGGAATAGCATAAATAGAATGCTATTTGTTAAAAAGGTGTAAAAATGCTTTTGAGAAAGGAAAAATCCTCTATATTATAGGATCATCTAGAAATTTTGAGTGTGAATGGATTAAAACACATATATCATTTAGTGATTTATTTAATTGTGAAAAAATAACATACTTTCTAAGATTTTAATCTTTTTAAATTTACTGAAGTTTAGTTTATGGTCTGGCATATATTCTCTCCTGGAGACTGTTCTCTGCAGTTTGAGAAAACTGTATGAGGTTGTTGTCATAGATTACTCTGTAGATGTTTATTTAGTTTATGGTATTGTTCAAGTCTTCTATTACCATGTTGATCTTCTGTCTGGTTTTTTTATCCATTATTTAAAGTGAGATAGTAAAGTCTCCAGGCGGTATTACTGAATTGTCTTTTTTCCCCACAATTTTTGTCAGTTTTGCTGCATGTATTTGGGAACATGTGTTTTTTGTTTTTATTTTATTTAAGATTTTATTTATTTGAGAGAGAGAGAGAGAACTAGAGAGAGAGCAAGCATGAGTAGGGGGCAAAGGGAGAGGGAGAAGCAGACTCCCTGCTGAGCAGGGAGCCTGATGTGGGACTGGATGCAAGGACCCTGGGATCACGGCCTGAGCCAAAGGCAGACACTTAACAGACTGAGTCACCCAGGTACCCCAGGACGTATGTTTAAATTGTTACACATTCCTGGTAGATTGTCATTTTTATCATTATAAAATATACTTTTTAAAAAATGTGACTATATATGCACAATAAAATATTATTCAGCCATACAAAAAAAAAATTGCCATTTACAGTAACATGCAAACTTGAGGGCATTAGGCTAAGTGAAATATGTCAGACTGAAAAATACAAATATTGTAAGATATCACTTATATATAGAATCTAAATAAAATAAACGAAACACCCCAAATTCATTGGTACAGAGAACAGACAGGTAATGGCCAGAGAAGGGGGCAATGAAGAATAAAATAGGTTAAAGGTACAAAATACAGTTATAAATTAAGCAAATCATGGGAATATAATGTATAGCATAGCAACAATATTTAATACTACCATATTGTATTTTTAAAAGTTGCTAAGAAAGTAAATCTAAGTCTCATGACAAGAAAAAAAAAAGTATAACTCTGTGATGTGAATTAGAATTATTGTGATCATTTTGCAACATACATAAATACAGAATCATTGTGTTGTACACTTGAAACTTATATTTTATATATATATATGTACACCCCTCTATCTCTAGTAATTTTTATGTTATACTCTATTTTGTCTCACATTATTATAGCCATTCGAATTTTCTTATAATTGCTGTTTGCATGATATATTTTTTTACTTAGTTTTACTTTCAGGCTATTTGTATCTGAATATATAACATGTGTCCTGTAAACAGTATAGTTTTTTTTATACATTATTCTAGTCTCTGTCTTTTAATCAGTGTTTATGCCATTTATATTTAATGTCACTATTGATAAGGTAGGACTTAGCTGTCATCTTATTTGTTTTCAACAGGTCTCATGTAGGTCTTTTTTCCCTCTATTACTGCTTTATGCCCTCTCAATTAAATATTTCCTCGTGTATTATAATTTCTTAGCACTTTATTATAAGTACTTAGTACTTATTCTTCTGAGTTATCTTAGTGAAAATAACTTATAAAGTACTTAATTCTTAGAATTTTCTAAAAATTTTGCTAGCTTTGTGTCCCCTCTCCTTTGTGTTCCCATTGTCATTCAATTATAAGCCCATCAAAACTGTTTTACTGCTTTATAATTATTGCTTTACACATCTGTTCAGATCAAGGAGGAAAAATGTTACCAAAAATACATTTAAAGGTGCTCATTTTTGTGTGTGTGGTATTGAGTTACTCTCTAGTGTCTTTTCATTCTAGCCTGAAGGACTGGGATATCTTTTGTAGGGCAGGTCTGCTACTGACAAACTCTCACAGTTTTTGTTTATCTAGAATTGTCTAAATTTCTCCTTCACTTTTGAAGCAAAGTGATGTTGGGTATAGAATAATGAGTGGATGGTATTTTTCTTTTAGCACTTTAAATATATCATCCCTTGACCTTTTGGCTTACATTTTTTCTGAAGGGAATTCAATAATCTTTTTGGAGTTTTTTGTTTGTTTTTGCAAGTGAGGAGTCATTTCTCACTTCTTTGAAGTTATTCCCCTTATGACTTTAAAATTTGACTGTGATGTGGTTAGGTGTGGAGTTCTTTGAGCTTCTTAGATATGTAAAGTTTTTCCATCATACTTGGGGAATTTTTGGCTGGCTCTCAGTTTTTCCTGGGGCTCTCATAATGCATATGGGTTTGTTTTTTTTTTCTTTGGCATATGTTTAATTTTTGATGGTATCCCACAGGTCTGAGGTTCTGTCTACTTCATTTTTTCTTCTGTTTCTCAGACTGAATGATCTCAATTCACTTAACACCAGGTTTGCTGATTGTGTTTTACTACAATTCAAATCTGCTATTGCGAGCCTCTAGTGAATTTTTTATTTCAGTTTACATTTTAAGTCTAGAATTTCTGCACTTATATTTTTAATACTTTCTATCCCTTTATTAATGACATGTCCCTGGCAAGACATGGTTCTCATACCTTGTGTTGATTATTTAGACATAGTTTCCTTTAATTCTTTGAAGATATTTATAATAGCTGATTTTATGTCTTCATGCAACATCCGGGCTCCCTTGGACAATTTTTGTTGAATTTTTTTCTCTATACAGGTTATACTTTCCTTTTGTGTATGTCTAATATATTTTTAATGGAAACTAGACCTTTTATATAGTGATGTGGCAATCCTGGAAATCATATTTTCTCTCATTTCAAGGCTTGTTTTTGTTAGTGTTTATTTGTTGTTGCTACTACTTATTCAATTAGTGACTTATTTGGATTATATCTATAAAAATTCTATTTCCTGCAGTGTTAGATTACTGATTCTCTTCTCAGATTGGTGGTCAGCTAATTATTGATCAATGATATCATTAAATGCTTTGAACTAATGTTCTTCCGCTCTTTGCTGAGAGGCTCTGTGTGTATTGAACTGTGCTTTCAAGAGTCAGCAACTTACAACACTGCCTTAGTCTTCATTTCCTGGTTGGATAGGGCCCAAATGTTAGCCACAGAGGACATGCAGGGCCCACTTACGATTTTCTTGGATATGTAAATATCCTTCACAAGTGCTTTACCTTCTAGGTCAAGGAATGTGTGAATATGTCAGTGTCTTTCAAAAATTCCTTTAAAAAATTTGTTTTTCCTTCAACTGGCTGCCTTAGGCAGCCATGAAGTTATATCACCAGCTAGACCCCAAGACTTGACCTTTACTGCCCACCTGCTTGTACTTACTGAGCTTTCCTCCGCATTTTTCCTTAAGCTCTTCTTTCCAGCTTATCTATTAACTCGGGCAAATGGAAAATAAAACTGCCCCTCTGGATATATAGCAACTACACTTACAGTCCTCCAGCTGGCCCAGACCAGTTTTGAGCTTAGCCCCTGTGCAGATGGACCATGGGGTGACCTCTAGAATGAGGACAACTACCTTTACCTCAATACTAAAATCTCCACCCAAGAAGGAGCACAGGCCTCATTAACATAACATACAACGTGTGTATAGGCATGTTTCCTAAAGGTTCATACTTGAGCTTATGCCTACCTCCACATCCAATGACAGGGCTTCCTTATCTATTCATCCTAACCCTAAACAAAAGGAACCCACTCACCCTTGCTGGGGAGCCATGGTTTTGGAAGCCAGTCCACAGTGATCTCTTTATTTACTGCAAATAAAGTTTTCTTTTTGAGACAACTCAATCTGGTGCAGTTTCTGACTCACCAAGGAGTGAACTTGCTTTGGTTTGGTTACAGTTACATAATTACTGCTGATTGTTTTCAAGAAATGCCCTGAGGAATGGGTTTTACCACAGAGTGAGCTCTAAGCCAGGTAAATAACAACTGCAATCACGCTTTTATACTTATAAGGAGTTACAAGAGAGGTCAAATAGTGACAATCTGTGTGTATGGACTTGTTGAGGGGCCTAAAGGCAGGTCTGCCCCCTTCCATGGCTGTCAGGATGCTGTGTTTGCAGCTCTCAGTGCTATCATCTGATGGTTTTCAGGAGTCTTGTGGAGCTCAGTTAAGAGGAGTAGAGGCACGTAACTTGTTAAAAGACCACATAAATCTGCTGTTTTTCCTAAGGTTCCAGTTTTTCTTGAATAAACACTCTTCCAATTGGTTACTTTCCAAATGTCTAAAATGTTAATTTTGACCATCTTATCAGGTTTTTTTAAAAGAGATTTATTTATTTTTATTTGAGAGAGAGAGCATGCATGAACAGGCAGAGGGGAAAAGGGAGAGGGAGAATTTATAAGCAGACTCCCTGTTGAGCAGTGAGCACAACTTGGGGCTTGATCCTAGGACCCTGAGATCATTACCTGAGCCAAAATCAAGAGCCAGGTGTTTAACTGACTGAGCCACCAAGGCGTCCCAGGTTTTTTGTTTGTTTGTTTTTGTTTTTCTTTAGATGGAGAACTGCTTTATTTTCTTATTTATTTATTTATTTTTGGGGGGGGGCTTCCCACGGTGGAGATGTTTATTGACAAGAGCGGGGCTGGGCTGGGCTTCCAGCCTCCACTTCTGGCCAGAGCAAGCAGGAGAGCAGGAGAAGGGGCTCCTTGATGGCGGCACGGGTCGCTGTCCTATGGCTCGGGAACCACGGCTGGAGCCAGCCTCACGCACTCACGCGCTGGGAGCGTACTGTAGCACCAGCCCGTCAAAGTCGTTCTCCTTGGCCTGGTACTCCTTGATGAAAGGGTGGGACCGGTGAGCGTCCTTCAGCTGGGACAGGTAGCGGTTTGTCACCTCAGGGGGCTTGCCCAGGTGCTGTGACAGGACGATAAGGTTGATCAGTGTCTCCGGGTGGCCACTGTCCTTGTCCAGCGCCTCCTGGAGCACGCCTTCAGCGGCCTCCCATCGGCCCTGGGCCATGTGGCAGGCCGCCTGCCCGTTGAGCAGCAGCAGGGTGGATGAGCACTTGTCAGCCATTTCCTGAAAGATGTAGTAGGCATCCTGCAGCTTCTCGCCACCCACAGCCAGATTGACCCATGCGGTGGCCAGCTGGGTGAGGGTAGCGTCCTCGTCCTGGTCCTGCATTTTCTTCAGCTCCTTCCGGGCAAGGTCTAGGCGGTCCAGCTTCAGCAGGATCTGCACGGTCATGGCCATGCACTCCAGGCTGTCCCCCTGGTGCAGGGCACGCAGGGCTGCATCTGGGTTCTGGTCGTGAAAGTAGATGGAGGCAGCCATCAGCAGGAAGGTGGTGTTGGTCACATCCACGCTCCTGCTCATCTCCCGGTCCAGCTCAGCCACAATTGAGTCCCTCCGGCTGTCGTTGGCCAGGTACTCAGCGAACATGCGCACGGCCTGGAGCTCAGGGGCCGAGGAGGGCTTGATCTCGTCCAGGACCACACCATACTTCCTCTGTGCAAGGTATGCTCTGTACAGGAAGACATCCCTTTCCACGTCTCTCTCCGGGCTTGAGGGCTTCACCCGCTGCGCCTCGTTAATGCACTGCTGGTAGCTGCCAATGTAGAAGGCATTCTTCACGTCGAACAGCTCGTCCACTTCCCCGGAGCCGCCGGAGGCCGGGCCGGGAGCCGGAGGCGCCATAGCGCTGTGGTCCCAGTTGCTCCTGCTTTATTTTTTTTTAAGATTTTATTTATTTATTTGACAGAGAGAGAGACAGTGAGAGAGGGAATATAAGCAGGGGAAGTAGGAGAGGGAGAAGCAGACTCTCTGCTGAGCAGGGAGTCCCAGGACCCCAGGATCATGACCTGAGCCAAAGGCAGACGCTTAACGGCTGAGCCACCCAGGTGCCCCTGGAGAACAGCTTTATAGAGATTCTCCATAGTCCCAGAGGTACCACCCTAAGCCATTCGCAGAAGGCCATTAATTTTTCTCAAGATGCTCATTTCAATACTAA
This sequence comes from Callorhinus ursinus, assembly GCF_003265705.2. Lineage (NCBI taxonomy): Eukaryota > Metazoa > Chordata > Mammalia > Carnivora > Otariidae > Callorhinus > Callorhinus ursinus. Next base: position 10,216,649 of record NW_027397073.1, on the reverse strand, counting down.
GTATTTTAAAATTATTTCCATCATTTTTCCTAATTGTGGTCTGATTTTTGAACCACAGGATATTTATATGAACCTAGGTTCTCAAAACTATAACCTCATTTGCGGGCACATTATTTCATATACAAGCCTTGTTTCTCACCCAAAGTCCTTTAAGTTTCTCTGCAGGTAATTTTGAAATATGAGGAGGCGGATAATCTAATTATCCCTCCACCACCCTGAAATTTACAAAGCCAACATGAATTCAAAACTATTCATGAACTGAATATCTCATAGAGAATAGATTATTGAACTATCAAATGGATCATTTGAAGTAATTATGAAGCATCATTATCCAGGAAACAAGCTGCATGTTTAAAGTTACTTTGAAAAAATACTACTGTCTGCATGATTAATGACAACAAATTTGTTGTTTTTCAAAACTGACAATTAGTACAGAGGTCAATAGATAAAGAAAACATTTTGTTTTAGGACCAACTGAGTCTTAAAGACCGTAGAAAATACTATATCAAGCCTTATTTGGTTTGCTCACTTGAAATTTGGATATATGTAAATACACATATACATATATATGCACACACAGTACACATATATTCATACATGTACATATCTAATATACATGTCTAAGTAAATATATATAATATATAGAGTAAATATATATAACATATATACATGAAAAAATATTTATATTTACTTCACAAGCTTAGTAATCTGTGTGCAAAAAACCTACTAAATCTTGTCCATTTAGGAGCTGTATACTACTGTGTAGGAATAAGTACCATTTTATTATCTAAAGCATTTTTACTCAATTTCACATGCTTTTATTAAAAAAAAGAAGAAAATCCCCAAAGAATGGAAATAAAAAAAAAAGAAACAAGAAATTTTCTTTATCAGAAGGAATTGGAAAATGTCCCAAGCTATGCTAGAGAAGTTATAAAAAAAATACTGTGGACAAACTATATTCTGTTATATAATCAGCATTTATGTAGACATATGACACAACTAATTTCATTTATATGGATATATCCTTATATAATTTTCAGTCATTCATCATTAGAGTTGTTTCTCTGAATTTATATTATGTCTCTCTTTCTGGTCTTCCCCAGTCATGCCCTTACTAAAAGCTAGATAAGAGCTCCCAGATTGAATACTAAGCAAATCCACATTTAATTACCATAGCTGAAGGGTTTGTTACTACTGTAAACACCACTTGGTAACTTTTAAATTGTACTGTAATAGGTTGTGTTGGTTTAGTTTCCCTTGTCTATTTTCCTTGTGTTTATTTTGTATCTGACATTAAGAACATGCTTTATCTTTTAGCTGTCTAGCTACCTAAACCCAGAATACAGTTATGACAGTCCTCATAGGCACTAATTCTCAGATTATGTTCTCTTAAGATCCCACTAAAATATCTTATGGACTATCACACCATTGGTGACTATCAACGTGGGTAATGATCTACAGCCCCACCTCTGCATCAATCAGAGCATCTAACTTTTATCTTTTTGCATATTTGGTTCTAACTCAAATGTCACTTGAAAAATGAAGAGAAAAAAAGCAGAGAAGAAAGGAGGAGAAACAACTACTTGGCCAATTTCATAGAAACAAAACTTTGAATAAAGCAAACACATATACACACAACCGTAATTTATTTGCCTCAATAATGCCTTATTTTCCTTTCTGAAGGCTCTGAAACTTTTTTCTATTTCTCTTAACTATATGGTGCCCAAGGAAAAACCATTAGGAAAAACATCCTAAAGAAAACAACAAACCCCTTTGTTTACAGCCTTTCCTGTTTTCACATTTCAGATTTTCCTTTTAGCCCCAAAGCAAAAATGTGGGAAACAAAACAAAACAAAACAAAACAACATGCTTTTAAATGCTTCCAGTTTAGATTCATACCAAAAGTCCTTAATGATTTCTTGGCACTACATAAAAATTTTGGAATCAATTCGTGATGGCTTTGTATAATTTAATTTTGTGCAACAAATTTGTCCAGCAAAGATAACAAGAAAATATTTTAACACCATTTACTGCTATGTCAACTCATTTCTATACACTCTGTACCTAGTTCTTTCATCAGAGTTGGCTTGGCAATGCATCATACAAATAGTGCAGATAGATCTTAGTACAGTCAGTATACTTATTTATTCATCCAAAATTGAATTTCCATTTGCCTACCTGAACTGTCATTCTCTGTTTCCATTTACTTGGGAGTTTCCCAAAATTGACTTTGTTCTCTGGCTTTTTGTATTGGCTTCTGCCCCTCCTGCTTGTTTAGTGACTTATTCAGATTTTATTATCTGCATTACAAAATTCAGTCACCCTATTCAATTCATGATCTTTCCACATATCTTGATCTTCATATTCAACAAAGTAGATACTGGTTCAACAAAATAAATACTGATCATGTCTGCCTTATGAGATGCTCTGCAGCAGAATTAGTTTGTGTTTCAAGTAAGAAAATGGGTGATGGAAGGACCATGTTCTATAAACAACAATAGTAAACCCAAAGTACAGCACATCACCTATAGCTTCCAGAGCTGGGACTAATCTACTGTCGAGCAATTAATGACACTTCAAGATCCGTATTGGTCACGGTTACTATTTCTAGTGGAAATGAAACTCACGAGGCTCCCACTAATTTGCACTTTTTAACTATTGCAAGATGCATATATATCCTCAATTCAAGTCATAGAAATCACTTAAGAGATGGCAAATACTATTACAGAGGAAATCTAGTGATAAGTTTCCCTATTCTAATAACCAGAAAAATTATGGAATTTCTTTCTGGGCTCCTGGACTTCCTATAGAGTTGAGAGATCTGTCCTTAATATTGGATCAAATTTGGAAAACACTGGCTGTCAAGAAGGAGTGGCATTAGCAAAGTATGTATCTGTATTTTCATTTTCAGTGAAAAAAATTAATATAATGAGGTTTAAAAATAATCTTGATTTAGGGGGAAAGAAAAGAAGAAATGTTTGTGATAAACTCCCTGGGATTTCCAGGGCTGTTAAAATTACCAGGATTCTCTCAACTTATTTTTTTCTGTTAAAAGTTTACTTGCATGAAAAACAAACAAACAAAAAGAATACCTGTTTGTATTCCCTGCTTCTATGAAACAAAACCCCTACCCCTCCCAGAACCCCAGAACCTTACCTTCCAAAACAGAAGTATGTGGAAAGGCACATGGAAATAGTTTACATCCAGCTGATTAAAATTCATATTGACTCTTTGAACATGGAATTAAATTCCAATGTTTGTATGAAAAACCATCTGTATACTCTATAGGAGCCCATTTTAGAAAAAGGATTAAGAACTGTCTGTACAGCAACCATGGTTGGTTTGGTAAGATCAATATTCCATGCAGAAAACATTTAATTTGCTTCCCAAAACCATAATGCACACTTTTTCATGAGGCTGGCACATCTGTTCCTAATTAGGCTGTAGTATATGAGAGACCTTTGATCTTTGGGTAATAGCATAAAATAAACAGAACGAATATCTTAATTTTCTATGAACGTATTTAATAGCAAAGATGCAAATAAAGCTTTAACTGAATTTCAGAAAAGCAAACACTTGGAAGTTGACTAAAGAACCATATAATTATCAATACCTGAAGGAAAGTACAAGTGGAATGGGGATTTGCAGGGTCAAGAAGAGAGTAACCAGGACTTTAAAGAATACTATGGATTGGTTGGAAGTCAGGCTCTAGAAGAAACTAAAATACAAAAATACATGGTGCAGCCTAAAAATTCCCCAACCATTACTCTTCTCCGACCTTGGAATTTTCAAAGAAGTCAGAGTAGAGCAGTGTTGGCAAAAAGAATAAATCTTTAATCTCCCACATTAACATGGTTCTTGGTTTCCACATAAATAAACAAAGTGTGGTAGATTGATTCAATGGAATATTCTTCAGCTATAAAAAAGAATGAAGGACGAGCTATACCACAGACAAGCCTTAAACATATTATTCTGCATTAAAGAGGTCAGTCAAAAGACCACGTGCTAAGTTATTCCATTTGTATGAATTTTTTTAAAAGGAAATCTATGAAGAGTCTATAGAAGGAAAATATGTAAGTGCCTGCTAAGGACTGGGTGTATATGACACAGGGGAATGATACCAAAGAGATGGAGTTTCTTTTTAAGGTGATGGGTATCTTTAAAATTGACTGTAGTGATGGTGCACATATTTGTGAATATACTAAAAACCACCAAATTTTACATCTAAAATGGGTGAATTGTAGGATATGTGATTTATAACTCAAAGATTTATTTATTTGAGAGAGAGTACAAGCATGAGTAGGGCGAGGGGCAGAGGGAGAGAATCTTCAAGCAGACTTTGGTTGAGCATGGAACACAACATGGGGCTCGATCCCATGGCCCGTGAGATCATGACCTGAGCCAAAACCAAGAGTCAGATGCTTAACCAACTGGGCCACCCAGATGCCACTAATATGTGAATTATATCTCAAAGCTGTTAAAATTGATATCTCCTGTTATTTTAAAAAGATTATCCAGCATATAAGACCAAATTTCAACAATTTCAGTGGTAACTAGGAAATACTGAAGGGAAAAATCAAGAAGAAAAACAAAGGTCAATAAAGAGTACTGATTATAAATATACTAACATTTGCAAAAAAAAGTAACTTTAAAATAAGTGTTATGAATATATTCAACATAGTACTGACAGTCATAACTGAAATAATCAGAAAATAAAAAAAATAGTTTTCTAGATATATCTCCTCAAACAAGGGAAACAAAAGCAAAAATAAACTATTGGGATTACACCAAAATAAAAACCTTTTGGATGGCAGATGAAACCATCAACAAAACAAAATGCAATCTCCTGAATGGGAGAAGATATTTGCAAAGATGTATCTGATAAGAGGTTAATACTTAAAATACATAAACAACTTATATAACTGAACACACACACACAAAAAATAAAATCCAATTTAAAAAATGGGCAGAGGACCTGAATAGACATTTTTCCAAAGACATACAAATGACCAGATACATGAAAAGATGCTCACATCACTCCTCATCAAGGAAATGATAACCCAACGCCAATGAAGTATCACCCTACACCTGTCAGAATGGATAGAATAAAAAAGACAAGAAATAACAAGTGTTGGCAAGGATGTGGAGATAAAGGAACCCTCATTCACTGCTGGTGGAAATGAAAATTGGTGCAGTCACTGTGGAAAAAAATAGGGAGATTCCTTTAAAAATTAAAAATAGAATTATCACATGATCCAGTAATTACATTAAAGGATATTTACCCAAAGAAAATGAAAACACTAATTTGAAAAGATATATGCAGTCGTATGTTTATTACAGCATTATTCACAATAGCCAAGATATGGAAGCAACCCAAGTGTCCATCAATTGATGAATGGATAAAGACATGACGTGTATGTATATACACAATGAAATATCACTCAGCCATAGAAAAGAATGAGATCTTACTGTTTATGACAACATAGATGGACCTAGAAGGTATTATGATAGGTGAAGTAAGTCCGTCATAGAAAGGCAGTATGTTTTCATTCAAAGGCATATGGTTTCATTCATATGTAGAGTTTAAAAAAACAAAGAAAAAGACAAAAAAAAGAGACTCTTAAATACAGAGAACAAACTGGTGGTTGCCAGAGAGGAGACAGGTGGGGAGATGGTTGAAAAAGATAAGGGGATTAAAAATATGCTTATTTTAATAAGCACTGAGTAATGTATGTCTAAAATGTTGAATCATTATGGTATACACCTGAGATTAGTAGAACATTAATATAATATATATGTTAATTATACTTTAATAAAAATATAAATATATAATTTAGAGGATATTACTATAATGGCTGAAGAAATGGGAAGTTTAATGGAAAAGGTAAGAAAACTAAAAAAAATGAAATTGTAGAAGTGAAAAATGCAAATGTCAAATTTAAAAAATGATTAACCTGAGAATGGATATTATAGACAAATAAATCAATGAAATTGAAAACATGTCAACAGGAAAAAAAATATGAATTGAAGAAAAAACTGTAGCTAAAAAGCCAATTAAGTAGAGATATGTAACTCAAAATAATTGATTAGTCAACATAAAGTTCCAAGGAAAAAATTCAACCCATATCATACTCCATTAAATGTAGGTTAATTAAGCCCCTGATTCTAAAGCAGAAATTTTCAAATTAGGTGAACATAAGACATGATGACCTGCTGTTTACAAAGGCACACTTTAAAAATAAAGCCAGATGGCAAAGTTCAGGAGGAAGAAATAACATGTAAACACTAATGAAGATAAAACACGTGTGGCTTCATTATTACATGATTTCATGAAAAGACATATTAATGGATGAAAAAAGGGACATTTCACGACAGAAAGATTAATTTAAGAAAATATAATTCTATATGTGAATGCCAATAAGAGTTCAAAATTAATGGAACAAAATCAGGTGAATTTAGGAGATAAATAGTTTGATGATTTTTTAACATTCTCTTGAGCAACTGATAGAAGAACTAATATGAATGTAGGATGTTGAATAGGCTATCAACTAATGAAACCTAATTAGCATATACAGAAGGATACATGAAACAACTGCTGAGCACAAATATTTTCCTAAGTGTACATGAAAAATTCACCAAAAATGTTATAAAAAAAGTCTCAATAAACTTTAAATTATGGAAATAAGATATTTCAGGAATTAAAAATCCTTGATAAATATTATATCTAGAACCCCCCATATTTGTAAATTAAGCAAAATAATCTTGAAATAACTGAGTAACTAAAAACATAAGAAAATAGGAAATATTCTAAACTGAATAAAAACACAGTACATAAAAATGTCTGAGCATATATAATTTTTCTAACTTTATAAGTATATTTAATGAAGAAATGTCTAAAATTATGTAGAAGTTCCACCTTATTTAAAAATATACAGTATATTAAACCCAATATATAGAAATAAAAATAGAAGAATTTTAAAAAGTGATAAAAATCAGCAAATCTAGAAGTTGGTCCTTTAAAGATATAAGAAAATTGATAAACCTCTAAAGTCAACTAGTCTAAGAAAAGGAGAAAAAATTACAAATATCAGGAATGACAAGAAATTACAGCTCTTCTAGCAAAGCTGAATGAAGAACTATCATGAACAACTTTCCATGAATGGGCAATACAACCCAGTTGACAAGTTACTTTTTTTCTAAAAACATAAGTTGGAAATTATTTTAGGAAAAATTGAAGAGCAGAATAATTCTTCATGTTTAAAAAATATAATCTGTAACTACAAATTTCACAAACAATATCCAAGCCTCAGATGCCTCCAATGATTAATTGTACTTAACATCTATCGGGGGGGGGGGAAGTACCCACTTTTAGAAATCAAAGACTTTTTTTTTTTTTAACTCTTTCAACTTAATTTTTTTTTAAAGATTTATTTATTTATGAGAGAGAGAGAGCGAGCGAGCACACAAGCAGGGGAAGTAGCAGGCAGAGGGAGAAGCAGGCTCCCTGCTGAGCAGGAAGCCTGATAAGGGACTCAATCCCAGGACCCTGGGATCATGACCTGAGCCAAAGGCAGACGCTTAACCAACTGAGCCACCCAGGCGTCCCAACAACTTATTTCTTAACTCCTTTTTAATGCCAATTTTTTAATTAAAAAATTTTAAATTATTTAAATAATTAGATTGAACTTCACAAGACATTACAAGAAAATTAGTGTATAACACCTCAACTTAGACACCAAATGTATTTCTATACAAATCAAGACCAAATGTGTCTTATCACAACACAAAGTATCTCTGCATAATTCACCACTAACAAAAAACCATTACATGCTCACCTGATTACACACAAAAACCTTTAACAAAATCAATACACGTTTATGATAAAAACTTCGAACAATTTAGGGAAGAACCAATCATCTTCAATAAAAATCATCTGAAAAAACCCACAGCTAGTACCATAACAAATACTGTTCAACGAAATAATTTAAGAAATAAAAGACACAAGAATTAAAATTGCCATTATTCATAGGAAAATTAATTCTGTACACAGATAAGCCAAGGAATTGTATAAAAATCTACTTTAAGTGATTTATCAAGGTAAGGAACACAAAATCAATATAATAATTACTTGTTTTTCTATTTACTAGCAACAAAAACCTAGAAAATTGAATGCAAAACAATGTCTTTTGTACTAATGCCAAAATTGTAATTTTAGAAATACATTTGCCAATGATGTGCAAGACCTTTTCCCTGAGAAGTACAAATATTGTAAAGTATAATTTAAAATGATCTAAATCAGGGTTTGGCAAAATATAGCTTACAGACCAATCTGGCCCATTGCCTGTTTATGTATGGCCCACAAACTGAGACACTGTTTTATATTTTTAATACGCTATATATATATATCACTAAATCATTTAATATATCATATATATATTTTAATGATATAGATAAGTCATTTATATATATCATATACATATGTGACACACGTGCACATACATATGTGCTTACGACTGAGAGGACATGTGTCCCACAAAGCCTAAACATTTAATAGTTTACCCTTTATAGAAAAATTTGCCAACTCCTGGTTTAAATAGAAATATATACCATGCTCATGGATTTTATGACCATATTATCAAGCTGTCATCTTTCTTAGCCTGATCTATAGTTTCAGTGCAACCTACATCATATTCCCAGATTTTGTTTGCCTTTGTAGAGATTACCATATATTTTAGAATAAAATTGCCAATGTAAAAAATCTATATAATATCCTCTCCTCCCAAATCTTGAAAAGGAACAAGTTTGGAGGACATTTTTAGGGTCCCTAAAATCTTTTATATCTTGATTTGTTGGTTTTAATAAGCATATATATTTATCAAAGCTTAAACCGTGTTAAGATCTATGCTTTGCACTCTGTAAAATATATCTTAGTCAATGAGAGAAAGACGTAAAAGAAACAGAAAGTTGACTAAAAAAAAAAAAAAAATGTTCCTGAAACAAACTTTAGGGACTCAAACCCCATTTACATCAGCAAGGCAGGTGAAAAAAGTATAACTTACTGAAAACTTGGCTTATTTCAATAACAAAGGAATGTTGTTTAGACTGTGAAATATCTTTTCCAGGGCTGAGTTGCATCAGCACTTGAAATCTGGTTATGTTAATCCACTTGTTCTTGTGCAAAGTTGCTTTGGCTAGTCTAGGTCTTTTGCATTTCCCTGTGAGTTTTAGAATCAGCTTGTAAATTGCATTAATAAAGCGTGCTGGGATTTTAACTTTGAACACCTTGCATTTATAGATGAAATTGGGGAGAATCCTGATTACGTTCTAACATAGAGTATCTCTCTTATTTAGGTTTCTTGTAGTGCTTTTCAGTAATGTTTTGTAGTTTTCAGTAGAGAGCTATTACATATTTTTTCAAATTTACTCCTAGGTATTTTAGATTTTCAGTAGTAATGAAAATAATACTTTTATTAATCTCAGAATCATTGCTACTTTATAGCTGTGCATTTACTTTTATACATTGATCCTGTGTTCCACAACCTTGCTAAACTCCCTGAGAAATCATAATAGTTTGTACATCCCCTAAGATTTTTAATTTTATACATGAGTGCATGTATGTTCATGTATGTATGTTAAGAGAGATTAAATACCAATTTTTAATATGCATTATTGGCCTTCTTCCTCTCCTTCTGTAATTGTCACATGCCTTTTAGTAAGTGATTCTTACCAAAGGCCTAAAGAACCCTATCCCAGCCGTGGTTCTTTAAACTCTCATTAATTCACTTTGGGCAAAGTGGTTTGACGACTGACAAATTTACAATGCCTTTATATTACAGAGTGTGAATGACTGTACATCAAAAATGTCCTCACAATCCTAGATCTATAATGCTGTATTTTCAGAAAAATTAAGTGAGATCAGAAACTACCTAGAATAAAAAGATAATGGGGATTTATTCAGTGCTCTTTCTTACATGCACTGTGCACATACTTCAAATGGTGGCTAATTGAGAAGCTGTCAGCTTCAACTTTTATGTACTCTTCAAATAGGACTGTATGCTTGAGTTTGGAATTTTTAGCATGGATTTGTTTTCATTTGTGTAGAATATGTGGCCTGACCAAACTATGGAATAGGGTACTCATCCATTCATTCAACAGATATTTGAGTGCCCACTGGGTTCAAGACTGGTCAAGTAGCTGACTTTCATCAAATTAATTTTTTACTCAATGAGAAAAAATTTTTTGGGAATATGCATGCACATTTGTTTGTTCGCCTGAATACTAACACAACAGCCCAGTAGCTCAAATTTTCAATGACAAAATTAGATATAATTATCCGCTGCCCCCTATATATCCAGTTTACCATTTAAAAATAAATCACCTTGCCAGATTCTTTACAAGACAGAGAAATAAAGAAAAAATAAAGTATTAATTTTTACCATCCTTTCATGGACCACACCCATGCTTCCTCCATGTTTGGAGCAAATCCCACCGTTCATTTCTGTACTTGTTTTGTTACAGAAGTTGTTAAACTAAGAGGTTGAGTCAAATGTTATGTGTCATCTTTAGTGTCCCTTATTACTCGTTCTTTCCCTGCAGTCCCCTCTCTTTACACACCCACTCACAACCAAAGACAATAAATATGACATTACTCTGAAAAAATTAGACGAATCAGAAATTCACTTCAAGATACAGAATGCAATGGAATAATCAAGAATGATGTAGAGACACTGAGTTACATTATTTATCTGAAAAAAATATTGACTGAAAACAATCATGAGAAAAATTACCTAAAAATATAAAATCTAAAATTCCTAGTATTTTTCTGTAAGCATTAATTTCATTTGAAAATAACTTTCTCATATATAACCCTTCTTGACGGAAGGTTTTAAAATAAGTTAGCATATTCAAACAGAAACAAAAATCTTATATATGATCCAGTTCTGATTTTCTCATTTTACAGAAAAGGTAACAGAGGTCCAGAGAGGTTAAACAATATGTCCAAGGTTACAAATCTAATAGTTTTAAAGAGCTTTGGGTTAACATTTTATTAATAATTTTGTGTAAAAAATAATCAAGAATACATGTAAATCATTTGAATTCCAAACATTTGAAGAATTGTAACACCTTTCAAACATAAAATACATTATGTGGTATTTAAAACTGATGAATGATCTCACTAATAAGCTATATGTGTGGTGGGGGTCGGGGGGTGGGGAGTGGTGAGGAGGAGTTCAGGAATAGCAGTGAGCATCAGAATGTCCTGAACTTCATTTGTTTTAGGAGATGATTGTACCGATCTTTCAAAATATTACATCAAGTTTAAATCACAGCAATCTTGGAGGATAAAAATATATCTTGTCAGAGTTACTAGATGTATTGGATTTATCACAATTTTTTACTGACTGCTTCTACTGATCCAAAAATTGAAATGACTCATTAAAAAGTAAAACAATTTGACTCAAGATTGTTAACTACCATATGGTAGTAGAAGTAAAAAAATTTTTTTCTAGGAGATTCTTATACATATCATTATGTGTCTATGGCAGTGGGGCAACTATATTTTAGAGAAAAGAAAATTGTTGTGGATTAACCATATTTCATTCTATTGTTAAGTAACATTTATTTATTTTATAATCACCAAACAGATCCCACCTTGCAGATACTGAAAACTAATAAATACATTGTGGAAGATTTTTCAAAAATATAAAATTGCTTTTGAAGTGGTACTATTTTTCCCTTTCAACTTAACTGGATTACTTCTCTTCTAGAAAATATTTTTATGTAGTAGAGGATGATATATTGAAAACAAAACAAAATTAAGCACATTTATTTGGACCAGGAAATATGTTGAGAATATGATATGCTTCTAAGTAGACACAGATTTTCTGTTCTTGTTACTAAACACAACTAAAAACCATACATTATAAGCAATATAAGAAACTTTGAAAGGTGAGAAGACAGTAAACCAACTAGAAATATCCAAAACCAAAGAACAGGTGATATGTTCCCAGGTTTCCTTTTGTGTCATAAATGCTACTTATTTTAATGTTATATTTAAACCTGAAGAAATGGTCAACCTAGAAATGCCAATGGGCACACACAAAAATAATGAAAGCCTGCCATCTCTAGCCACATGAGGAAGAAAGGGGCTGCCCCTTGTATAATATCCTTTAATGGCATAAAATTTTTAGACAATAATTCAGACAAGCATCGCAGAAGAGAATTGCTTTTAACTCCACCTATGCCCACAAAGAGTCAATGGAGAGCCTAGACTTCCAACCTCATGAGGATGTAATAAGGCACCTATCTTGTTTGTGCCAAGTCAAGTAAGGAGCCAGGGGTTCAGTCACCATTGACTCATAACCTCCCCATACCTAGTGGGTGCCACACTTGAACTCAGAACTAACACCCTCACTCAGCAATAAATGAAGAACCTCCCCACTTAGGGGTCAATAGAGGGCAAGTGGGAAAACTGCAACCATCTCCATCTGGCAATAATGATAGAGCATCTCTCTTTACCCTCTTCCACCACAGCTGACAAAATAAGCCAGATAAAACAAAATATTTAAATAAGATTCAGAGTCTCATAATATGAAAATGCCATTTCATTTGAAAACTGGTTTCATACCAAGAACCAGGAAAACTTTAAACTGAACAAACAAAAAAACAAAACTAAAAAACAGACGTCAACATCAAGATGAGAGATGTTAGAATTATCTGACAAAGGTTTTAGAGAAGCCATGATAAAATACTTCTATAAGCTATTATGAACATTCTTTTATTTATTATTTTTTTATTTTTATTTATTTATTGCCGTGTGTGAGTGAGGGGAGGGGCAGAGGGAGAGACAGAATCTCAAGCAGACTCCATCTTGAGCCTGATGCAGGGCTCCATCCCATGACCCTGATAACATGACCAGAGCTGAAACCAAGATTCGGACACTTAACCAACTGAGCCACCCAAGCATCCGCTAGTATGAACATTCTTGAAACAAAATATAGAAAGCCTCAGTAAAAGAATAGTGAATCTCAACACAAAAATGAAATGGAAATATCAGAAACATGAAAAATATAATAACTAAAATAAAAAGCTGTGGTTGAGCTCATCAGTAGACTGAGGATGACATCAGGAGTGCAATATCAAAGGACAAAGGAAATAATCAGTAAATTAGAAGAGGAAAAAAAATAATCAATATGAAAAGAAAATAAATTTAAAAAAAATCTAAGGCTAACAAAATTCTAACATTTGTATAACTGGGGGTCTTAGAAAGCATGGGGAAAGAGGATGAGGCTAAAAAAAAGTAATTAAAAAAATAACGGCTGAAAACCTTTACAAATCAGCAAGAAATGTAATTGCAGATTCAAGAAACTGAACAAATCCCATAAAGGATCAACCCAAAGAAATCCAAGTCAAGACACACATTAGACTTCTGAAAACTGAAGACAAGGGAAAAATCATGAAAGCAACCAGAGAAAAATAATCGCTTCACTACAGGAGAAAAAGAAGATGGATTATAGCGGCTTTGAAGGCCAGAAGGAAGTAGCCTCCACTTGATAGGTCTTAAGTACTGAAAGAAGATGATCAATCCAAAATCTTATAACCAGTGAAAGTATCCTTCAGAAATTAAGAAATCAAGACTTTCTCAGATAAAAGAAAATAAAGGTACTTAGTTACAGCAGATACACCATAAAAGAACGACTAAATAATTTCTCTAAACAGAAAGGCAACAGTAAAGAATCTTCAAACAGCAGGAAGAAAGGATGTAGTAAGCAAAAATATGAGGGAAATACACTAGGCTTTCCTTCTTTTGAATTTTCTAAATTATGTTTTGACAGTTGAAGTAAAATTAATGATGTCAGATGTGGTGCTAAATGCAAGTTTATACTATAAATACAGGCGGATGAATGGATGTAAAAAGATTTCTAGCTTACTCAAATTAGTACAGTTGGAAACACTGTAGGTAAATAAAAATTGAATTGTGAAAAATGTTCAGGTCAAAGGAAGGAAGAAAAACACATGAACAGAAGAAGTTAAAATTGTTTTTAAAAAGTTAAACACTAACATATCAATGATTACTTTAAACATAAATGACCTAAATAAACAAATGTAAAGTGGATTTAAAGACATGACCCAAATAAAAGGGCTCTACCAAAAATTCACTTCAAATATGATATAGGTAGGTGCCCTAAGTCTACTCAGGATTCCATAACAAAATACCACAGCCTGGAGAGCTGAAACAATTGTTTTCTTACATTTTTGGAGACTGGAAGTCTAAGATCAATATGTCACCCAAATTGGTATCTGGTAAGAACACTCTTGGATCGCAGACAACTCCTTTTCTGTTCTCATATGGCCTTTTCTTAGTATATGATGGAAGAACAGAGGCAGGGAGAGAGATCTTCCTCCTCTTACAAGGTCACCAATCCTATTGGATTAGTGTTTGAACCGTCAGTATGTCATTTAACCTTGATTACTGGATAAAAACCGTACTTCCAAATACAACCATACAAGGGATAAAACTTCAACCTATGAATTTGAGGGGACACATTTCAGTATACAGCAGCAGATTAATGTAAAATGAATGACCAACAAAGTATATTGCACAAACATTAATAAAAGGAAAGCAAAGGTAGTATTAATATTAGATAAAAATTCTAGCAACAAAAATTGCCAGAGAGGGATTATATAATAAGTGTGAATCCACCAAGAAAATATGGCAATTTTATGTGTATATGCCCCAAATATCAGAGCTGCAAAATATTTAAAGCCAAAACTGATAGAACTGAAAAAATAGACAAGTCCACAATTATTGTTGAAGATTTTGACCCCTATGTAACAAATGGTAAACAAAAGATCATCATGGGATGAACACATCTCAACTCATTTTATGAAACTAGTGTTATAAATGAAAACTACAGACTCATAACCTTCATATAGATAAAAACATTTTAATAAAACATTAACAAATAGAATTCATCAATACATAAGAGACTTATACTCCATGACCAAATGAGGTTTATTTCAGAGATGCAAGGTGGGTACAATATTCAAAAAGCAACAAAAGTAATCCATCATATTAGCAAGATAAAGAAGAAAACCATAGGACCCTATCAGTGAGAAAGTCATTTGACAAAATTCAATGCCCATTTATGGAAAAAATTTTCAGAAAAATAGGAATAGACAGTAACTTCAACTTGATAAAGTACATCTAAGAACAACCTAGGGCTAACATACCGAATGGTAAAAGACTGAATGCTTTCCTCTAAGATGAGGAACAAAATGAAGATGTTCACTCTCATTACTTTAATTCAAAGTAGTGTCAGAAATTCTGGCACTGGGGCAATAAAAGGAAATAAAAGGAATACAAATCAAGAAGAAATAAATCTGTCCCTATTCTCATATGATTGTCAGCATAGAAAACACCAACAAACCTACAAACAGAATTAATGAATATGCTCAGCAAGGTATTAGAATACAGAGTCAACATAAAAATGTATTTATATATTCTAGCAATGAACATGTGTAAGCAGAAAAAGCTACAATGTCATTTATAAATGACATTTATATAGGTACAAATCTAATAAACGTGTATAGAGCCTCTATGCTAAAAACCATGTAATGCTGAAGGAAAAAGTCAAAGAAAATCTAAATAAAAAGAGATACTATTTTCATGAACTGAAAGACTCAGTAAAGATGTCAATTGTCCTCTAATTGATACACAAGTTTAACAAAATTGTATTAAAAGTTCATTAAGCTGCACCTGGGTGGCTCAGTCCTTAAGCGTCTGCCTTTGGCTAAGGTCATGATCCCAGAGTCCTGGGATCAAGCTCCTCATCAGGGTCCCTGCTCAATAGGGAGTCTGCTTCTCCCTCTGTCCCTCCCCACACTCAAGCACTCTCTCTCTCTCTCTCTCGCTCTCATGCTCTCGCAAATCAAATCTTAAAAAAAAAAAAACTAAGACAGACATTCTAGACAGTCAAGATATATTCAAGATTCTAAAATTTGCATGTAAAGTCAAAAATAGCTACAATTTTGAAAAAATAAAGTGGAAGAAAACAGTCTATCCAATTTCAAGACTAATTATATAGCTGCAATAATCAACACTGTGTGGTATTTACAGAGATACATACATAGAGATCATCACTGGGACAGAATTAAGAGCCAGGAAACAGTTCCACACAAATAAGCCCAACTGATTTTGACACAGGTGCAAAAGCATTTCAATGGAGAGAAGCAACTGTATATTTTAACTTCTAAATACTTTTGTCTCATTTATCCAAAAATATACCAATGCCTTATTTCACATTACTACTTGCTGGCAACAGTACCTGTTCTGTGCTGCTCTCTTAAAATCCATCATTTTCATTATGAAATCTCTGCTCCACTACCACCTCATCAGTTAGAGCTTCTAATTCCTCCAAAATGGAATCCCTCCCATGTTCTGTTCCCCTATATTCTTTTTTCCACATTTTTCTTCCTGTTAGCAGCTACTGACATAGATCTTTGTCTTCCCCAACTCAGTGTAAACTATGGAAGATAAAGAACTTTCTTTTGTTGATTGGTCTATCCCTCTAGTGTGTAGGGTGTGCCTGGCATGTAGTGAATGCTTCACACATGCTTCTTGAATGAATGTCACCTAGAAGCCCAGTTGTTTACTACAGGGTTGAAGCTACAATAACAAAACTTGAATGGCAACACTGCTCCTGATAAAAAAGGATGATATAAGGACTCATGTGCAGAATCTGGCCCTCTTGCAAATAATCACTTGAAGTTAAAGAAAACTGATAATCTATTGTATTAATGAGATTATCTAAAGTCATTTCTAGATTTTAAAAAAATAACATCTTTAAGTTAGCCATAAAATTTTCAGCCATAAAATTTTCATTTGGTCGTAATCCATTTATTTGAAAATGTTTGGTAATTCTTGGTTTCTTCATGAAGAACTTAGTATCGATGGGATCTTAACTTTGACTTGATTGTTTTTCATATTGATAGCATATATTTCTTTCTAAGGATCTTAGCTTTTAGGAAAGATGAAGGAATGAAGGGTCCTGAGTCAGGGGGACATTGTAATTATAAAAGTAATTGCAGGTATGGTTGACACAGTTATTCAAGATTTATAATGAAAAAAAAAACCCCACAAAACCCCACCTTCATTTTATTTCTTACTGTTTGAAAACTTTGGGTCAAAAGTTGTGCTCCCAGGGTGCTTGGGTGGCTCAGTTGGTTGAGCCTCTGACTCTTGATTTTGTTTCAGGTTATGATCTCAGGGTCAAGAGATGGAGCCCCATGTCAGGCCCTGGGCTCAGCACAGAGTCTGCTTGAGATCCTCTCTCCCCCTCTGCCCCACCACCTCACACTCACTCACTCTCTCTCTCTCGAAAAAAAAGTGATACTCCTGCAAACAAGTGAATATTTCCTAATTTTCAGTGATAAATGAACAACACCCAGTTTTGTGTTTGCCTTACTCTATCTTCATACTGATATAAAGATATTTTTGTATTTTCACATTTCAAAAGAAAATTAAGAGTTGAAAAATAGTACCATAGATATCTGATGCAAGGAAGTTAGTAGAGTATGACAAAAAACCTGGAATTTACTGTTAGCTTTGATGAGTTATTTTCTTTCTAGCTTAGCTTCCTATCAAATCATACATAATTTCAAAAGTCATCTTGAAGTTAAAAATGCACCAAAACACTATATAAATGTATGGACAAGAGTATGTTCCTACAGTCTTAAATCCATCCAAATTCTAATTTAAAATATTATTTTCATGATAATCTGAATAATAGATTCAGCTGTTGCTATGGTCTAAATGTTTTGTCACTCCCCTCAATCCTAATAGATTGTGATTGTATTAGAAGATGGGGCCTTTAGGGGGTGCTTAAGTCATGAGAATGGAACTTCCATGAATGGGATTAATGTTCTTACAAAGGTGGTTCCAGAGAGTTTGCTAGTCCCTTCCACCATGTGAAGATACAACAGGAAGTCTGTAACCTGCAAGAGGGCCCTCACCCAATTATACCAGCACCTTAATCTAAAACTTCCAGTTTCCAAAACTGTGAAAAATACATCTGCTCTTTGTAAATTAGTCAGTCTGTGGTATTTTGTTATGGCAGCCCAAAGAGACTAAGGCAGCAATTTTAAACTTTGGAGTTGATAGTCAAAGGGTATAAAACTTAAGTTTTATAGGATAATTAAGTTCTGGAGATCTACCACACAGCATAGTGCCAATCGCTAACAATACTGCATTGTATACTTAATAATTCCTAAGAGGGCAGACCATTTAAGTATTATGAAATAATTTTTACCAAATTAGGGGGAGGGTGCTGGGCAGAAGGGAACTTTGTGAGTGGATGGATAGGTCTACGGTCTTGATGGTGGTGATGGTTTCCTGGGTGTACACTCATCCCCAAACTCATTGAGTTGTATATGTTAAATATACAAGGTTTTTTTTACATGCCAATCATACCTCAATAAGGTGGCTTAAAAATGTGAATTGTAGCTATGAGATAAAGAACAAAAATTATTAAAGCTCACCTCTTGTTAACTCCTGTATCATAAAAGTTTTAGTCTTCAGAGAAACTTCAACAATGAAAGGAAGCATGTGAATTTTGCGTTTACCTATAGGTATTCAACTCTTGGTGCTTAGGTTCAAGAATAAGAATAGTGGCAGCAGCTATAGTAAGAGAAAGGGAGGAAAAAAAGAAGAAATGTAGAGTGAGGTGGGTCCCTTCCCCCTTCCATTTATGGACTGGATAAAAGGCACGCATGTCTCCTGTGTGAGAGGTAGGAAGTATGAATCTACCCTTTTGCATTTGGCCCTGGTCTGCAAGTGCTGAACAACTGCCAATTTATTAAACTGGTCTCACTGGGCAAGTGAGAAAGTGAACCTAGATGTGTTGGACACATTGACAGTCTTCAGAAACTTGAGGGGAACTCAATACATTTCCTCACCTGTTTCTGGCCTGAGTTTGGAATACTTGAGAGAACAATGAGTCATCTAGTTGCAAGTGGTGCTAAAATCACTATTGAACAGTGGTTTCATGCTGTAAAACTTTCAGTATAGACAAGTAGAGATGCTTATTTATTTTCTCAGGCAACTATCACCGAGACATGGAAAACCTGAACAAGCCAAGTTCAGTTCCTTTCACCAAATTCACCGATTCCTTAGGTACTAATCCTGGCCCTGGGGAGTGATGAGTTTGGTGACAAACAGGCATATTATTCCAAAAGAGTTTTCTGTGCAAACATAGAAACAAGGAATACCTCCCTGAATGTCCCCAGGCAAGCAACTTTCTAAAATAAGTTTACCTAAATGTGATTTTTTTTGGTCTTACACTCTGAGAATTTGACCTTTTTTTTTTTTTTTTTCCATGATGTGAGAAAGAATATTTCACCAATCTTGCACTGGACTGGAAGCTTCTTTTTGAGCTAGGAACTGTGTGTTTCTAACTTTTGTCTCATAGTTTGATATAGACTGAATATTCTACAGGGTTTTATTAAACAACTGACTGAAAACAAAATAAATAAGTAGAATGTATTATTTCTATGATCACTAAAGTATTAAGTGACAACAACACACTAGGATTTATAAACCCTAAAGAATATGTATATGTATAACTGGTTTCAACTTAGAACATGTGTAATTGTACACTAATTTAAATCCACTGTATCCCTATATGAACCAATAAGTCTGTTTACTGTTCAAGGCATTCCAGATCTTCAGGATGAATGCAGTGAGATGTTTCATGATCCTTTCCTCCCCTGTCCTTGTTATAAATAAAATTTAATGAGAAGTTCTTGGTCCTTTAGTGTTTCCAAAAGGACTCTGGCCACTAATTGGCTAAATTGAACAGCCGCCACCTACTTCATTTAGCACAGCATGAATTAAGCAGACTTTGCTTAATAAAAACCTATAATATTTGCAGCAAACTACCTCTAATCAACAGAGCATGCATGATACATTCTGCACATTCAAGTAAACAGTACAGAGTTCAGCAAACTTATTTCAACGGTGAGGAAGAGAAATATTTCCAACCATTTCTATTGGAATAGGAAAGGCACGGTTAATAATAACCTCTGAAACTAAGGGAAAGTTTGTCTTTAATGGATGTGGAGGAAATGACGTTTCACAGTAAAAGTCTTGAGATTCATGCAAAATTAAGCTTGTTTGGCATGGTTTCTCTAAATATACGCCTAGCACATATTAAGGTATGCTTTTTTCTCTTGGCATTCTAAGACTACATTAGGTAAGGGTTTCACATCTCTAAAGGTTTCAGAATAATTTCTTCTTGTGGTAGCCTTAACATAAAGTATTTAAATATATCTCAGTAGAAAATCCCTTAATAGGTGCCTTACCAAAATAGAAGAGGAGTGGGTCATATGTTCCAAGTATAATATGACAAAGTTGAGAGGAGCCCATAGGATAAAAACAACTTGGAATCAGATCCTGAGAATGAAGGACATGCTTTCAGAATATTAGACAATTTGTAATACTCTCACAAGTTTGGTCACTTTCAAAAGAACTAACAGAAATGCAGAGCACACAAGACAATCAGGAGACTTGGAGAACAACACTCAAACTCAACGTCACAGATGCTAACAACATGTAATTTCTTAGGTCACTTCTCACTGTTACTGCCTTTTTTTTTTTCCATTTCATGAGCTTCAGGTTTTTTTTAAATATGTATTTATATCTTAACTGATTTTAATAACAACCTCTAGCCCTTGAAGCCAAGCTAACCATTTTTGGTTTTTTTGAACACAGTTAAGTGAAAAAATGTTAAAGTATGGCTAGGCTTAGAGCATTTCCTCCAGGGAAAAACAAAAAAAAAAAAGCTTCAGGGTTCATATAAAGCAACAAAGGAGAATTTTTAAAAACTATTTAAGCTGCCCCCAACCATTGTTGTTCAATATATTTGGCTGCCCTAACACAACAACAATCTAAAACTAATATAATATGAAACAGTGCTACCCAACGTGGGTGAACATTGTGCTGGCCCAAAGAAAGTGATAGGTCTCCAACAAGGTAAAGGCTGAAGATGAGGGGAAACTTTCAGAGACATTTACAACCATTTAACAAAGTAGTTTTATGTTTACTCAATCTAACAATAAAATCTGGTTTCTACTCTTATGCTGCATTGTGTTGTCAATTGAAAACTGTTTTCAAAATTATTTTTAAAAGGAAATGACTAAGAGTGTGGGGAAAATGGAGAAATCTGTAAGTTTGTTTTAGTAAAAATTAGAAAATTTAGAAAGAGGGAGGTTTGTGAGCTGTTAAAATCGATTACTGTTACTTAATTTTAAAATATTTTGATACTGCCTAATTATCATTATTGATTCTTGGTTATATTCTGTTCTGGACAGTATAGGTATGATTTTAATCCATTTGAATTTATTAAGATTTTTATGACACATTCTGCTTTAGTGAGTATTCTATTTACAATTAAAATATAAGTATTCTGCAGTGGTTGGGTATATTATTCAATAAATGTAAATTGGCTAATAGTTTTGTTCAAATAATCTATACCTATATATAGATTTTCTATTTTTACTATGAATTATTGCAGAAAGTATGTTAAAACCTCCAGATTATGAATTCCAGTTCTGCTATATGTGTGTACTCAAACTAAAGCTAATCCTACCCAATGATAACTATAAACTCTGGTCAAAATAAAAGAACACAGAGCAATAAAACAGCAGTGTAGAGAACAGGTGGATAGTACATACACTATAGGTTTGCACTGGAGCTAAGGAATCCTGAGACTAGAGAACTTGAATCTCCTAATAGGCTACAAGTACAGCTATGCATTATGCAGAGGGAGATATTATCATTATTATACTAGTTAGCAAATACACTTGCCTCCTTAGGGAGAGATACGATCTTCATATTCCAAAGCTATTTGCTATATAAACATCCATGAAAAGAGTTTTAAATACAAACCCTCAGTGTATCTGCTTGTAGGGTTTCAAAATGAAATGAAGAATAGCTAGTTAAATATGATTTTCAGGAAAATAATTTATTTTCATACAAATTTGTCCCCTACAGTATTTATGATACACCTATACTAAAAGTTACTCATTATTTATCTGAAATCCAAGTTTAAGTGAGCATCTTCTACATTTATTCACCAAAATGGCTCTTGTAGCTGTTTGAAAGACATAACAAAATGTCAGAGAGCCATGGGGAATTGTTTACCAGCTGGGGATTACCAAATTTTGTTTTTCTGGTTTTTGTTTTTGTAACTTTTCCTCCAAGATCCCAAGCCTCAGTTACTAACCTGAGAAGATACCAGGATAGAAATTCCACCATCTATCTGGACTGAGGAAAAATGGAAAAAGAGCCCAGGCAGGCTGGAGAGTGATAAAAGAATCCAAGAGGAGGGAGAACCAGAGAAAGGTGTTCCAGATCTCATAAAATTCATAAAATTCTCAGTCTCATCCCCAAACTATGCATGAGCAGGAGAAACTCAAAACACCATATTAAAAAGTGTCAAAGTGAGATTTGATCTACTGCTCCCACAAGGTGAGATAGCTTTAAGTCTGATTCTAACAAGACTGACTGCTAAAATAGAAAACCCAACATGCTCCAGGTGATTGTAAGATAAACCAGAGTCTAAACAACAATCAAAATGCCCAAGATACAATCTAAAAAGCATTCAGTAATCAATAAATTAAGAATACAAAGGATATGTCGACTTTTTCCCAAGGGGGGAAAAATCAAAATATGCTAATGCATGATTACTTAGATGTAGCTATCAGAAAAAAAAAAAAAAACCCTCTCAAAGCAACTCCTACAACCATGCTTTTTGAAGCAAAAAAGAATACACACAAAATAAATGAAATCTCATGAGAGAAAATAAAAACAACTCTGTATTGAAAAACTACAATTTTGGATTTAAAAATATAATAGATGGGCTTAATAGCAGAATGGAAATAAGAGAAACATCAGGGACTTCAAAGTTGATAAATTATACACCTTGAGAGGCACAAAGGAAAAAAAATGCAAAGAAGGAAAGACTTCAGAAACTCTGGGACCGAAGTTCTAACAAATGAGCAATTGGAGCAAACCTCAAGAAGTCAGCAAGAAATTGGAACACAACAGTATTTGAAGAAAAATGGCTGAAATTTTCCAAAATTAGGAAATAATGTAAATTAACAGTAAGGACTGGTAAGAGTAAAGTCAAAGTGAACCAAGCACAGGCAAGTGATGATCAAACTGTTGAAAATCCAAAGATAATGAAAATATCTTGAAAGAAGCAAGAGGTGGAGGGGTAGAATACCAGAAGAAAGTATGGACTATTGGGTAAAGTTAAGTGGATACAAAATGTCAAATATCTGGGTAAATACAAAGGATTATCCATTTCCCTCTTAAATTGTTTAAAATGTACATGATAATTTAAAGCTAAAATTCAGTCTAGTTGGCATTAAGGAGTACATGTGATGTGATGAGCACTGGGTGTTATACTCAACTGATGAATCATTGAACACTACATCAGAAACTAAAGATGTACCCTGTGTTGGCTAATTGAATTTAAATAAAAAATTTGCATACTACACAGAAAAAAAAAATCTAGTGTTGGGACTTATGGTTGGGACTTATGGTTTCAGCTATGACATGTAAAGAGCTTGGAAGTTGTCACCCTCATCTTTACAAGAGAAAGCTGGAAAAACTATAAGTAATGACTGTCTTGGACCCATCAAAGAACTGAGGTTTCTGGGAAAAATGCTACCCTGAAGTCTTAAAAGACAGGAGCATCCAGAGAGACATAAGCAAAGTCAGCTTGCCTAGAGCAGTAAGACCTAAATTGATAGGAATACTTAAATGGTAGTTGTGATGAACTGCTGAAGGCTGGGTGTGGACTATCAGGAAGGTGAAAAGTATTTGGGGACCATATCCTATGAGGGTCCCAACACTTTTTTGGCTTTACCTCCATTAGCAATCAACCATGTCCTTCCAGTGAAAATAAACAAAGATTCCTTCATATTTCTGGAAGGAGGAAGGAAAAAGTAATCATTATTAAATGCAAATCCAGCATTAGAGTTGGCAACATGAACGTGTTTCTGTCCAATACAACTGGCCAGTCAGAAAATCAATAAAAATACATACAAAACTGAACAGCACTATCAACCAACTCAATCAATTTGACATTTATAGAATATTTCACCCAACAACAGAATACATATTCTTCTCACATAGAATATTCACTGAGATAGTACATATTTTGGACCTTAAAATACCACTAACCATGTAAAATTACATATATGACGCAAACTATGTTCTAAGATAACAGTGGAATTAAATGAACTCAAAAGAAAGATAGCTGTAAACTCTGCAAGTATTTGGGAAATAAACAATGTACTTCAAATGATACATTTGTGAAAGATTTGAGAGAAATTTGAGTATCTTTAAAACAAAAATGTCACTAATGAAAATGTTTGGGATGCAGTGAAATAAATGTTTAGAGAGGAATTTATAGCACTAAATGCATACATTAGAAAAGATATAAAGTAGATAATCTAGGATTTTAGCTTAGGAAACTATAGAAAAATAAATTACTACTAAAGCAAGATGAAGCAATAAAAAAAAGCAAGATGAAGAAAAATAATAAAAGAGCAAAAATCAATGAAATTGAAAACAGGAAGATGGAGAAAAGTCAATGAAGTCAAAAGATGATTCTTTGAAAACATTAATTGATAAACTTCTAGTGGACATTTATGAAGGAGATGAGAGAGGAGGGGCGTGACACTGGTCCCATGGTAATTAAATAAATAATAATGGAATACTCCATGCTCACAATTTTGACAATTGGATGGAATAATGTAATTTTTAAAAAGACACAAACTACTAAAACTCACACAGAAGAAATAGGCTGATATCTATTAAAGAAGTTGAATCCATAAATAACATTTCAAAAACAAAACACAAAGCCCAGATGTATTCACAGATCAATTCTACCAAATATTTAAGGAATATATATTGCCAATTTTATATAATCTATACCAGAAAATAAGAGCAGCAAGAACACATCCTAACTCATTATGAATGCACATTACCCTAATATTAAAATCAGATAAATATTACTAGTAAATAAAAGTATTTCTAGTTTATTTACAGCAAATCCAGTATCTCTCATAAACATGGATGAAAATATCTTAAAATATTAGCAAATTAAATCCAGCATGCCTAAAAAAATTAGACATCATAACTTGGTGTGTCTTATTCCAGCTACACATGGCAAGTTCAACATTTGAAAATCAATCAAAGTAATGCATTATATCAAAAACCTAAAGAATACAAATTATTTAATCACATAATATGAGATAGAATAAGCATTTGACAAGATCCTTACCTGCTTATAATTAAAAAATAAATTACAGCAATCTAGGAAGAAAGAGAAACCTCCAATTTGATAATTCTAAAAACACCTAGGGCTAACATCATAGTAAATAGTAAGAAATTAGATGCTTTCTTCCTAAGATTGAGATCAAGGCAAGAATGTCTTTTCACCATTTCTGCTCAACATTATAGTGGAAATTCTAGACAGTGCAAAAAAATATAAGAAATAAAACTTCTGAGAAGCAATTTTTAAAAAATGTTTGGATAACATGATGATCTATATAGAAATCTGAAGAGAATCTACACCAAAACTCCTGTAATTGAGTATAGCACATTTCAGGATACAACATTAAAATACAAAAGTCGATTACTTTCTAATATACCAGTTATGAACAACTGTCATTTGAAATTTTTACAAAGATGTCCCTTGGCATAGCACTAAAAAATTAGGTATAAATTTAACAAAATACGTACTGAATTATATGTGGGGATAACAACACTGATGAAAGAAATGAAAGAACTAAATAAATGGGGAAATATCCTTTGCAAATGCACTGAATTGGAAGATTCCATATTTTTAGGATATCCATTCTTTCCAACTTGATCTATAGATTCGATTCAATCCCAATCAAAATCACAATAAGTTAGTTTGTAGATGTACACAAATTTAAATGGAAAGCATAAGATCCCAGTATAGCTGACACAAAAATGAAGAACAAACTTGGAGGACACAGAGTGTATGATTTAATGGCTGTCTATAAAGCCTCAGTGATCAGGAAAAGGGTGTTGGCAAAGTAATAGATGGTAGAATAGAGAGTCCAGAAAAAACACAAATATAGTTTACTAGTTTTGACAAAGATGCAAAGGAAATTCAATGATGAAATGATAATTTAAAGTAAACGGTCCTCAAACAATTAAACATCCATACGCCAAAAAATTAAACTTGACACATACCTTACACGTTCACAAGAACTAATTTAAAATAGAACATAAATATAAATGTAAAACGCAAAACTATAAAACACCTAGAAGAAAATATAAGGGAAAACATCTCTGACATTGGAATGAGTTTTTAGACACATCAAAAGCATGGTTAATTAGGGAAAGAAACTGATATGTTGCACTTTATTTAAATTTAAAAAATTCAGAGAATGGGGTTACAGAAACCACACACTGCAAGGAAATACTTTTCAATATATTTTTAAAAGATTTTATTTATTCATTTGTCAGAGAGAGAGAGCACAAGCAGGGGGGAGCAGAGGGAGAAGCAGGCTCCCCTCTGGGCAGAGATCCTCACGTGGGACTCCCACCCTAGGACCATGACCTGAGCTGAAGGCAGATGCTTAACCAACCGAGCCACCCAGGCATCCCACTTTTCAATATTTTCGACACAAATATGCGACATATATCTGACAGAGGACCTATATCAAAATATATAAGTATACTTAAACCTTAACCGCAACAATTTTTTTTAAGTGGCAAAAGTTTAGAACACATATCATACTAAATAGGATATACAGATGGCAAACAAGCCACAAAACCATTTGTCATCAGGGAAACATTAAACAATAAGGTATTACTATGCACCTAACAGAAGGCTATAAGAATAATTACTACTACTACTACTACTACTACTACTACTACTACTAATAATAATAATAAGCTGGTGAATATGCAGAGCAACAAAGTCTCATTTATCACTGATGGGAATTCAAAATGGTAGAACCACTCTGCAAGACACTTTAGCAGTTTCCTACAAAAATAATCATGGTCGTACCATATCATCCAGCAATCATATTCTTAGGTACTTACCCAAATGATTTAAAAACTTACATTCACACAAATACTTGCATGTTAATGTTTGTTGCAACTCCATTCAGAAGCAACCAAGATAGGTAAATGGATAAAAAAATCTGTGGCAAGTTAAGTAGTGGAATGTTATTCAGGGCTTAAAAAAAAAAGAATATACTATAAAACAATGGAAAATATAGTTGAATCTTAAGTGTACACTACTAAGTAAAAGAAGGCAGTCTGGAAAGGCTCCATACTGTATAATGCAATTTATATTATATTTTTGAAAAGGCAAAACTACGGAGAAAGGCAACAAATCAATGGTTTCTTGAATTTTTTGGAGGGGAGGGTTGAATACATGTAACACCGGAGACTTTAGAGTGATGGAACTGTTTTGTGCGATAATATAATGGTGGATACATGACACTTCATTTGTGAAAACCCACTGAGCTTTACAGCAGAAAGAGTGAATTTTTTGGTATGCAAATAGAAAACAAATTGGGAGGCAGGGATATCAAGCAAATCACAGGATGATCTACTGACTGTGACAACAAATCTGTTAACTTTATACATGAAGAACATCCTTGAAGGGGATATGCAAAGGTGTAGACCTAGGTTACTTTTGAAATGAGTGAAATCTCTAAGACTAAAGGCAAAAGAAACTGTACGTATACCTTGTACTCCACTTGTTAAAGCTGTTTCACACAGGAGTATAGGTTAACAATACCCACGCTTCTGTGCACACATACTCAAATTAACAGTTAAGAAAATTCATGGTAAGTATGGCAAAAGTATACCAGAGCCAACTGAAAGATCCCAATGGCCAAAGTTGCAGGAATTTGAGCAGAAAATAAAGAATTATTGGACTATAACATAAAGTATAAATATCAAGGAGTCCATACTAATGTAAGTAGTATAATAAAATATAAGTGACTAAATGAATTAATGGGGTGGGGATACACATGCAGAAGAACTCCAAATAATATATGTAGACACTCCACCCTCAAGGAGGTGGTGCATAAATCCCCAATACGTGTGGGGTGTGCATAGTCACTTTCTTTCAAGGGATGTAGTATGGAAAGAGAAGACCTTTTATTTTTTTTAGTAATTTAAATTTACTGACACTTGTTCCATTATCCAGAATATGATCTCCAGTAAAAATTTCTTGTGCTTCTAAAAATGTGATTTTTCTCTGATTATTGAGGGCAAAAGTCAATTAATTTGGTTAATACTGTTATAAAAAGCATTGATGCTGTAATAGATTTTTTCATCTAATTTCTCTACAAATATTGAATGACAAAAATTAGTATTTCCAATTATAAATAAGATTCTATTTCTTTTCTCAGTTTTTTTTTTCTTTAGTTTTTATTTCATGAGATTTCAAGCTATGCTACTAGGTCCGTTTCTACTTAGGTTTTATTTATCTTCTTGATACGCTGACCTTTTAATATAATAAAATACCAATTTAATTACTGGTAATATTAGAATCTACATTTTCTGAAATTTATATAGCCACTAGAGCTTTTATAATACTATGACCATTTGGTCAAATTTTACCTACCTTTTGTTTTGTAAATAAATTTTTATTTAAACATAACTATGCCCACATTCATGTGTTGCCTATGGTTCCTTTTCTGTTATTACGGCAGAGTAGTTCATTGCAATGGAGACCTTATGATTTGCAAAATCTAAAATATTTTCTTTCTTTTTTTTTTCAGAAAAAAAACTCAGATATCTAACTTAAGCTCATCATTTTGACATTTTTTTCATATACATTAGAATCACTTTTTTATCTCCTAGTTTACTGACTCATAGTTTTTTTCACCCACTTATATTGATAGAAGAAAAAAAAACTGAACTAAGGAAAAGTACAGCTATTTAGTAATAGGGTGATTATTGTGTTTTTAGCTCAAAAATTAAGGAAGTCACAATCTAGAAAAGCGGGACCATTTCTATCATTAAGTTTTGGTTTTGTTCTTTTCCTTAATTGGCATCACAAACAAATGTTAATTATATAGTCAGATATTTCAACTAGATTGGGTCCTACCTAATTAAACACTGAAATATTTAAATAGTGTTATACTTAAGATACTACAAAATATTTATGTAATGTGATGTATAATAAAGGTAATTGTATTTTGTCACTCCTTGGAAATTCCTAGGTGTGTTTGGCTTACTATCAAAATTAGATTTACAAATTTGAATAGGCCTACATGTTTTAAAGAAATTTAATGAATAATTAATAACCTCCAAAAACAGAAAGTATCAGGCTTTGACAGTTTCCCTGGTGAATTCTACCAAACATTATAGGAAGAAATAACAATTCTCTACATCACTTTCCAAGTATAGAAACATAGATAATATTTTCCTACTCATCCTATGAGGCCAGAATTGCTTTAATACCAAAAACCAGACAAAAACATTATGAGAAAACTATATAGATAAACAGATGCAAAAACCCTCAACAAAGTCTTACCAAATCTAATCTACAATGTATAAAAAGTTATATAGTACAAGGTGGGATTTATCCCAGGTACCGAAGGCTGGTTCAACTTCTGAAATCAATTAATGTAATCTATTACATCAACAGGCTAAAAAAGAAAAATCACATGATCATATCAATAGATGCAGAAAAAGCATTTGACAATATCTGACAAAAACTCAGTAAACTAGGAATAGAAAGGAACTTAACTGAGGAAGTCTATCTACAAAAAAGCTGCAACCAATATCTCACTTAATGGTAGAAACTTGAAATTTTCCCATTAAGATCTTGTACAAGCCAATAATATCCCTTCTCAACACTCTTTTTCAGCATTATATTAGAAGTTCTGGTTAACACGATTAGAAAAGGTATACAGATTAGGAAGGAGGAAACAAAACCATCTTTGTAGTTGACATGTTTGTCTATGTGGAAAATGTAAAAGAATTGACAAAAATATTCCTGTAACCAATAAATGATTATAGTAACATTGCAGTAAACATGGTTACATACAAAAGTCAATTATTTTTTATATATCATCAATGAACAAGTGGAATTAGAAATTAAAAACGCGATACCATTTTTATTAGCCCTACTCAAATGAAAATTTTTACATATAAAA
Source organism: Callorhinus ursinus (assembly GCF_003265705.2). NCBI lineage: Eukaryota > Metazoa > Chordata > Mammalia > Carnivora > Otariidae > Callorhinus > Callorhinus ursinus. The sequence goes on along the minus strand of NW_027397073.1, from coordinate 10,186,415 downwards.
ATGAAATATTTAAGTATAAAACAGTATATGTACAAAGTCCATATCAGGAAAAGTATAAAGCTGATAAACAAAATCAAAGAAGAACTAAATAAAGAGATAGTCCATGTATATGGATAGGAAGACTCAATATTATCAAGATGTCAGTTCTTCCCAACTTAATCTATATATTTGATGCAATCCCAACTAAAATCCCAACAATTATTCTGTGGATATTGACAAACTAATCTAAAAGTTTACATGGAGTGCCCAAAAACCCAGACTGCCAGCATAATATTTAAAGAGATAAAAAGTTGGAGGACTGACATTCCTGGACTTTAAGATTTACCATAATGCTACAGTAATTAAGACACTATGGTATTTGGCAAAAAAATGGACATATAACTAGAACACCATAGAAAGCCCAGAAGTAGATACACGAAGTCAATGGATTATTGACCAAGGAGCAAAAGCAATACAATGGAGCAAAGATACCTTGTTCAACAAATGGTGCTAGAACTGGACATGCAACAACAAAATGAACATAGACACAAACTTCCACCCTTTACAAAAATTAACTGAAAATGGATCATAGACTTAAATGTAAAACACAAAAGTATAAAACTATTAGAAGATATCACAGGAGGGGCACCTGGGTGGCTCAGCCATTAAGCGTCTGCCTTCGGCTCAGGTCAGGATCCCAGGGTCTTGGGACTGAGCTCCACATCAGGCTCCCTGCTCCACCGAAAGCCTGCTTCTCCCTCTCCCACTCCCCCTGCTTGTGCTCCCTCTCTCGTTGTGTCTCTGTCAAATAAATAAAAAAGTCTTTAAAAAAAAAAGATATCACAGGAGAAAAGCTAGATAACCTTAGGTATGGCCATGACATTTTTTTTTAAAGATTTTATTTATTTATTTGACAGAGAGAGACACAGCGAGAGAGGGAACACAAGCAGGGGGAGTGGGAGAGGGAGAAGCAGGCTTCCCGCAGAGCAGGGAGCCTGATGCGGGGCTCGATCCCAGGACCCTGGGACCATGACCTGAGCCGAAGGCAGACGCTTAATGACTGAGTCACCCAGGCGCCCCTGGCCATGACATTTTAGATACAACACAAAAGCCACAATATTCATGAAAAAAGTAATTGGTAAACTTACTTCATTAAAGCTAAAAACTTCTTTGCAAAAGAATTGTCAAGAAAATGAGAAGACTAGCCACAGAATGGAAGTAATACTTGCAGAAGATATGTCTGATAAGGACTATTATATATACATATAGATACACACACAATACGTGTGTGTGTGTGTGTGTGTGTGTGTGTGTAATTTTTCAACTCATCAAGTAAAAAAAAAAAAAATCTAATTAAAAAAAAAATGGGCCGGGGCACCTGGGTTGCTCAGGTGGTTGAGCATTCAACTCTTGGTTTCACTCAGGTCATGATCTCATGAGTCATGAGATTGAATCCTATGTAGGGCTCAGCACTTGGCGGGGAGTCTGCTTAAGGATTTTTTTTCCCCTCTGCCTCCCTTTTCTCCTTTTTGCCTCTGCCCCTCACCACTCACTCACGTGCTCACTCTCTCTCTCTCTCTCTGCCAAATAAATAAATCTTTAAAATCTTTAAAAAAATCTTTAAAAAAATTTTTAAAAACTGGGCCAAAGACTTCAACACACAGATGACAAATAAGCTTATGAAAGGATATTCTAATTCATAGGTCATCAGTGAAATGCAAACTAAAATGAGATAGCACCATATACCTATTAGAATGGCTACAACACAGAACACTAACACCACCAAATGCTGGTGAGATTGTGGAACACAGGAACTCTCATTCACTACTAATGGAAATTCAAAACGGTACAGCCACTTTGGAAGACAGCTTGAAAGTTGGTTAAAAAAACAAACCATACTTTTACCATTTGGTCCAGCAGTTTTGCTCCTTGGTATTTACTCAAAGGAACTATAAACTTCTGTCCACACAAAAATATGTGCATGGATGTTTATAGCCAACTTATTCATAATTGCCTAAACTTGGATACAGCCAAGGTCCCTTTCACTAAGAGAATGGATAAAATGGGATATATCCAGAAAATGGAATGTTACTCAATTTTAAAAAGAAATGAGCTATGGTACTGTGAATTGTGTAGGACTGTTGAATCACAGATCTGTACCTCTAAAACAAATAATGCAATACATGTTAAGGAAAAAAAAAATAGAAGATAGCAGGAGAGGAAGAATGAAGGGGGGGGGGGGAAACCAGATGGGGAGATGAACCATGAGAGACGATGGACTCTGAAAAACAAACTGAGGGTTCTAGAGGGGAGGGGGGTGGGAGGATGGATTAGCCTGGTGATGGGTATTAAAGAGGGCACGTCCTGCGTGGAGCACTGGGTGTTATACACAAACAATGAATCATGGAACACTACATCAAAAACTAATGAGGTAATGTACGGTGATTAACAATAAAAAATTAAAAAAAACAAAAAGAAACGAGCTATGTGGGGGGGTGGGGTAGAGCAAGATGGCCGAGGCGTAGGAGACCTGGATTCCTTCTGGTCCCAGGAACTCAGCTGAATAGGGATCAAACCATTCTGAACACCTACGAACTCAACAGGAGATCGAAGAAAAGAATAGCAACAATTCTCTGAACAGAAAAGCGACCACTTTCTGGAAGGTAGGACGTGTGGAGAAGTGAGTCCGAGGCGATACTTGGGAGGATAGATGGCGGGGGAGGGGGTCTCCATTGGCCGCTTCTGGCAAGTGCTAGAGCCGCGGAGCACAAAATCGGACCTTTTAGAAGTCGGCTCCGCGGAGGGACGTCGCTGCAGTGGCTAAGCGGGGGGTGGAACCCTCGCGGGACAGTGTGGTCTCAGGACCCTCAGGGTCACAGAAAGACCGGGGGTACCTGAGTGCGGCAGAGCTCCCAGGTATCGGAGCGGGGAAGCCGGCTGCAGAGATGGAGCCGAGGCGCGGGCTCTCAGCTCGGGGTGGCCATCAACTGTGATCTGCGGCCCAGTCAGGCCAATGCTCCTCCAGCAGGGACCCAACAAGTGGCAGATCTGGGGAGACTCCCCTTCCTCCTCCGGGAGGAGTGGCGCGGGAGCGCACTGCAGGGATCTGCTGGGTTTGGAGACTCCACACCAATTCAGATGCCAGAGATAGAAACACTTGGTCACAGGCCAGTGAGCACAGAGTGCGGCTGGATTCGGGAGTGATTGCCTGCTTTTCTCTGGGGGCTCACTGAGGAGCGGGGCCCCGAGTTCTCTGCTCCTCCGGGGTGGAGATTGGCAGGCCACCATTTTCACTCTCGTCCTCCAAAGCTGTACCAAAAGCTTGCAGGGAACAAAAGCTCCCTAGAACAAACCCAAGCAGATTACGTAGCGTGGCCCTGGGCAGGGGCAGGGCAATTCCGCCTCCGGCAAAGACATTTGGGAACCACGGCAACAGGCCCCTCCCCCAGAAGATCAGCAAGATCAGCCAGCCAAGACCAAGTTTACCGATCAATCAGAACGGCAGAACTTCAGAGCTAGGGGAATATTGCACATAGAATCCATGTTTGTTTTTTTTTTTTACCATGATTCTTTAGTCTTTCAAAGTTAATTTTTTTAACTTTTTTTTTGAATTTTTCTTTTCCCTTTTTCAGCCAACATCTTATCAATTCCTTATTTTAAAAAACATTTTAGTTTTCATTTTTAGAGCCATATTCTATCAACTACTATCTTCATAGTAGTTACCCTTATTTTAGAATATATATATAAGTTGTTCTCTCCTTAAAATTTTGAGATACAGTTTCTTCTAACATATCAAAATATACCCTAAATCTCTAGTGTATGGCTTTGTTCTAATCTCCTGCCTGATCACATTCTCTTTTTTTTTTCTCTTCTTTCTTTTTTCAAACTTAACAATTCCTTTTATAAAATCTTTTATAATTTTCATCGTTACAGTCATATTCCATCCCTTCATTATAACAACCATTATTTTTGCACATATATAAGTTTTTCTTTAAAATTTTGGGAGGCACTTTCTTCTAACAGACCAAAATACACTGAAATCTATTGTGTGGCATTGATCTATGCACGAGTCTGATCATATTTGATCATATTCTGTTTTTTTATTTTGTTCTGTTTTTGTTTGTTTTTATCTTTTTCTTTTTTTTTTTCCTTTTTTCTTTCTTTCCCTTTCTTTTCTCCTGGTTTCAGGTCTTTTCTGATTTGTTTAGAGTATATTTTCTGCGGATTTTGTTAGCATTTTGTTCTCTCATTCATCTATTCTCCTCTGGACAAAATGACAAGACGAAAAAAATCACCTCAAAAAAGAACAAGAGGTAGTACCATCAGCCAGGGATCTACTCAATACGGACATTAGTACGATGTGAGACCTAGAGTTCAGAATCATGATTTTAAAGATACTACCTGGGCTTGAAAAAAGCATGGAAGTTATTAGAGAAACCCTTTCTGGAGAAGTGGAAGAACTAAAATCTAACCAAGTCAAAATCAAAGAGGCTATTAATGAGGTGCAATAAAAAAGGGGGGCGCTAACTGCTAGGATAAATGAGGCAGAAGAGAGAATCAGTGATATAGAAGACCAAATGATGGAAAATAAAGAGGCTGAGAAAAAGAGAGATAAAGAGCTACTGGATCATGAGGGCAGAATTCGTGAGATAAGTGATACCATAAGGCAAAACGACATTAGAATAATTGGGATCCCAAAAGAAGAAGAAAGAGAGAGAGGGGCAGAAGGTATACTGGAGCAAATAATAGCAGAGAACTTCCCTAATGTGGGGAAGGAAACAGGCATCAAAATCCAGGAGACACAGAGAACCCCTCTCAAAATCAATAAAAATAGGTCAACACCCCGACATCTAATAGTAAGACTTACAAGTCTCAGAGACAAAGAGAAAATCCTGAAAGCAGCTCGGAAGAAGAGATATGTAACCTACAATGGTAGAAACATTAGATTGGCAACAGACCTATCCACAGAGACCTGGCAGGCCAGAAAGGACTGGCGTGATATCTTTAGAGCAATAAACGAGAAAAATATGCAGCCAAGAATACTATATCCAGCTAGGCTCTCATTGAAAATTGAAGGAGAGATAAAGGCTTCCAGGACAAACAAAAACTAAAGGACTTTGCAAACACGAAACCAGCCCTACAAGAGACATTGAGAGGGGTCCTCTCAGCAAAGAGAGAGCCTAAAAGCAACATAGACCAGAAAGGAACACAGACAACATACAGGAAAAGTCACCATACAGGCAATACAATGGCAATAAATTTATATCTTTCAATAGTTAACCTGAATGTAAATGGGCTCAATGCCCCAATCAAAAGATACAGGCTATCAGATTGGATTAAAAAACATGACCCATCGATATGCTGCCTGCAAGAGACTCATTTTAGACCCAAAGACACTCCAGATTGTAAGTGAGGGGGTGGAAAACAATTTACCATGCTAATGGACACCAAAAGAAAGCTGGAGTGGCAATCCTTATATCAGACAAATTAGATTTTAAACCAAAGACTGTAATAAGAGATGAGGAAGGACACTATATCCTACTTAAAGGGTCTATCCAACAAGAAGATCTAACAATTGTAAATATCTATGCCCCGAACATGGGAGCAGCCAATTATATAAGGCAATTAATAACAAAAGCGAAGAAACACATTGACAACAATACAATAATAGTGGGGGACTTTAACATCCCCCTGACTGAAATGGACAGATCATCTAAGCAAAAGATCAACAAGGAAATAAAGACTTTAAATGACACACTGGGCCAAATGGACTTCACAGACATATTCAGAACAGTCCATCCCAAAGCAACGGCATACACATTCTTCTCTAGTGCCCATGGAACATTTTCCAGAATAGATCACATCCTAGGTCACAAATCAGGTCTCAACTGGTACCAAAAGATTGGGACCATTCCCTGCATATTTTCAGACCACAATGCTCTGAAACTAGAACTCAATCACAAGAGGAAAGTCGGAAACAACTCAAATACATAGAGGCTAAAGAGCATCCTACTAAAGAAAGAATGGGTCAACCAGGAAAATAAAGAAGAATTAAAAAAATTCATGGAAATCTATGAAAATGAATACACAACTGTTCAAAATCTTTGGGATGCAGCAAAGGCAGTCCTAAGAGGAAAGTATATAGCAATACAAGCCTTTCTCAAGAAACAAGAAAGGTCTCAAATACACAACCTAACCCTACACCTAAAGGAGCTGGAGAAAGAACAGCAAATAAAGCCTAAACCCAGCAGGAGAAGAGAAATCATAAAGATAAGAGCAGAAATCAATGAACTAGAAACCAAAAGAACAGTAGTACAGATCAACGAAACTAGGAGCTGGTTTTTGAAAGAATGAACAAGATTGATAAACCCCTGGCCAGACTTATCAAAAAGAAAAGAGAAATGACCCAAATCAACAAAATCATGAATGAAAGAGGAGAGATCACAACCAACACCAAAGAAATACAAACAATTATAAGAACATATTATGAGCAACCCTATGCCAGCAAATTAGATAACCTGGAAGAAATGGATTAATTCCTAGAGACGTAGAAACTACCAAAACTGAACCAGGAAGAAACAGAAAACCTGAACAGACCTGTAACCACTAAGGAAATTGAAGCAGTCGTCAAAAATCTCCCATAAAAGCCCAGGGCCAGATGGCTTCCTAGGGGAATTCTACCGAACATTTAAGGAAGAATTAATACATATTCCTCTAAAACTGTTCCAAAAAATAGAAATGGAAGGAAAACTTCCAAACTCATTTTATGAGGCCAGCATTACCTTGATCCCCAAACCAGACAAAGACCCCATCAAAAAGGAGAATTACAGACCAGTATCCTTGATGAACATGGATGCAAAAATTCTCACCAAAATACTAGCCAATAGGATCCAACAGTACATTAAAAGGATTTTTCACCATGACCATGTGGGATTTATCCCTGGACTGCAAGGTTGGTTCAACATCCTCAAATCAATCAATGTGATACAATACAGGAACATAAGAATGAGAATCATGTGATCCTCTCAATAGATGCTGAAAAAGCATTTGATCAAGTACAGCTTCCTTTCTTGATCAAAACTCTTCAGAGTAGAGGGATAGAGGGTACATACCTCAATATCATAAAAGCCATCTATGAAAAACATATGGCGAATATTATTCTCAATGGGGAAAAAGTGAGAGCTTTCTGCCTAAGGTCAGGAACACGGCAGGGATATCCACTCTCACCACTGCTATTCAACAAAGTATCAGAAGTCCTAGCCACAGCAATCAGACAACAATAAGAAATAAAAGGCATCCGAATTGGCAAAGAAGAAGTCAAACTCTGTTTGCAGATAATATGATACTTTATGTGGAAACCCAAAAGATTCCACCCCAAAACTGCTAGAACTCATACAGGAATTCAGTAAAGTGGCAGGATATAAAATCAATGCACAGAAATCAGTGGCATTCCTATACACCAACAACAAGACAGAATAAATTTAAGGAGTCGATCCCATTTACAATTGTACCCAAAACCATAAGATACCTAGGAATAAATCTAACCAAAGAGGCAAAGGATTTGTACTCAGAAAACTATAAAATACTCATTAAAGAATTGAGGAAGACACAAATAAATGGAAAAATGTTCCATGCTCATGAATTGGAAGAACAAATATTGTGAAGATGTCAATGCTACCTAGAGCAATCTACAGGTTCAGTGCAATTGCCATCAAAATACCATCCACTTTTTTCAATGAAATGGAAGAAATAATCCTAAAATTTGTATGGAATCAGAAAAGAGCCCGAATAGCCAGAGGAATGTTGAAAAAGGAAAGCAAAGCTGGCGGCATCACAATTCCTGACTTCCAGCTCTGTTACAAAGCTGTCATCAAGACAGTATGGTACTGGCAGAAAAACAGACACATAGATCAATGGAACAGAATAGAGAGCCCAGAAATGGACCCTCAACTCTATGGTCAACTAATCTTTGACAAAGCTGGAAAGAATGTCCAATGGAAAAAAGACAGTCTCTTCAACAAATTATGTTGGGAAAATTGGACAGCCACATGCAGAAGAATGACCATTTCCTTACATCACACACAAAAATAGACTCCAAATGGTTGAAAGACCTCAATGTGAGACAGGAGTCCATCCAAATCCTAAAGGAGAACACAGGCAGCAACTTCTTCGACCTCGAAAAAAAAAAGAAGAAGATAGCAGGAGGGAAAGAATGAAGGGGGGGAATCAGAGGGGGAGATGAACCATGAGAGATGGTGAACTGTGAAAAACAAACTGAGGGTTCTAGAGGGGAGGGGGTGGGGGGATGGGTTAGCCTGGTAATGGGTATTAAAAGAGGGCACGTTCTGCATGGAGCACTGGGTGTTATACACAAACAATGAATCATGGAACACTACATCAAAACCTAATGATGTAACGTCTGGTGATTAACAATAAAAAATTTTTAAAAAATGAGCTATCAAGTCATGAAAATACATGGAAGAACTTTAAATGTATATTACTAAGTGACAGAAGTCAATCCGGAAAGGTTACATACTGTGCAATGCCAACTATATGACATTCTAGTAAAGGCAAAACTATGAAAACAGTAAAATAAATAAATAAAAAAAAAACACAAAAAAACAGTGGTTGCCAGATGTTGGGGAGGAGGAATGAACAGGCAGAACACAGAGGAATTTTAGGCAGTGAAAATACTCTGTATCATACTACAGTGATGAAAACCTCATATATTTGTTCAAACCAATAGAATTTTAGTGAACTGTATGGAAACTATGGACTTTGGGTGATTTTGTGTCACTGTAGGTTCATCAATTGCAACAAATGTAACACTTTGGTGGGGAATATTAATAATGGGGAAAATTAGACATGTTTAGGGGCAGGAGGGTATATGGGGAATATCTGTATCTTTCTAATTTTGGGGAACTGACTGCTCTAAAAAATGAAGCTTTAGAAGGTATCTTCATTTCATCCTTATTTTGAAGGATATTTATGCTTATTAGGATTCTAGATCATATTATTTTCCTTTTTACCACTATAAAGGTGTTAATATTTTAGAGTCTTCTGGAGAAAAAAAGGCAAGTAAAAACACAATTGCAGTGTTTTTAGTAAGTGAAATATCACATACAAACAGTGCTTTACTGGAAGTATAATATGTAGTCTTCTAAATAACATTATGAGTATCTGAAAAATCTTTCATAATAGGCGAGTACCTAAATGAATTTTAAGGGAGAAACTTGGCAAGCATTGAAGGTTAGAGTTGATATTTTAAGTAGCAAAGATCTCTAAGGTATTCAAGTGAAAGGAAAAAGAAGGACATGGTCAGAAAAAATGTGGATGACTCAGTTTGAAGCATAAAGTTTAAAAGAACAATGACAAGAGACCTGTTTGTTATGTATAATAAAGATTTTAAACACTCACCTGAATATGGCAAGGATTCACTAAAAAATGTAAACAGCTTTGAATACATTAAGGTTTCATGTTTTTTTTTTTTAATTTTTAACACCCATCACCAGGCTAACGCATCCCCCTACCCCTCTCCCCTCTAGAACCCTCAGTTTGTTTCTCAGAGTCCATAGTCTCTCATGGTTCGTCTCCCCCTCCGATTTCCCCCCCTTCATTTTTCCCTTCCTACTTTTTTTTTTTTTAACATATAATGTATTATTTGTTTCAGAGGTACAGATCTGTGATTCAACAGTCTTACACAATTCACAGCGCTCACCATAGCACCTACACTCCCCAATGCCTATCATCCAGCCACCCCATCCCTCCCACCCCCCACCACTCCAGCAACCCTCCGTTTGTTTCCTGAGATTAAGAATTCCTCATATCAGTGAGATCATATGATACATGTCTTACATATAAGTCTGATTACCTTATTTCATTCAGCATAATACACCCTAGTTCCATCCACGTCATTGCAAATGGCAAGATCTCATTCCTTTTGATGGCTGAATAATATTCTATTGTGTGTATATATACACCACATCTTCTTTATCCATTTATCTGTTGATGAACATCTTGGCTCTTTCCATATTTTGACTATTGTGGACATTGCTGCTCTAAACATTGGGGCGCATGTACCCCTTCGGATCCTTACATTTGTATCCTTGGTGTAAATACCCAGTAGTTCAATTGCTGGGTCGTAGGGTAGCTCTATTTTCAACTTTTTGAGGAACCTCCATACTGTCATTTTTAATGGATTTTGTGGGTGACTGATTTAATAAGGCTAAATTTAAGGCAGGCACACTGAAGAAAGGGATTGCAATAAGGAGATTGCTAGATTCTGTCTGAACAGAAATAACTGAAGGTTAAAACACAGCACAGATTACGGAGAATGCATATAAATTAATATGATGTCATCAAGTACTAAATATATGGAAGAGTGAAAGAGATAGAGGGAGACCAATCTACACAGGTGTGCACTTCTGTGGCCTTTAGGACTTGACCTATGAGGGTGCTAGTAGCGAGATGGAGATCAACAAGGAACAGAAGGAGGAAAATAAGTTCATGTAGAGTCCATTAACACCTGATGTTCCTATTTATAGGCAACTGAATATGTAGATCTGAAGCTCAGAAAAGCTATCTGGATGGCAAAAGTGTGTTTGGAGCATACATCACGGTCACCCAAATCTTTGGCATCGTGAGATCCCATGAGGAAGAGTGAGAAGTCGGCCAAGGTGGGGGACGTCCTAAGAAACACTGGCATTTCTGACACAGTTACAACAAGAGAAGCCTGCAGTGTTCTGAGAAAGATCAGCCAAGGAGGCAGAGGTAAATTAAGGGAGAGGGTTGTCCTGAAAGCTGAAGGAAGAGAGTGTTTCAGAGAAAAAATCAGCATTGACCAAAAATCAAAATCAAAATCTTTGAACCTGTAGACATGGTTTTAAAAGGGGATAAAGAGAAGTATATAATATCTTGCTATCTAGAGATGAATCTGTTTTGAAGAACAGTTGCGTCCTTTTTGATTTGAGAAAATTCCTTAAGCCTGTACCTCAGTTTCCTCATTTGTAAAATTAGTATAGAAATAGAAAAAAATTATTTTAAGTGAACTATCAGAACAAACAGCTCATATATGTAAAGTATTTACAGAAATACCTAATCAATAGTGTGTTTTATGTATGTATTTGCTGTTATCTGAGTTTTTGTTTCCCCATTGGATCTACTGCTGTGATCGGGGGAATTTTTTTTTTTTTTGGCTAAAATTATATAAATCCACTTCTGTATAACTTGTAATTCTAATGTTTTTGAAATTTGTTTGAATTCATACACTATAATCTGTGTCATATCCTTGAAAGTTAATAGTACTGGCCCCTATCATAGCACACCAGGGTGCTTTGGGAGGAAGTAAAATTACCAAATGTGACTGGAGTTTATTACTGCCAGAGAATATCCCGTCAATATATGATTGAGGGGTTGTTCTCTTTAGTAGGTAAGGGATCTTTATGATGGGGGGGGGATTTAAGTTCTGATGAGAAAATGTGAAGAGAGAAAGGGAAGATAGAGGAAAGAGAATTGAGAGAGGTCTCTAGGAAGAAAATTAAGACTGAGATCTAATAGAGATGCTCTATTAGAGCATAAGGGATGAACATTAGACTCAAGGAATGATCTCACACAAAATAACATACAGGACTCAGTAATAGAAGATCCCAGAGAATACAGAGTAAGTTCTTACTTTTGACAGAATTGTTCTAAATCCCCAGCTTGGCTTTAATCACTTACTGCTCGCTTTACAAATAAGTTAACCAAAGTATGGAAGAGTTATATAATATCTGAGATAATGTAGCAAATATGAAATGGAGCCATGGTTTGAAATCAGACAGATGGTCTCCCAAACCCCTGCCTTTTGCTTTTATCCTAGATTAAACAAAACAAAACAAAACAAAACTGTGATGAATACAGGTAGATAGAAAGTAGAAAGGGAAGCATATGAATACAAAATATGGGAATATGAATAAGAAATTGAATGTGTTGACATCTCTCTCTTCCTGTTTGATGATTTATACATTACCTGTAACATGGGAGGTTCTGGTTACTGAATTTATGGCAAGAAGCTAAAATAAGTGATTTTAAGGTAGATATTCAGACTGATAGAGATACAATTATTCTTAGTTTAAAAAAAAAGGAAAAAATGCCAAGAGGCTTGAAGGTATTAGCCAGGGAATCAATAAAATACTGGATCAGAAAATTTGGCCTGATTAGGAAATTGAAAGAAAACCACTTAAAGACCCAGAAGACAAATCAAGAGCAGTCCTTACTGTTAAACATTTAGCTCAAGTGAACCAGTATAGAGGAGCTGAAATAGGGATCGTGTTCAGAAGTGAGGTAACTCCTGAGAATGTGGTCAAGAGAGTTGTCATGTGAAGAGGAATGAAAGTCTGGATAAAAGGAAATCGTATCTACTGTGGTTATTGTAAATAGAAGCTCAGTGAGCCAAAAGTCCTTTTATTTTACTAACAATGCTGTTGTGCTAAGTATTTGCAAATTTTAATATATTCAAATATTTTCAAAGGTATTTTTCATTACCATTTTTATTTTTATATCTAAGAAAATCTTCACTACCCTAATAAAACATTCATTTCTCTTCTAATGTATAAATTTCCATTCATACTCTTTGTGCCATATGAAGTTTATTTTTTCATTTAAGGAAGAATTTTCGTATTTGGACAATTTTCTAAACTTAATTTATTCAGTTGTTCAATTAACACCCTTACCTCCAAACTCCAGGTTTGTCGTTTGTATTCATCACGTATCAAAGTCCCATTTCTTTTCCTTAACACTAATCTACTCCCTTTTTTTCTTTCCTCCCCCCGCCAAAGATTTTATTTATTTGAGAGAGAGAGAGAGAGAGAGAGAGAGAGAGAGAGCGCACAGAGGAAGAGTAAGAGGGAGAAGCCGACTCCCCCTGAGCAGGGAGCCCAATGCAGGGCAGGATCCCAGGACCCTGAGATCGTGACCTGAGCCAATGGCAGACGTTTAACAGACTGAGCCACCCAGGCGCCCCATCTATTTCTTTTCTGATACTCACTTTTCAGGGAGAGGATGAAAATCATGGAGCAGAGGTGCCCCAGCGGCTGCATCCTGGAGCAGAGCCACCCAGATTACCCATAGACCTGCAGTGGAAACGACTATTCATCCTGCCAAGGTCAAGGTCACTTCAACTTTTAACCAAACTACAGAAGCACACATTAAAATACATACTTGTTTGAAAGCATTGAGTGTTGGGGTGAGGAGTTGCTATCTGGCATGCAGCACTATTGAAGATAAAATGGATATAACATTTGCTAACAAAAGTGTTGATGCTAATCATAAAAGGGTAAGAAATCTGAATAGGTGATATTTACTTTGGGACAGAATTTCAGGTTAGGAAACTAATACAGGAGACTAGAAAAGTAGTTTCTTGCCTGTTCAATAAATTCCTAATTCTACATATTTTATCTTGCAGTTTTATATTCTTTTGATGTAAATATACACACACATATGTACATATACATGTGTGCTTATTAAAAACCTTTTTTCATGCATTTTTGTCTACCTTTTCTTCTATTGGACATAGGCTTCTTTTGACATTCTATTCTGCTAGTTCCAAAATCTTGATCATCTGTGGATCTGCATGTACTGTTTGTTTTTATCCTGATTATCTGTCATTTTTTTTTAATATATCTAGCAAAAAAATTCTTTTCTGTCAGGATTTTTGTATAAAAGCACCATAAGAAATCCAAATAATATCTTCTGCCGGCAGTAGCCATCTTCATTCTTTCAGACATTTAGAATAAGAGGCTGATTGCCTCCATCCAAGCAGAGATGGATCTGGTTTAGAGTTTGGCTGAGTTTTAGTATAATTCTGTCAGCTTCTAGAATGTCACTATCCCTACCGCCCTGCTCCACTCTTGACTGAGAGTCAGGACAATCTTACTCGTCTCAACTAAGGGAAAAATCAAGAGCTCATTTCAATTAGGAAACCCAGTGCATCTAATCCTTGTTTTAGATTTTCAGAAATAGGATTTGGGGCGCCTGGGTGGCTCAGTTGGTTAAGCGTCTGCCTTCAGCTCGGGTCATGGTCCCAGGGTCCTGGGATCGAGCCCCGCATCGGGCTCCCTGCTCAGTGGGAAGCCTGCTTCTCCCTCTCCCACTCCCCCTGCTTGTGTTCCCTGTCTCTCTGTCTCTCTCTCTCTATTAAATAAATAAAATCTTTAAAAAAAAATAGGATTTTTGTAATCCATTTGTCTTAGTCTAAGTGTTGCCATGGGAACACTAAGTTTATTCAATCTACTATATCCTACTCAGAAACAGAAGTTTTGAATCATCTCCTGAGAGCTTATCTGAAGTGTCAGTTTAAAGATAACATCTTGTGAGACAAAGACATTGCCCCTCAGAATGTGTTATAAACTTGGAGGATTAGCTGTTACATAGGGATGCAATCTTAATTATCTAAAACACCCAGTTCTAGGATCCGAGGGATAAAAATAGAGTGATGTCTCTAACCATCACATCCATTGTCTCAGTTGGGTAATTTTTGCTTCTCATCCGAAGATTTGGTAGATTAGATGGCCTGGTTCTGGGAATGCTGGAGGTGGTGCAAAATTCATTAAAATTTAACAGAATGTGGATTAAAGCCTAAGTACAGCTGCCACTAGACTAATTTTGTTTCTCCTTTGCATAGGCCTCAGGCAAGGAAGGGAATAGCCATTCTGGCTGGGATGATTGACTGTTTATCATGCGAGCATAGGGTTTTTGCTACATGATGGGGACATAGACAAGCCTGTCTCAAAAAAATCAATAGATTCACTAAGGTATAGTGCAAGGAACCATTTGAGCAACTGCAATCTGATCAGTATAAAAGGACTAGAGTGTTTGGGTGGGGAGTCGTTATTTGGCATGCAGCACTACTGGTGGGATAGGGTTAGGGGTCTGCTTTATTCTTCTAAATAAGCAACCTAAAGTAACAGAAGTACTTAGTTGAGCAGGAGAGGAATCTAGAATGGATGGTAGAAGAGGGGAGTGACAAACTAAATCATGACCTTGGAACCAACTTCAGGTGGCCTTATAGTAATTGCAACTGGCCATTACCTTGCAACATCAGAGGAAGGACAGACTAGATTCGACAGGGGTCTGAGTGAACCTAAGCAATTTTGCATTGGTGGGACTTAAGTAGATGCTGTTGGTGCATCTTGTGTCCTCTAAGCATTAAACTATATATTCTGAAGGCTGCCTACAGCAACTATTTATTCCTCTCTGCCTGAGATTTTCTGGCTAAAAGTGCATGCTCCATCTGTGTGCAGAGATAGCTGGACCTGTTGGAGAGTTACTGTCCCCAGAATCAATCCTCAACCACATAACTGGTGAATGAAATTCTCCCTCAGCCTTCTGGCATATTCTGTACTGTTTTCCTAGTCCTCTAGAGAACTGATCTCCAGTTCCCAGAAGCAATATACTGGTGAAAGTCCCTTTACTGGCTTCATTTCCTCAGGTCTCACATTTTCACTCATTTACTCATATTTTCTTAGCTCATGTACCAAATAAACTACTTGAACTGAAATTATTTTATCAGGATCTGCTCCTGGGGATTCTGCTTCAAAATAAGAAAATATGGCTTGACAATTTTGGCTACTCCAAATTGAAGTATTAAAAATAATGATTTACTTGTGTTTAAAAAACAATATAATAAACTAATAAAATTTAAAATAAATTCAAAACAAACATAAAGGAACAAAAATATGAGAAATGTTAATTAGTATATGATAAAAGTAATAAAACAGGATACATAATTATTTAATAGTTGATGGGGAGGACATTAAGTATACACTCTATAAAAATATTTCAGTATCATGAAAATTCTAAGTAAATTAGATTCTTAAGTAAAACTGAGAGTATAAATTACTAGATAATCACACAGATGAAAATGTTGCTAAACCTAAGAGTAGGATTTTCCTAAAACTGCAGGTGAATTTAGGATCTATGAAATTACTTTAGGATAAATAAATTAAAATTTAAAGGTATACCAAAAGTGCCAAAATAAAATAAAAAATGAAATAGAAACATTTTAATTTTATTACCGGCAATTAAAATATCTGCTATCACATGTGATAACATATATAACCTGATTTGAAAGTATTGGATGAAGAAAAAGTTATGGTAAAAAATATAAAATTTTATTAAAATAAAAAAGATGTATCATCTCAATGAAAATGAATTAACAAAATGCTCTTCCAAATCAATTTATACCTTTAAAACTATGATAGGATATATTACATATAAAATATGGCTTAATTTTACCTGGAACTTAAACTCCATAAGAGCAAATACCTAAGGGCAGCTAGGTCATACTTGTAAAGGATAAAATAGTGTGATTTTCTCTACACAGTATCTTGGCTTACTATGGTGTTATCATAGTGTTAGCATGGTATTGGCCTAAGATATAGAATAAAATGACCCATCAGTAGACCCTGTATACATAAGATTTTTATAAAGTTTCTCTATCTTGCAGATCAGTTGGGAAGGATATATCTTTTACTAAATGATGGTGGAAAAAAGTGTTACTGTATGGAGCTAATATGTATACTTAACCTCACATCATTTGTAAAAGTCAGTTTAATTTGGATTCATAGTGTAAAGGAGGAAAGAAAATCTTTTGAAAAGTTAGGAAATATAGGATGATATCTTATTATACCAGAGAAAGGAAAACTTTCTTAATGGAAAATATTTATCATTAAGTTATAGAGCTTTTAAAATTATATATAATGACTGTATAGAGCTGTTTGGAAAGTATGTGGCAAACAACTTCAAAGAAAAATGAAAAGGCATAAAAAAAAAGCAATTTACAAAGTAGAAAATACAAAAATTCCAGACACTTGAAAGGTTACCAATATTATTAATGATGCAAAACATCTGTTAAACCAGAAAAACATTCCTTACACACATACCAGATGAGCAAAACCTAAGATTTATGTCAATTCCCCTTATGGTGAGGGGTGTGTGAGTATTGTGTAAATTGGTAAACCCATTAGGATAGCTCTTTGACAACCACTATTGAGAATATACAAAATTGGTTACCCAGCATACATTTCTAGGTTAATCCTGGAGTAATTCTTGCATGTATGCCCTGATAAGAGAGTAACTGCAAGATTGCTCATAGAAACATTATTTTTAATAAAGACTGTAAGTACCCTAAATTTCTTTCAAAGGATATTGAATTTATCATATGTTCATACAATTAAATGATGTATCATTAAAAACAAATGGACCATTGCCCTAAGTATTAACATAGTAATTATTCAGGAATATAAATTTAAAAAGAAAGGTGAAGATATGCACAACATAATATTAAATTTGATCACTGATAAACTATATTTTACATTGCTTAATACATGTAGTAAAAATGTAAATCACATGTAAGAATAGACACACAAATCAGCATAATGTATCTCCAAGATGGAGTTATACCACACCTCCAAATATATTTGAAATATTTATTCAGATTATTCTAAAATTATGAACATGTGTGACCTATGTGTCCATTAACTATTTGGGACATCTGAAGTATACTCCAATTATTTTAAAGACAAAATCCCTGACCTACTTTTAACAAAATAGATACCGTTGAAGAAATTCAGAATGTTGTCTCTATAGAGATTTCTATCCTGCTTTTAAATTACCAAAACAAACCAATTCATCATTTAAATAAGAGAACCTCAATCTTGATGCTTAGTTTCAGAGTTACCCCAGACCAGCTTTGAGCTTGATTGTGCAACTGATTACACAACTATCTAGCTGAATCTAGTTTCTTCTTTTTAAAGTGCAAAGGCACAAATATTTTTCCTATATTGAATATAAATATATAAAAGTAATTGCTTGATGATATTCTGCTAATTAAAAAATCACTCTTGCATGCTGGATTACATTCACCAATCACAGAAGAACCACAGAATTAGGAGACTTAGAGTCTTTTTTTAGGTACCATCTTTAGGACTCTAAAAAAAAAAAAAAAAACTTGACCTTGATCTTAGTTTTCCATTTGAATAATATAACAATATAGCTATTATATTTTTATTTTTAATAGCTTTAAAATTTTTTTTAAGATTTTATTTATTTGCGGGGCACCTGGGTGGCTCAGTCATTAAGCGTCTGCCTCGGCTCAGGTCATGATCCCAGGGTCCTGGACTCCAGCCCCGCACTGGGCTCCCTGCTCCGCAGGAAGCCTGCTTCTCCCTCTCCCATTCTCCCTGCTTGTGTTCCCTCTCTTGTTGTGTCTCTGTCAAATAAATACATAAAATTAAAAAAAAATTTATTTGAGAGAGCCAGAAAGTGAAAGACCACAAGCAGGGGGAGGGCCAGAAGGGGAGGGAGAAGCGGACTCCCCACTGAGCAGGGAGCCCAATGCGATGTGGGGTTCAATCCCAGGACCCTGGGATAATGACCTGAGTTGAAAGCAAACGCTTAACCAGACAGAGCCACCCAGGTGTTTTATTTTTGTTTTTTTGTTTTTTTTTTTTAATTTCAACTACTGATTTACAGAATCTGGTTCGATGTGTTTTCTCCAGGAACAGAGAAAGTAATTCAGAATATATACCCTTGGATTTGTGTATGTGTGTGTGTGTGTGTGTGTGTGTGGTGTGTGTGGTAAAACATGTAACATGAAATCCACTTCACTGCTTTTATGAGAACTTTCCAATTTCTTCACATTTCTTTTTAATTTTCTAAGGTGCTAATATGTTTCTAATTCACTTCAGTAGGCACCAGTTCAGCTGAAACTTCAGCACATATAAAATAAAAAAAGACCTAGATATAGCTAAAACTTTTTCATTTTTCTTCTACCTTTGCTTGTTGTAGGTCTCCATTTTGACATCTTAAATATAATATGGAATTTTCTGAATAAGATGTCATAATGTAGACAAAACCATGGATTTCACTGAAAATGATAGACACTTCAAGATATAATTTATTCTAGACATGTTTTTTGAAATCTCAATTCCCCTCAAGCCTTTTAAGGAACAAGATGAGTTTAATTACATTCACAGTAATTAATTATAGTTACTTTTTTATCCACAAAGAAGAATCTGCTTAAGATTTTGTTTATTGACTCATTAGTTGTAAGTAGAGGTCTTCTGGACGCTAGTTATTTTACAATGTGTTACAATAATTAAAACATACATATATCAATTCTCATTTCTGAAATATCTGTTGTTCTTCACTGATCTCTTACCCTATTTCAAGTGCTTAATATTGCCCTAAAATATATTGAAATGTCTTTAAAAATGCTTTGTCTAATAATTTGTAGTTCTGTGTAACCTGAGAATATCAGAAAAAGTTACATTTGATTTTAATTGGGATATCTTTAAAACATAAGCATTAAAGGGATACCTTAAAATCCTGCAAATAAATACAGAAATGAATATAAAGATGGTAATAATTGTGAGGATACAGATTTTCATATATTTCTAATATTTAAAAATTTAATTATTTTAGTTGGAATACTTCAAATAGAATAGGTGAAAAATACAAAGAATATTGGAAAGAGGGAGCATAAATGACAGATTTGTCATAATACATATATTTTAATTTTATGTATTAAAAATACTAGAGTGTTAGACGCCTGGGTGGCTCAGTCATTAAGTGTCTGCCTTCGGCTCAGGTCATGATCCCAGGGTCCTGGGATTGAGTCCCACAACGAGTTCCTTGTTCAGTGAGGAGCCTGCTCCTCCCTCTCCCTCTGCTGCTCCCCCTGCTTGTGCTCTCTTTCTCTGACAAATAAATAAAAATCTTAAAAAAATAAAATAAAAAAATAAAAATACTAGAGTGGGACAAAATATTAATAAAAGAAATAAATCTGGGCGCCTGGGTGGCTCAGTTGGTTAAGTGACTGCCTTTGGCTCAGGTCATGATCTCAGGGTCCTGGGATCGAGCCCTGCATCAGGCTCCCTGCTCGGCAGAAAGCCTGCTTCTCCCTTTCCCACTCCCCCTGCTTGTGTTCCCTCTCTCGCTGTCTCTCTGTCAAATAAATAAATAAAATATTTAAAAAAAAAAAGAAAGAAAGAAATCTGCATAGACTTGAAGGGGAAAGTATAGAATTAAGTCACTGGAGAATGGATGCTTTCCCCCCTCAGTAAAATCATTCAAATATTTGGTAAAATATTTAGATATAAAATTAAGTTTGATTTTACCTAAATCCTATATCCCAAAAAATATTAACGTTATTGTTATATAACATGACATTATAAAATTCCCAGAAGTTTTATGTTATGTGCAACTTCAATAAAAAGTCACTAAGATTAACTGTATTTAACTAAATAAAACTCTAAATATCTTTGTGTCAAAATAGCCAAGCATGACTTAAGATGTGACTTATGAGCTAGAAAAATTCATATTAAAATATATTTAAAAGTTGACCATTTTAAATATGAAATTATTTCCTATAAACCAATATAAAAGTTATAAAAGTCCCATTTAACAATGAAGTAAGTTAATAAATGATTTACTTAAAAAAAAACCCAAGTGGTTAATGGATGGATCTTCACTAGTAATAAGGGATAAATTTTAAACAAATATATCAATAGTGTTTTACAAAAACTAATACTTTGATTTAGAAACATGTTTTTAAAAAAGATAGCACATGGAAATAAATTGTTTTTAATAGAAAAAAGCAGTTACACACACACACACACACACACACACACCTATGTCTACATATATCAAGGACTTTGGGTAAAATCACAGTCCAGAAATCCCCTTGTAAATCTCCTCTTGATAGAACTACAAATTCTCCTAAAATATCCTGTGTCATAATGTTCATTAATTACAAAGTAGTGTATAAAAGTGGTTGGAAATAACCTAAATAAAAGGGGAGGAAACCGATAATTTTTATATACCCATATGATATACCATAGGATTTAAAAAGTTTTCAAATAATATTAATGGCATTAGAAAGTAATTACATTTTCAGATGTGGACCATGTTGAGTAGAAAATATTAAAATATTAACTATATCAAAAAGTGTGTTTCTAGAAAAAAACTGGAAAAATGTATAAAACCATCCACATAATTAGTTGTGATTTTAGTTTGTGTTCAATACCTATTGTCAAGAATAGATGAATTCTCTATTCATAATTACAGTGTCTTTATAAAGGAAGCTCAAAGTTTAAATGCAGCAGAAACTCCACAAGTCAGCAGTCAGTGGTCAGAATGCTTGCAGATTTCACTGTCAAAACAGAGTAGTGAAATTGAATTGGGTACAGAGTTAGTAAAAAGGATAATCAAGAAAATAGAAGTTGAAAAATAACCATCAATCAAAAATCAAGGAAGCAGTGAGTAGAGCAGCCAAAACACACCAAATGCAAGTGAACTTCCACGTGAGACAGCTATTTTCAGCAAAAAGCTTACTTTTATTTTTGCCAAATAATCTGGCAGTGCAAACCTGTGGGTCCAATAAAGGAATACTAGCCCAGTGTGTTTGAAGTGTGCTTCATTTATGAAAAGAAATTGTCCAATAGGTCATAGTTTTTTCAGATGTTACATGCTGCTGACAGGTTGTTGGACTAAAATAATTTCATACATAGCATGCTTACTCACTTCTATACTGAAATACATGTACATTAAAAGGGGAATATAACTAAAATTACATATAATTATAAAAACCTACTTTAAAATATTTTAGTGTTTCTGATGTATTCCTTTATAGACTTTTGACATTTTTGTCAGTTTTAAATTAATCGTACTTGAAGTTTGGTTTCTGTTTCTTTTCAAACTTACTATTCTAGTATTTATTTACAATGTATATATTTTGTACCCTAATAACCAACATATAGAATGACTGAAAATATTCTTCCAAATGGATTCTATATTTATTGTTATCTACCAAATAATTTTGTACTTTAAGTGAAACAGACCTATAGACTTACATTATATCTTTGCAGATATAAATGTATCTTCAGCCTTCTTGTTTAAGCCTACACACACACACATTTTTATACAGTGGAGTTCTCTTAAGTTATCTGATTAAATATATTTTTAAAATATTGGATATAGATTTCAGAAAGGTTTTCTGAAAGTTTGGTGCAATTTTACAAAGGTAGCATTAGTATTTGAATAGCAATTTAACTGCAGCTTTAATATGTATATTTTATTAATAGAATGCTGAAAATAATGTTCAGGTATATATGCTTTCATTTTTTAATGATTTTATTTATTATTTATTTGACAGAGAAATAAGAAGAGCTGGAACACAAGTAGGGGGAGTGGGAGAGGGAGAAGCAGGCTTCCCACCAAGCAGGGAGCCTGATGTGGAGCTCAATCCCAGGACTCTGAGATCATGACCCAAGCTGAAGTCAGACAAGTGCTTAATGGCTGAGCCACCCAGGCACCCCTATATTCTTTCATTTAAAGTCAAAGAGTTTTATGTATATTTACTTAACTAAATATTTCTGCTAATCAGAAAGGCACAGGGTATATAATCTTGAACATAGTTTGTTCTCATAGAATTTACCTAAATAATAATAACCATAATGTACCATCTAGCAGCTATCAAACTATTAAATGAACCAGGCAACAATTTAACCACTTTACCTACATTAACCCTTTTCCCTTCATAGTAATTCTCAGGCATATGTTTAATTCCCACTCTTCTGATGAAGGTTCTGTCACAGGTGGGTTAAATAACTTGCCCAAGATTATACTGCATATATGCAGTAAAATGGAATTTGAACGCTAATCAAGAAAACAAAAATTTAACAAGACATGAGTATAAGAGCTTATGAAGTTAATGGTGTAGGAATTATCAGAATGCTATGGCAGATATTATTACAGGGAATCTGTGTGGTCAGTGAGAATGTCCATGTAATTGACATAGTAATCTGAGACCCGACACATGAGAAGGAGCCATTCTTACCTAGATCGGACAGAAGATGACAAGACCAAGTGAACGCCTGGAGATACAAAAACCCTTGCACAATTTTTCTTTTGTATAACATTTTTTTCAAGTGGTTTGCCCATTGAAATATATCTTAAAAATACTTTATTAAAAAATTTAAGTTAAAAATACTTTTTATTTTTTCATACTTAGCTCAATAAACCGTTTTTGTGGAATCACTAAGATAAGAGGCAGAAGTAAGGAGGAATAGTTATTAGAAGAAAAATCACCCAATAACTTTACTTTTCACTACTTCTGGTGACTTTCTGAAGATTTCAGAATATTTCCAATAATTACTCAATAATTAAGAAAAATATTTTACATTTATCTGCATATTTCCCACTTCTGACCCTCTGCTTCTCTGTAGAGGTTCTAATTTCCATCTGGTATCGTTTTCCTTTTGCCTATAATTTTTTTAAATATTTCTTTTTAAAAAAATTTTTATTGTTATGTTAATCATCATATATTACATCATTAGTTTTTGATGTACTGTTCTATGATTCATTGTTTGTGCAGAACACCCAGTGCTCCATGCAGAACGTGCCTTCCTTAATACCCATTACCAGGCTAACCCATCCCCCTACCCTCCTCCCCTCTAGAACCCTCAGTTTGTTTTTCAGAGTCCATCATCTCTCATGGTTCATCTCCCCCTCTGACTTACTCCCCTTCATTCTTACCCTCCTGTTATCTTCTTCTTTGTTGTTTTTCTTAACATATGTTGCATTATTTGTTTCAGAAGTACAGATCTGTGATTCAACAGTCTTGCACAATTCACAGCGCTCACCATAGCACATACCCTCCCCAATGTCTATCACCCAGCCACCCCATCCCTCCCACCCCCCACCACTCAGCAACACTCAGTTTGTTTCCTGAGATTAAGAATTCTTCATATCCCCAAGGTCATATGATACATGTCTTTCTCTGATTGACTTATTTCACTCAGCATAACACCCTCCAGTTCCATCCATGTCGTTGCAAATGGCAAGATCTCATTCCTTTTGATGGCTGCATAATATTCCATTGTGTGTGTGTGTGTGTGTGTGTGTGTGTGTGTGTGTGTGTGTGTGTGTATATATATATATATATATACAACTTCTTCTTTATCCAATCATCTGTCGATGGACATCTTGGCTCTTTACACAGTTTGGCTATTGTGGACATTGCTGCTATAAATATTGGGGTACACATAGTCCTTCAGAACCCTACATTTGTATCTTTGGGGTAAATACCCAGTAGTGCAATTGCTGGATCGTATGGTAGCTCTATTTTCAACTGTTTGAGGAACCTCCATAGTGTTTTCCAGAGTGGCTGCACCAGCTTGCATTCCCACCAACAATGTAGGAGGGTTCCCCTTTCTCCACATCCCCGCCAAAATCTGTCGTTTCCTGACTTGTTAATTTTAGCCATTCTGACTGGTGTGAGGTGCTATCTCACTGAGGTTTTGATTTGGATTTCCCTGATGCCGAGCAATGTTGAGCACTTTTTCATGTGTCTGTTGGCCATTTGGATGTCTTCTGCCCATTTCTTGATTGGATCATTTGTTCTTTGGGTGTTGAGTTTGATAAGTTTTTATAGAATTGGATACTAGCCCTTTATCTGATATGTCATTTGCAAATATTTTCTCCCATTCTGTCGGTTGTCTTTTAGTTTTGTGGACTGCTTCTTTTGCTGTGCAAAGCTTTTTATCTTGATGAAATCCCAATAGTTCACTTTTGCCCTTGCTTCCCTTGCCTTTGGCGATGTTTCTAGGAAGGAGTTATTACTGCAGCTGAGGTCGAAGAGGTTGCTACCTGTGTTCTCCTTTAGGATTTTGATGGACTCCTGTCTCACGTTTAGGTTTTTCAACCATTTGGAGTCTATTTTTGTGTGTGGTGTAAGGAAATGGTCCAGTTTCATTCTTCTGCATGTGGCTGTCCAATTTTCCCAACACCATTTGTTGACGAGACTGTCTTTTTGCCATTGGACATTCTTTCCTGCTTTGTCAAAGATAAGTTGACCATAGAGTTGAGGGTCCATTTCTGGGCTCTCGATTCTGTTCCATTGATCTATGTGTCTGTTTTTGTGCCAGTACCATACTGTCTTGATGATGACAGCTTTGTAATAGAGCTGGAAGTCCGGAATTGTGATGCCGCCAGCTTTGCTTTTCTTTTTCAAGATTCCTCTGGCTATTCGGAGTCTCTTCTGGTTCCATACAAATTTTAGGATTATTTGTTCCATTTCTTTGAAAAAAGTGGATGGTATTTTGATGGGGATTGCATTGAATGTGTAGATTGCCCTAGGTAGCATTGACATCTTCACAATGTTGGTTCTCCCAATCCATAAGCATGGAACGTTTTTCCATTTCTTTATGTCTTCTTCAATTACTTTCATGAGTATTTCATAGTTTCTGAGTACAGATCCTTTGCCTCTTTGGTTAAATTTATTCCTAGGTATCTAATGGTTTTGGGTGCAATTGTAAATGGGATACACTCCTTGATTTGTCTCTCTTCTGTCTTGTTGTTGGTGTATAGGAATGCCACTGATTTCTGTGCATGGATTTTATATCCTGCTAGTTTACTGAATTCCTGTATGAGTTCTAGCAGTTTTGGGGTGGAGTCCTTTGGGTTTTCCACATACAGTATCATATCATCTGCAAAGAGTTAGAGTTTGACTTCCTCTTTGCCAATTTGGATGCCTTTGATTTCTTTTTGTTGTCTGATTGCTGTGGCTAGGACTCCTGTTCAATAGCAGTGGTGAGAGTGGACATCCCTGCCGCGTTCCTGACCTTAGGGGAAAAGCTCTCAGGTTTTCCCCATTGAGAATGATATTCGCTGTAGGTTTTTCATAGATGGCTATTATGATATTGAGGTATGTACCCTCTATCCCTATACTCTGAAGAGTTTTGATCAAGAAAGGATGCTGTACTTTGTCAAATGCTTTTTCTGCATCTATTGGGAGGATATGATTCTTGTTCTTTCTTTTGTTAATGTATTGTATCATGTTGATTGATTTGCGGATGTTGAACCATCCTTGCAGCCCAGGGATAAATCCCACTTGATCGTGGTGAAAAATCCTTTTAATACTGTTGGATCCTATTGGCTAGTATTTTGGTGAGAATTTTTGCATCCATGTTTATCAAGGATATTGGTCTGTAATTCTCCTTTTTGATGGCGTCTTTGTCTGGTTTGGGGATCAAGGTAATGGTGGCCTCATAAAATGAGTTTGGAAGTTTTCCTTCCTTTTCTATTTTTTGGAGGAGTTTCAGGAGAATAGGTATTAATTCTTCTTTAAATGTCTGATAGAATTCCCCTGGGAAGCCATTTGGCCCTGGGCTTTTGTTTCTTGGGCAATTTTTGATGACTGCTTCAATTTCCTTAGTGGCTATAGGTCTGTTCAGGTTTTCGATTTCTTCCTGGTTCAATTTTGGTAGTTGATACGTCTCTAGGAATGCACCCATTTCTTCCAGGTTATCTAATTTGCTGGCACAGAGTTGCTCATAATATGTTCTTATAATTGTTTGTATTTCTTTGGTGTTGGTTGTGATCTCTCCTCTTTCATTCATGATTTTGTTGATTTGGGTCCTTTCTCTTTTCTTTTTGATAAGTCTGGCCAGGGGTTTATCAATCTTGTTCATTCTTTCAACGAACCAGCTCCTAGTTTCGTTGATCTGTTCTACTGTTCTTTTGGTTTCTAGTTCATTGATTTCTGCTCT